>NC_056725.1:578478421-578810921 GCF_019279795.1 Protopterus annectens
TCTGTTCTTCAGTTAGTGCTTGCTTGAATTTTATTATTTCTTTGCAATTGCAGGTGTGGGGGTAGCCACATTCTTTGATTTCCTGTTCTAACCTATTTAAGTGGTAAAGTTTGAAATATTTTCTGCTTAAAAACCTCAGCTTTGGCCAGCTAAGATCTAGCTGTATTCAACTGGACGTATATGAGAATTTAAGTACCTTTATCTGCACTTTTTTTCAAATAATACAGTATTTAAATTGATTTAACTGTGTTACATAATTATTAAGTGAACTGAAAGTTTTAACTCTGTTCTTCAGTTAGTGCTTGCTTGCATTTTATTACTTGTTAGTAATTGCAGGTGTGGGGGTAGCCACATTCCTTGATTTCCTGTCCTTGCCTATTTAAATGGTACAGTTTGAAATATTTTCTGCTTAAAAACCTCAGCTTTGGCCAGCTAATGTCTAGCTGTATTTAACTGGACATGTAAGAGAATTTAAGTACCTTTATCTGCATTTTTTTCAAATAATACAGTATTTCAATTGATTTAACTGTGTTGCATGATTATTAAGTGAACTCGAAGTTTTGACTCTGTTCTTCAGTTAGTGCTTGCTTGAATTTTATTATTTGTTAGTAATTGCAGGTGTGGGGGTAGCCACATTGTTTGATTTCTTGTCCTTGCCTATTTAAGTGGTACAGTTTGAAATATTTCCTGCTTAAAACCTTCAGCTTTGGCCAGCTGAGATCTAGCTGTATTCAAATGGACATATAAGAGAATTTAATTAACTTTATCATCATTTTTTCAAATAATACAGTATTTAAATTGATTTAACTGTGCTGCATGATTATTAACTGAAATGGAAGTTTTGACTCTGTTCTTCAGTTAGTGCTGGCTTGAATTTTATTATTTGTTAGTAATTGCAGGTGTGGGGTAGCCACATTCTTTGATTTCCTGTCCTTTCCTATTTAAGAGGTACAGTTTGAAATAGTTTCTGCTTAAAAACCTCAGCTTTGGCCGGATAAGATCTACCTGTATTCAACTGGAAGTATAAGAGAATTTAAGTGCCTTTATCTGCACTTTTTTTCAAATCTTACAGTATTTAAATTGATTTAACTGTTCTGTATGATTATTAACTGAAATGGAAGTTTTGACTCTTTTCTTCAGTTAGTGCTGGCTTGAATTTTATTATTTGTTAGTAATTGCAGGTGTGGGGTAGCCACATTCTTTGATTTCCTGTCCTTGCCTATTTAAGTGGTACAGTTTGAAATATTTTCTGCTTAAAAACCTCAGCTTTGGCTGGCTAAGATCTAGCTGTATTCAACTGGACATATAAGATAATTTAAGTACATCTATCTGCACTTTTTTCAAATAATACAGTATTTAAATTGTTTTAACTGTGTTGCATGATTATTAACTGAACTGGAAGTTTTGACTCTGTTCTTCACTTAGTGCTGGCTTGAATTTTAGTATTTCTTAGTAATTGCAGGTGTGGGGAAGCCACATTCTTTGATTTCCTGTCCTTGCCTATTTAAGTGGTACAGTTTGAAATATTTTCTGCTTAAAAACCTCAACTTTGGCTTCCTAAGATCTAGCTGTATTCAACTGGACATATAAGAGTATTTAAATACCTCTATCTGCATATTTTTTTCAAATAATACAGTATTTTAATTGATTTAACTGTGTTGCATGATTATTAACTGAACTGGAAGATTTAGCTCTGTTCTTCAGTTAGTGCTTGCTTGCATTTTATTACTTGTTAGTAATTGCAGGTGTGGGGGTAGCCACATTCCTTGATTTCCTGTACTTGCCTATTTAAATGGTACAGTTTGAAATATTTTCTGCTTAAAAACTTCAGCTTTGGCCAGCTAAGCTCTAGCTGTATTCAACTGGACGTATAAGAGAATTTAATTAACTTTATCTGCACTTTTTTCAAATAATACAATATTTAAATTGATTTAACTGCGTTGCATGATTATTAACTGAACTGGAAGTTTTGACTCTGTTCTTCAGTCAGTGCTTGCTTGAATTTTATTATTTGTTAATAATTTAAGGTGTGCGAGTAGCCACATTCTTTGATTTCCTGTCCTTGCCTATTTAAGAGGTACAGTTTGAAATATTTTCTGCTTAAAAACCTCAGCTCTGGCCGGCTAAGATCTACCTGTATTCAAATGGACGTATAAGCGAATTTAAGTACCTTTATCTGTACTTTTTTTCAAATAATACAGTATTTAAATTGATTTAACTGTGTTGCATGATTATTAACTGAAATGGAAGTTTTGACTCTGTTCTTCAGTTAGTGCTTGCTTGCATTTTATTATTTGTTAGTAATTGCAGGTGTGGGGGTAGCCACATTCTTTGATTTCCTGTCCTTGCCTATTTATGTGTTACAGTTAGAAATATTTTCTGCTTAAAAACCTCAGCTTTGGCCAGCTAAGATCTAGCTGTATTCAACTGGACGTATAAGGGAATTTAAGTACCTTTATCTGCACTTTTTTCAAATAATACAATATTTAAATTGATTTAACTGTGTTGCATGATTATTAACTAAACAGGAAGTTTTGACTCTGTTCATCAGTTAGTGCTTGCTTGAATTTTATTATTTGTTAGTAATTGCAGGTGTTGGGGTAGCCACATTCTTTGATTTCCTGTCCTTGCCTATTTAAGAGGTACAGTTTGAAATATTTTCTGCTTAAAAACCTCAGCTTTGGCCGGCTAATATCTAGCTGTATTCAACTGGACGTATAAGAGACTTTAATTACCTTTATCTACACTTTTTTTCAAATTATACAGTATTTAAATTGATTTTACTGTTCTGTATGATTATTAACTGAACTGGAAGTTTTGACTCTGTTCTTCAGTTAGTGCTGGCTTGAATTGTATTATTTGTTAATAATTGCAGGTGTGAGGGTAGGCACATTCTTTGATTTCCAGTCCTTGCTTATTTAAGAGGTACAATTTGAAATATTTTCTGCTTAAAAACCTCAGCTTTGGCCGGCTAAGATCTATCTGTATTTAACTGGTTGTATAAGAGAATTTAAGTAACGTTATCCGCACTTTTTTAATAGTATACATTATTTAAATTGATTTAACTGTGCTGCATGATTATTAACTGAACTGGAAGTTTTGACTCTGTTCTTCACTTAGTACTGGCTTGAATTTTATTATTTCTTAGTAATTGCAGGTGTGGGGTAGTCACATTCTTTGATTTCCTGTCCTTCCCTATTTAAGTGGTACAGTATGAAATATTTTATGCTTAAAAACCTCAGCTTTGGCTGGCTAAAATCTAGCTGTATTCAACTGGACATATAAGAGAATTTAAATACCTCTATCTGCACATTTTTTTCAAATAATACAGTATTTGAATTGATTTAACTGTGTTGCATGATTATTAACTGAACTGGAAGTTTTGACTCTGTTCTTCAGTTAGTGCTTGCTTGAATTTTATTATTTCTTAGTAATTGCAGGTGTGGGGTAGCCACATTCTTTGATTTCCTGTTCTTACCTATTTAAGTGGTAAAGTTTGAAATATTTTCTGCATAAAAACCTCAGCTTTGGCCAGCTAAGATCTAGCTGTATTCAACTGGACGTATAAGAGAATTTAAGTACCTTTATCTGCACTTTCTTTCAAATAATACAGTATTTAAATTGATTTAACTGTGTTGCATAATTATTAAGTGAACTGGAAGTTTTAACTCTGTTCTTCAGTTAGTGCTTGCTTGCATTTTATTACTTGTTAGTAATTGCAGGTGTGGGGGTAGCCACATTCCTTGATTTCCTGTCCTTGCCTATTTAAATGGTACAGTTTGAAATAATTTCTGCTTAAAAACCTCAGCTTTGGCCAGCTAATTTCTAGCTGTATTTAACTGGACATATAAGAGAATTTAAGTACCTTTATCTGCACTTTTTTTAAATAATACAGTATGTCAATTGATTTAACTGTGTTGCATGATTATTAACTGAACTGGAAGTTTTGACTCTGTTCTTCAGTTAGTGCTTGCTTGAATTTTATTATTTGTTAGTAATTGCAGGTGTGGGGGTAGCCACATTGTTTGATTTCCTGTCCTTGCCTATTTAAGTGGTACAGTTTGAAATATTTTCTGCTTAAAAACCTCAGCTTTGGCCAGCTAAGCTCTAGCTGTATTCAACTCGACGTATAAGAGAATTTAATTAACTTTATCTGCACTTTTTTTCAAATAATACAGTATTTAAATTGATTTAACTGTGTTGCATGATTATTAACTAAACTGGAAGTTTTGACTCTGTTCTTCAGTTAGTGCTTGCTTGAATTTTATTATTTGTTAATAATTGCAGGTGTGGGGGTAGCCACATTCTTTGATTTCCTGTCCTTGCCTATTTAAGTGGTACAGTTTGAAATATTTTCTGCTTAAAAACATAAGCTTTGGCCGGCTAAGATCTAGCTGTATTCAACTCGACGTATAAGAGACTTTAATTACCTTTATCTGCACTTTTTTCAAATAATACAGTATTTAAATTGATTTAACTGTGTTGCATGATTATTAACTGAACTGGAAGTTTTGACTCTGTTCTTCAGTTAGTGCTTGCTTGAATTTTATTATTTGTTTGTAATTACAGGTGTGGGGGTAGCCACATTCTTTGATTTCCTGTCCTTGCCTATTTAAGAGGTACAGTTTCAAATATTTTCTGCTTAAAAACCTTAGCTTTGGCCGGATAAGATCTAGCTGTATTCAACTGGATGTATAAGCAAATTTAAGTACCTTTATCTACACTTTTTTTCAAATGATACAGTATTTAAATTGATTTAACTGTTCTGTATGATTATTAACTGAACTGAAAGTTTTGACTCTGTTCTTCAGTTAGTTCTGGCTTGAATTTTATTATTTGTTAATAATTGCAGGTGTGGGGGTAGGCACATTCTTTGATTTTTAGTCCTTGCCTATTTAAGAGGTACAGTTTTAAATATTTTCTGCTTAAAAACCTCAGCTTTGGCCGGCTAAGATCTAGCTGTATTCAACTGGATGTATATGAGAATTTAAGTAACATTATCTGCACTTTTTTCATAGTATACATTATTTAAATTGATTTAATTGTGCTGCATGATTATTAACTGAACTGGAAGTTTTGACTCTGTTCTTCAGTGAGTGCTGGCTTGAATTTTATTATTTGTTAGTAATTGCAGATGTGGGGTAGCCACATTCTTTGATTTCTTGTCCTTTCCTATTTAAGAGGTACAGTTTGAAATATTTTCTGCTTAAAAACCTCAGCTTTGGCTGGCTAAGATCTAGCTGTATTCAACTGGATGTATAAGAGAATTTAAGTGCCTTTATCTGCACTTTTTTTCAAATCATACATTATTTAAATTGATTTATCTGTTCTGTATGATTATTAACTGAAATGGAAGTTTTGACTCTGTTCTTCAGTTAGTGCTGGCTTGAATTTTATTATTTTTTAGTAATTGCAGGTGTGGGGAAGCCACATTCTTTGATTTCCTGTCCTTGCCTATTTAAGTGGTACAGTTTGAAATATTTTCTCCTTAAAAACCTCAGCTTTGGCCAGCTAAGATCTAGCTGTATTCAACTGGACGTATAAGGGAATTTAAATACCTTTATCTGCACTTTTTTCAAATAATACAATATTTAAATTGATTTAACTGTGTTGCATGATTATTAACTGAAGAGGAAGTTTTGACTCTGCTCATCAGTTAGTGCTTGCTTGAATTTTATTATTTGTTAGTAATTGCAGGTGTTGGGGTAGCCACATTCTTTGATTTCCTGTCCTTGCCTATTTAAGAGGTACAGTTTGAAATATTTTCTGCTTAAAAACCTCAGCTTTGGCCGGCTAATATCTAGCTGTATTCAACTGGACGTATAAGAGACTTTAATTACCTTTATCTACACTTTTTTCAAACTATACAGTATTTAAATTGATTTTACTGTTCTGTATGATTATTAAATGAACTGGAAGTTTTGACTCTGTTCTTCAGTTAGTGCTGGCTTGAATTGTATTATTTGGTAATAATTGCAGGTGTGAGGGTAGGCACATTCTGTGATTTCCAGTCCTTGCTTATTTAAGAGGTACAATTTGAAATATTTTCTTCTTAAAAACCTCAGCTTTGGCCGGCTAAGATCTACCTGTATTTAACTGCTTGTATAAGAGAATTTAAGTAACGTTATCCACACTTTTTTAATAGTATACATTGTTTAAATTGATTTAACTGTGCTGCATGATTATTAACTGAACTGGAAGTTTTGACTCTGTTCTTCAGTTAGTGCTGGCTTGAATTTTATTATTTCTTAGTAATTGCAGGTGTGGGGTAGCCACATTCTTTGATTTCCTGTCCTTGCCTATTTAAGTGGTACAGTATGAAATATTTTATGCTTAAAAACCTCAGCTTTGGCTGGCTAAAATCTAGCTGTATTCAACTGGACATATAAGAGAATTTAAATACCTCTATCTGCACATTTTATTTTTCAAATAATACAGTATTTGAATTGATTTAACTGTGTTGCATGATTATTAACTGAACTGGAAGTTTTGACTCTGTTCCTCAGTTAGTGCTTGCTTGAATTGTATTATTTCTTAGTAATTGCAGGTGTGGGGTAGCCACATTATTTGATTTCCTGTTCTTACCTATTTAAGTGGTAAAGTTTGAAATATTTTCTGCATAAAAACCTCAGCTTTGGCCAGCTAAGATCTAGCTGTATTCAACTAGACATATAAGAGAATTTAAGTACCTTTATCTGCACTTTCTTTCAAATAATACAATATTTAAATTGATTTAACTGTGTTGCATAATTATTAAGTGAACTGGAAGTTTTAACTCTGTTCTTCAGTTAGTGCTTGCTTGCATTTTATTACTTGTTAGTAATTGCAGGTGTGGGGGTAGCCACATTCCTTGATTTCCTGTCCTTGCCTATTTAAATGGTACAGTTTGAAATAATTTCTGCTTAAAAACCTCAGCTTTGGCCAGCTAATTTCTAGCTGTATTCAACTGGACATATAAGAGAATTTAAGTACCTTTATCTGCACTTTTTTTTTAAATAATACAGTATGTCAATTGATTTAACTGTGTTGCATGATTATTAACTGAACTGGAAGTTTTGACTCTGTTCTTCAGTTAGTGCTTGATTGAATTTTATTATTTGTTAGTAATTGTGGGTGTGGGGGTAGCCACATTGTTTGATTTCCTGTCCTTGCCTATTTAAGTGGTACAGTTTGAAATATTTTCTGCTTAAAAACCTCAGCTTTGGCCAGCTAAGCTCTAGCTGTATTCAACTCGACGTATAAGAGAATTTAATTAACTTTATCTGCACTTTTTTCAAATAATACAGTATTTAAATTGATTTAACTGTGTTGCATGATTATTAACTGAACTGGAAGTTTTGACTCTGTTCTTCAGTTAGTGCTTGCTTGAATTTTATTATTTGTTAATAATTGCAGGTGTGGGGGTAGCCACATTCTTTGATTTCCTGTCCTTGCCTATTTATGTGTTACAGTTTGAAATATTTTCTGCTTAAAAACCTAAGCTTTGGCCGGCTAAGATCTAGCTGTATTTAACTGGACGTATAAGAGACTTTAATTACCTTTATCTGCACTTTTTTCAAATAATACAGTATTTAAATTGATTTAACTGTGTTGCATGATTATTAACTGAACTGGAAGTTTTGACTCTGTTCTTCAGTTAGTGCTTGCTTGAATTTTATTATTTGTTTGTAATTACAGGTGTGGGGGTAGCCACATTCTTTGATTTCCTGTCCTTGCCTATTTAAGAGGTACAGTTTCAAATATTTTCTGCTTAAAAACCTCAGCTTTGGCCGGATAAGATCTAGCTGTATTCAACTGGATGTATAAGCAAATTTAAGTACCTTTATCTACACTTTTTTTCAAATGATACAGTATTTAAATTGATTTAACTGTTCTGTATGATTATTAACTGAACTGAAAGTTTTGACTCTGTTCTTCAGTTAGTTCTGGCTTGAATTTTATTATTTGTTAATAATTGCAAGTGTGGGGGTAGGCACATTCTTTGATTTCCAGTCCTTGCCTATTTAAGAGGTACAGTTTTAAATATTTTCTGCTTAAAAACCTCAGCTTTGGCCGGCTAAGATCTAGCTGTATTCAACTGGATGTATATGAGAATTTAAGTAACGTTATCTGCACTTTTTTCATAGTATACATTATTTAAATTGATTTAATTGTGCTGCATGATTATTAACTGAACTGGAAGTTTTGACTCTGTTCTTCAGTGAGTGCTGGCTTGAATTTTATTATTTGTTAGTAATTGCAGATGTGGGGTAGCCACATTCTTTGATTTCTTGTCCTTTCCTATTTAAGAGGTACAGTTTGAAATATTTTCTGCTTAAAAACCTCAGCTTTGGCTGGCTAAGATCTAGCTGTATTCAACTGGATGTATAAGAGAATTTAAGTGCCTTTATCTGCACTTTTTTTCAAATCATACATTATTTAAATTGATTTATCTGTTCTGTATGATTATTAACTGAAATGGAAGTTTTGACTCTGTTCTTCAGTTAGTGCTGGCTTGAATTTTATTATTTTTTTAGTAATTGCAGGTGTGGGGAAGCCACATTCTTTGATTTCCTGTCCTTGCCTATTTAAGTGGTACAGTTTGAAATATTTTCTGCTTAAAAACCTCAGCTTTGGCTGGCTAAGATCTAGCTGTATTCAACTGGACATATAAGAGAATTTAAATACCTCTATCTGCACATTTTTTCAAATAATACAGTATTTAAATTTATTTAACTGTGTTGCATGATTATTAACTGAACTGGAAGTTTTGACTCTGTTCTTCAGTTAGTGCTTGCTTGAATTTTATTATTTCTTTGTAATTGCAGGTGTGGGGTAGCCACATTCTTTGATTTCCTGTTCTAACTTATTTAAGTGGTAAAGTTTGAAATTATTTCTGCTTAAAAACCTCAGCTTTGGCCAGCTAAGATCTAGCTGTATTCAACTGGACGTATATGAGAATTTAAGTACCTTTATCTGCACTTTTTTTCAAATAATACAGTATTTAAATTGATTTAACTGTGTTGCATAATTATTAAGTGAACTGAAAGTTTTAACTCTGTTCTTCAGTTAGTGCTTGCTTGCATTTTATTACTTGTTAGTAATTGCAGGTGTGGGGGTAGCCACATTCCTTGATTTCCTGTCCTTGCCTATTTAATTGGTACAGTTTGAAATATTTTCTGCTTAAAAACCTCAGCTTTGGCCAGCTAATGTCTAGCTGTATTTAACTGGACATGTAAGAGAATTTAAGTACCTTTATCTGCATTTTTTTCAAATAATACAGTATTTCAATTGATTTAACTGTGTTGCATGATTATTAAGTGAACTCGAAGTTTTGACTCTGTTCTTCAGTTAGTGCTTGCTTGAATTTTATTGTTTGTTAGTAATTGCAGGTGTGGGGTAGCCACATTGTTTGATTTCTTGTCCTTGCCTATTTAAGTGGTACAGTTTGAAATATTTCCTGCTTAAAAACTTCAGCTTTGGCCAGCTAAGCTCTAGTTGTATTCAACTGGACGTACAAGAGAATTTAAGTACCTTTATCTGCACTTTTTTTAAATAATACAGTATTTAAATTGATTTAACTGTGTTGCATGATTATTATCTGAAATGGAAGTTTTGACTCTGTTCTTCAGTTAGTGCTGGCTTGAATTTTATTATTTGATAATAATTGCAGGTGTGGGGGTAGCCACATCCTTTGATTTCCTGTTCTTGCCTATTTAAGTGGTACAGTTTGAAATATTTTCTGCTTAAAAACCTCAGCTATGGCTGGCAAAGATCTACCTATATTCAACTGGATGTATAAGAGAATTTAAGTACCTTTATCTGTACTTTTTTCAAATAATACAGTATTTAAATTGATTTAACTGTATTGCATGATTATTAACTGAACTGGAAGTTTTGACTTTGTTCTTCAGTTAGTGCTTGCTTGAATTTTATATTTGTTAGTAATTGCAGGTGTGGGGGTAGCCACATTCTTTGATTTCCTATCCTTGCCTATTTAAGTGGTACAGTTTGAAATATTTTTTGCTTAAAAACCTCAGCTTTGGCCAGCTCAGATCTAGTTGTATTCAACTGGACGTATAAGTGAATTTAAGTACCTTTATCTGCGCTTTTCTTCAAATAATACCGTATTTAAATTGATTTAACTCTGTTGCATGATTATTAACTGAAATGGAAGTTTTGACTCTGTTCTCCAGTTAGTGCTTGCTTGAATTTTATTATTTGTTAATAATTGCAGGTGTGGGGGTAGCCACATTCTTTGATTTCCTGTCCTTGCCTATTTAAGTGGTACAGTTTGAAATATTTTCTGCTTAAAAACCTCAGCTCTGGCTGGCTAAGATCTACCTGTATTCAACTGGATGTATAATAGAATTTAAGTACCTTTATCTGTACTTTTTTTCAAATAATACAGTATTTAAATTGATTTAACTGTGTTGCATGATTATTAACTGAACTGGAAGTTTTTACTTTGTTCTTCAGTTAGTGCTTGCTTGAATTTTATTATTTGTTAGTTATTGCAGGTGTGGGGGTATCCACATTCTTTGATTTCCTGCCCTTACCTATTTAACTGGTACAGTTTGAAATATTTTCTGCTTAAAAACCTCAGCTTTGGCCTGCTAAGATCTAGCTGTATTCAACTGAATGTATAATAGAATTTAAGTACCTTTATCTGCACTTTTTTTCAAATACTACAGTATTTAAATTGATTTAACTGTGTTGCACGATTATTAACTGACCTGGAAATTTTGACTCTGTTCTTCAGTTAGTTTTCCCACCCACCCTCCCTGTTTCTGTTTTGGTGTTAATCTTAGTGGCTTTGAAATTGCCCACCCCTCTTGTAAATTTGTGTTTGGATACTTTTTCTGGGCCCATTTCATTTGCTCACTCAACTGAGTGCAGTGAGATCATATTCTGATTTCAGGCACTCCTACTGTGTACAAAGAGGGCATCTGGGAAAGAGAACAAAAAAAAATAAGCTTGTTTCCTGCCTTTCCTGTTAAGTGCTCCAGACTGTTTGTAGGCTTCTGAGCTCCCAACCCCTTCTGTTTTGGAGGGAAGCCTTCTTGCTTAGTTTTGTTGCTTATAACTAGCCAGTTTTCTAGTTTCAGCACTCAAATCTGTTTCTTTGAACTCATCACTTGTTCAGAACTCATTGTAAGCACTATATAAGCTGCAACTTACTACAGCACTCAACTTTCCTCACTTGTCTAGTGGAAAGCAGTTTTTAGTACTTAATAAATAAGCACTTTTCCAGGCATGTCTAAGGGTCAGCTCCCAGTGATTTCTCCTGTCTACCTGATGAATCTGTGCATCTTGGGGCAATGCAGCAATTGCCTCATGTACACAGACAACCCTCTCCTACTACCACCCAACACTGCAACCTGTGAGAGATGCACTTATATAGCCAAACTGGAAGCTAAGCTCTCTTCACCCAAGGTGGGACTAGACAGTCAAGAGGAGAAGGTAAACACTTGCACCACACCACACTCATCACATAGTCCCTCAAAACCTACACCACCAAAACACACACATAGAAACACAAAACACGCACCTACATTTGTGGAGGCTCTCATTAAAAACCTGCCCAAGCATCAGGGACATCCAAAGCATAAACGCAAACAAACTCCACCCCCAACACAACCCAAATGACACATAGCCCACAAACTCAGTGTGCCACTCAACCACAGCCCATAAGGCATAACAACGTACCCAACACTCTAGTCACAGGTGACTCTATAGTCAGGCACACTGATGTTCTACTCACTAGACTAAACAAGGAGAAAGTTACTGTCAGCTGCCTGTCAGGTGCCAGGATCCACCACATAACACATGCACTCAGGTCACTCCACAATAAGTACAAATATGACACTGTCATTGTCCATGTTGGTGTGAATGACCTGAGACATACCTCTCTGGACTACATGAAAAGAGACATGGAGGAGCTCTCTGATCTTGTATCCCAGGCAGGTATGACCCTAACCCTGAGTAGCATCCTGCCATCACCCAGAATTATACCACAGTACAAGGACAAAATGATTGACTTCAACAATTGGGTAAGCTTCTAGTGTCATTCTAAGGGGATCCAGTATTTGTCTGCCTGGGATGACATGATCGACAGTCCACGATGCTTTGCCAGAGATGGCCTGCACCTGTTGCCCTTAGGATTCCGGATACTGGCTAAGGCTCTTTCCACCCCTATAGTGCCTTTTTTAGGCAAGGTTCAAATGACAAATTCACCACCATAACAGGTACAAGCAAGCAAAATCTCAGGGTAATGCTACTCAATGCTAGAAGTCTAAACCTCAAAATGCACTCACTCGAGGCACTCCTTAAAATGGAGAACATTGACATCTGTGCATTGACAGATACCTGGTTCAAAGCTCAAGAGAGCACCCCTGCATTACCAGGCTTCAATTCATACCACACCTTTCAGCCACCTAACCCAGAAAGAAGCACTAAAGGCGGAGGCGTGTCCATATTCATTAAGGATATCCACACCTCCAGGCTAGTTGCACAGCATAATGCATCCGAGATTATCCAAGTGCAACTAGCTCTGGACAAGACCACAATCCAAACTGTAGCTTGCTACAGACACCCCACCATGCTCCAGGATTCACACTCCTCATTTCTTGATACACTGGAAAGTATTAGGGTACAACCCAACACCCTAATAATGGGTGATTTCAACTACCCCAACATTAACTGAGAAAACTACTCATGTACCACCTCTTTTGCTCAACATTTTCTAGAAGTCATAAATTCCAATGCCTTCGATCAACTTATTCACACCCCCACCAGGGGCAGCAATATCCTAGACCTGGTCATTACCAACATGGGAAACTGGTGTTCCACACCAGAGGTCAATTCCTCGTTGGTCAGATCCGACCACAAGCTAATCAGTCTAGACATCCACATCCCACCCCCACCCCCAATTAGGGAAACCATCATAAAAAACTTCTCCAAAGCCAACTTCACACTTCTTAAGACAGAAGTGGCAAACTTCATGACACCCATGCAGATGGACAATAGAGGTATGACTGCCGAATCCTACACAAATGCACTTTATAAGCTCTTACATGAGTGCATGGATCATGCTATCCCTAATAGAACCAAGATGTTATCCTCCAAAAAAAGGAAGCCAATCTGGTGGTCCTCTTCCATAAACAAACTCTACAACAGAAGAAAGAAACTGCTGCAAAAAAGAGTAAAATCCCATGACTGGAGGAACTCCCTGGTCAACCTCAGTAAGAAGCTGAGCTCCCTCATAAAATCCTCCAAAGCTAGTTACAAAAACAAAATTGCCACTGACTCTAAAGACAACCACAAAGCATTCTATAGCTATGTCAAGAATCTAAATGGGAACACTCAGATCTGCTCTGAGTTACAGCACAATGGCACTAAATATACAGAACCAACTGATATTGCCAACATCCTAGCAGATAGGTTCAGTGCTAACTTTACCCCCCCTCTCATCCCCTAGAGGGACCATCTCTATACCGGAAGAATGCAATGTTCCTATAATCACAGCTGCACAGGTAAAAAACACACACTCTCCAAAGCCAAGAACACAGCATCCATGGGACCTGACAATATCCCAGGCTGCGTTCTACATGAACTACAGAATGAACTGCCACCCTACCTAAGTACCATGTTCAATCATAGCCTCACCTCAGGCTTTGTACCCACTGAATGGTGCACCACGATGGTTATCCCACTCCACAAAGGAGGAGCCACAACGGACCTCGGGAACTACCACCCCATTAGCCTGATGAGCCTGGTCTGCAAGGCCATGGAACGTATCATCATGGAACTCATAAACAAAGACATTGGTAATCTCCAAACTCTGGAGCCTACCCAGTTTGGATTTGTAAAAGGCAGATCATGTCTCCTAAACCTGAATGACTTCTTTGAAGCAGTCACCAAAGCCATAGATGAGGGTAAAATGGTTCACACAGCTTATCTAGATCTCGCCAAGGCTTTCGACATGATCCCCCACTCTGGAATTATAGATAAGCTCACTAAATTAGGTATAAATCCCTATTTCACAAGATGGGTTGCCAACTGGCTCATGGACAGAGCCCACACTGTGAAAGTAGCGGATTCCAAATCCGACATCAGACCAGTGACAAGTGGAGTACCACAGGGTTCAGTCCAGGGTCCTCTCCTGTTTGGTATCTACTTCTCTGAAGTGCAGGCCAACACAGAAGGTATTTGGCTAACAAAGTTTGCAGATGATTGCAAACTAGGAGCCATAATCGAAACTCCTAATGATGTGGACAAACTACAAAAGGGCCTCACTGAGACAGATACCTGGTGTCAAAGCCATGGCCTGAAGCTCAATGCCAAAAAGTGTATTGTCACCCCCTTTGGTAAAAACTCTGTACCCATGAACTACCACATAGCTGGTAGTCTACTTAATGCTGAAAATGTGATAAGAGACCTTGGGACACAGGTGGACAGTAGTCTCTCCTTTGATAATCACATTGCCACACTGGTCAGGAAATCCTTCTACTTGGCTCATCTCATCACAAAAGGATTCTCATCCAGAAAAAAAGAGGTCATTGTTCCCCTCTACTCATCACTCATTAGACCAATTATAGAGTACAACACCCCTTTTGGTATGTACCTCACAAGACATCTACAACAACTGGAAAGACCACAGAAATACCTCACAAAGAGGATTACTGGCCTCAAACAGATGCCCTATGCAGACCATCTAAAAAAATTACAGCTTTACTCCATCGCATATCGCCTACTCAGGGGCGATCTCTGCCTAACATACAAAGCTATGTCAAACCCAGAGCTGTTGGA
Source organism: Protopterus annectens (assembly GCF_019279795.1). NCBI lineage: Eukaryota > Metazoa > Chordata > Ceratodontiformes > Protopteridae > Protopterus > Protopterus annectens. The sequence goes on from NC_056725.1 coordinate 578,493,212, forward strand.
CATGCTCCACTTAAAGAAATCCCAATCCCTCTGAGCTACACGCTCTAAGGACCTAAACCTTGTCACCACAATAAACAGAACATGCTGGAGGGATGGATTCCTGTCCCAGAGATTTCCCATACTCTGGAACAGACTACCTATCTATGTCAAACAGAGCTCCTCATTAGCACTCTTCAAGAAAAATCTTGATGATTGGATGAGAAATGGGAAATTCACCCCGGGGATCACTTCTGTGGCTCTGCTCGACAGGGGCACAGGATAATAATTTTCTTGGGTGGCGAAAGCCAGGGTACATTTTTTGGCTAGGCTTGTATGGGTCCTAGGGCCGATAGCCTAGTACCTACCTATGAACATATGAACCTATGAACACATCCAGATATGTAGATAAAGAAATATAAATACAACAATAAATATGTAGCAGTAACATCTGCATCCTGGACAGTTATTATGTCAGATATAGGTCAGGTATATAATGAACTAGCCAAACCCATTACACAACCTAGCGCATGTTGCCAAGTGTAATAATACATGTAGGAGATATACACCTGCAGTCAATAGGAATGTAGTGTAGACTAAAAGTACTCATAAGATGTTAATTGAGGTTTCTTTCTACATCCTACTGCATGTGCATAAACAATCAATTCCACAACACAATGGGTATGTGTAATCTCAAAACATTTGTTGGGACATATGTCCTATTGTTCTATAAATATCTGCATTCACTTTGATGCATGTGCCCTGTTCAAACACCACAATCATGGTGGCCTGTTGCTACCAATCATCCCTGCATGCTGTTGGAATGTCCAGTGTTGTTCAATTTATGCATGTGTTATGCTTGCTGTTCAACTGTTGGAACCTTGGTGTGTTAGGTTAATGGAAATATTACTGCATGCTGTTACAACTAATTTGGAATGCTGTTGTTTATGTTGTAATTAAACACACCTAATCACAGAACATATGGGAAGGCTGGTCCCAGCGGACCCACCTGTCCCTCCTTAGCTGGCGAGTGCACCTGGCACCATCAGGTCCGGTGCCCAGCCCGGGCTCCCCTCCTTTGTTGGTCCTGTGCCACCTTCGGGTGGAAGTACTGCAGGGGATGGGGCTCATCCCCCCGTGCAAGCATGGGTGGAGAAGGGCCACCTGTCACCCTTCAAAGGGTCCGGGCTGTGGTGTGTAGGGAGATCCAGCGCTCAGTCGCTGATCCCCTACGCCAGCTTGAGGCGAGAGTGGCGCATCTCACGGGTGAGCCTGCCCATCCTGCACAGCCACCCTCGGGGCTGTGAAGGTGCAGTGGTGAATGCCCATGGCTGGGGATCTTAGTTCCACTGTTACCATCTGTGGGTTCATGGGCTTGCAATTTCCAAACACCCGTCCCCGTCAATTGTGTTCACCCACCCCATATGTCATACACCGCCCCTGTATGCATCTTGTTTGTCTTGTCTGTTCTCCTCCTCAGCCAACCTCCCCAAATATACCTACTTCCTCTACCTCACATTCCACTCTCACCTGAAAAAAACAAAAGGGAAATCTGCACCCACAAAAAAATTACACCCCATACATAGCTGCCCATTTCACGCACATGTCCGCTGGACATGTAAACTGATAATTATAATTGGCAGTACAACATACTTTGTTGTCCTCACCCCTCTTCCAGGGGTGGAAGGTTTCAAATATCACTTCAAATTTATTGCATATGCACAGCTGTTGCTGGTAAAGAAATGGGCAGCTATAGACCTTCCCTACACCCGTCCTGCACATCCCGAGCTTGTTTCCCTACTGTTTTTCCCTCTTCGTGCTCCCTTTTTCACCACTTTCCTATCTCCACATTTTCATTTCTTTCAAAGAAATTGGTGCGGTGGTTAGCGGGAGTAAGCACTTTTAAGCAGTAGGAAGCAGGTTTAAGCGAGTGTGTGCATGTGTGCGCTTAGCTAAGCATCGCTAAGCATCACGCAAACCCGTGCAAACATACTTACAACTGCTTAAAAGTGCCTTAGTCACTCTATGTCAGGGCCCTTGTTCTGCTCAGCAGCAAAATAAAATACCTCTGCCAGTCTCGAACCCCAGACCATTGACACAATAGACTGCATGAATTACCACTTAGCCACAGCAGATATACAATAACCTGGTGGTGAAATAAATATATCATACATTTCAATGACTGAATGTAAAGGATAAATAGGAAGGCCACAACACAAAGCTTGTTTTGTGGCTCTTTACCAGCAATTGTTGTGAAATGCATTACATGAGTGTGATATGAGAAGCAGCCATTCTAGCAGAAAATAAACATACAGAGGCACTTTACAACCCCCACACAGTATCATAGCAGGACAAACAGTGGCAATTCTGATTAGGGCAGAGGCCATACTACCCATTTGTGACTACTTAACAGGGATGTTCCTGATTGTGAAACATATTGAAGCTGTGTCCCTCTGAATCCCTTTGAAAAGTACTGATGTCAGTCAGAAAGGTGGGGTATTGCACAATGAATACTGACAATAATAACAGTAGACACTGCTTGTACTTCATAAAAGGAGTATGTATCCATATGCACTTCTTCACACAAGTCTAGACTTTTACTGTCTCTATGCTGTGTAAGGTGTACTTCACATTTAACTACCTAACCCTGACTCCATGCAATGATGTATCTGAGTGTTTCATAGGCCTGGCAGAGGCACAAACACACAGGCATAGCAGCTATCCTGCTGTTACACACACTGCAAATAGCTGTGGTAGGACTTCCACAAGCATACCCTTATGTAGGAGTACAACACAGAAATACCAAAGGATGTAGTCATGTACTGGTAGCAACTGACTGTAACAATGCCATTGTACTAGTGATGAAAGCACCTGTGGGTTGCACAGACAAAGAATAACAGTGTAACATTTGACTACCATCTGGATAGGTTCACAGTTGGGAACTATGCAGACAGACCACCTGCCTTGATAAACCAACAGGTACACACCAATCCTTAAAGTCCAGTAAGATAACATTCACACAATAATACATAATGCTCTCTGTATGTCAACAACCCCCCCCCACACACACACACACTGTAAATACACTTGTGTGTTTAGGGTCTACCAAGGATGTAGGTAGGCATACACAGTACTGGAATTGTCCAGTTGTCTTGTGAACCATGTGCTAATGTCAACAATAAAACCACAAACCCTGCAGAAGTGCCTACATTAATATGCACAGTATAACAGTTCACAAACAGTTCATGTACCAAAAGAATACTTCTCAATAACTATGTTTTTTATGGCAGTTACTTATATGAGTGGAAAAGAAACTACATAGTCACAGAAATGTTGTGTAAGCATTTGTAGGGGAAAGTTAAACTCTACACTGATAGCTCTGTACTGCAAGTGGCAACAGTCAGGCCTGAGTACAACATGTACATCACTGTCTACACCTCTAGCTTCAGATATAAGAAGTATACCAACCTTCTGACTTACACAACAGTGTCCACAGCAAACAAGCATGGCCCCCACTCTGTAAATCTGAAAGGGCTATGCCAACATACCTAAGTAATTTATAGCATTGGGCTGCTATGACAGTGAGTACTGCAATTACCACACAGCAGGCTGTATGCATTTACCAAATGCTGGGCACCAATTGGTGCAGAGGGCATCATATGCACGTGCCCAGATAACTATAAAAGCAGATTGTACTTACTATCCCCACATGCAATCATTACATTGCACGTGTCAGCAAATACTGACAAACTCTATTACTGAATACAGAAGCCTTACTTCAGTAAATATTATATTTACTTCTTGTAAACATAAATATATTAATTAAGAAAAAAAACTTAATTAATAACCAATAACAACTAATAAGTAAAAAAACTTTACTTAAAAAAAAAAACTTGAAAAGCATACACAGACAGACCTGACAGTGAGTAACAGGTATGTAACAGAGTTGTAGTTACCGGCAAGTAGTAGATGATTATGAATAGTACTGTACATACTCAGAAACATGCATAAGTGGCAGCAGTAGGTATGTATGCAGTGATGCCATGCATAACTACTGCCATGGACAAATTAGTGTGTAGCTGTGTGCAGTGGGACATAACTGTGACATATGTATCTCAGCATTATATGGTGAACATCTGAGCATGTTATCTATGGTCTGTACACTACTGCATATAATGGCAGTTTGGGAGAGTAGTGCAAACACCTATATAAACTTGGATGTGACAGAGTAAGGCATGCATGATAGTAACATAATTTGTAGCTCAGCATTGGCAACTGCTGTACCAGGCTAGTATAGTAGTGTTATCATTTGCAGCTATATATACTCCCTGTACTATTACTGTATGCACACATGTGACAAGCGTCCATGTTGTAGCAAGGCCCAACAGGTCATCCATGAGGTGTACAGACTTCCAACAGTGTGGACCTTGTGTGTGTATGGCACGCACATATGGAGAGATATGTGTGTGTCTGATAAATTAGCATCTGAAAATGTACATAGAGCAAGGGACATACTGCAACTGTTTGTGAAGGGTGGACAATTATATGTTGTTGCAGGTTGTTATGTGCATTTATATATGTAGGGGGTTGTGTGTGGCAAACAAGACAGCATACTGTGCTGGCATATGACATGTGGCGTTTAAACGCCATGGGTATGATTCCTCAGGTTATAGTCTTCAGATAGGGGGTCCTGCTACAGGTACATGGGCTGAGACTACCTTCCATGCATTCTGCACAAGACTGTGCAATATCATTACATAACTGCATCCCTCTCAACCTTTGCATAAAAGGTATTCCCGCCATGAAATGTGGACTGTATATGTGCCTATATGTATATCTATATGTACACCAATGGATGTTCATATCTACGCCCAAGCTCAATGTTGTAAACGTATTGCCATCCCTCATGTTAATAACCCTGTACCCATGACCTACCACATAGGTGGTAGTCTACTCAACACCGAAAGTGTGATGAGAGACTATGGGACAAAGGTGGACAGTAGTGTCCCTACTGATAATCACAGTGCCACACTAGTCATGTAAACTGAGTAAGGTCCACATGTCAACAGAAAAGGTGTGTCATCCATGGAATAAGAGGTCAGTGTTCCACTGTACTCATGAGTCATAACACCCATCATAGAGTACATTGGTCCTGTCGGTATGTACCTCAGAAGACATCCACAGTGACAGTAGATGCCAAACACATACCTCACAAAGAGTATTACCGGACTCAAACAGATGCCCTATGCAGACTGTCCTACAAAACCACAGCTACACTGCGTTACATACTGCCTACCCAGAGGCAACCTCTGCCTAACATACAAAGTTATGCCAAACCCACAGGTGTTGGACATGCTCCATATATACTGATTACACTCCATACAAGCTACACACTGTACTGATCTAAACCCTGTAACGTGAAAAAGCAGAACATGCTGGAGTGGTACATTATCATCTCAGACACATACCATACTCTGGAACTAACCACCTACCAATAGCAAATGAAGGTCCTCATTAGCAGTTGTCATGAATAATCATGATGAGTGGGTGTGAGATAGGAAACACAACCCGGGTATCACCACTGTGGCTCTACATGACAGGGACACATGAACCTACATTACATGGGTGTGGAAGGGCAGGGTACCATATGGCAATGCTTCCATAGGCCCTACGGATAATAGCCTTTTAGCTACCTAGGACCCGATACACACATGCATGTACTTGTTGCATTACTGGCTATGTGAGGTTGACTGGATGTGATGGTGACTGTGTAGGTGAATGTGTCAAAGTTGTATATATGTGTGATAGCCTAGTGTGAAACCATGTATATCATGGTATGTAGTGTTGTAGCTCAAATCCCAAGAAAGGATACGTATGCTATTGCTAGGCAGGAAAAGCAGTAAGGCATAATGGTGTGACATAGTCCCATGGCGTTGACCAGAGTGTGCCATTGTAGGCTTATGCAGTACATGTATGCTTATTGATTGGTAACACTAGTGAATACACATCCTGTATGAACAGTAGTACTATCTGAAGCTGTAGGCCTAAACAGCACAGTATGGTTTACATCCACATTGCTTGGACACACTATTTTGTTTGTTACCTGTAGTCCTCACACATTATAAACCTCAGGCATGAGGTTTTGTAGGTGCTGACACACAGTACTGTATGTTATACAGGTAAATCTGATCTGGGTTGCCATAGCTATGTGTCCTGTAGGTATGTCTGATGTGTGTGTGGGTATGCCTGTAACATGGCCTTGGTGGTATGTGTGTCACAGGATATATGTGCATATCTAGCAACATGTGTAGTGTATTACAGCAGTATGCCACCTATAGTGATGAATGTGCACATTTGTTACTGAGGGGTTTGCTATCAACAAGTAGCATGGTGTACTGTTAGTACTTAAACTGTACTTAACATTCATTTCAATGGATGACAAATGTCTGCATGCATTAGCTTCATACACACCCCCTGTGGCTAGGTGGTGCATTGTGTCACATAGAGTGTGCCATGTACTGTTGTATAGTCTTACATACTGGTTCCGCTTTGTTGCTGTGCAGAACATATTTTGGAATATAGTATGTGCCAGGCACTGTCAGGCAGTTGTGGGCTGTGCAGTCCTATGTGGTATGAGAGGTGTGTATCTACTGACAGCCAACAGGTTGCTATATATGGCATTTCATTGATGTCTGTACTTTAGCATGTTAAGTGTGCCACATGACATGCTCACAATGACTGTTTTATTGTCTTACAGGAATATGTCTCACAACAGGAAGCCTGCCTATTTCCCTGAGGAGGAGGAGGTCATCTATGATGCCCTGGTACAGCATTACAACTTGCTGTTTTCCAGATCTAGCCAGGACCAGCATGGACGCACTGCACTGTGGCAGGATGTTGTCCGTCGGGTGAATGATGTAGGCATGCATAACTGGACGTATGAGCAGGTACGTCATCACTGCAGTGATTTAATCAGACATGTCCAGCAGCATGCCTCCGATGTCCACAGACAACAGCTTGCCACAGGTGGTGGTGCATCAACACACCCCCCCCCCTCACCAGAGTGGAAGAGCTGCTCCTCAGCGTGGTGTCTCCTGGACAAGCAGTACAACAGACATGCGTCATCATGGAGGCCGGAGTCACCCAGCACGTAGATACAGAGTGTGTAGGTAACATGGCATATCTGTAGACTACTGTTAGATCAATTGTTAGAACATGCATTTACCAGCTGTGTACTGTGTATTCAGAAGATGCGGAGCCTGGTGTCATGCAATACTGATCATTTGGAACATAATTCGTATGCCTGTGACTGTCACCTCTTGTACTACTGTGGAATTGCAAACACACAGCAGCAATAGCATAGTTGTTGCCACTGACAAACTGTCTCATATCCTTGTAGGTCTCTCTGGTGTGATAGCAGGACAGCACACCCATGCTGGTGAGTGTTCTACATTTAATATAGCATATAACATGTGCATGTCATAGGAGACCTGTAGGCCATATGCACATGTAAAACAACTACACATAATGCATGCTCTGCATGTTCTCTGTGGGACTATGCACATCCCAGTAACATGAGTATCAGCCTCAAACACATGCAATACACAGAGCATCCCAACCAATTGTGGTACACTGTAGTGGACATTGTATAGGCAGAGTCAACACACATGCACACAACATACACCACTTTGTCATATGCAGTTAGTGGTAATTTGATACACATGGCGTATGTGGACACCTGCTGTAAGGTCATACTCGAGTATCCCAAATGTCAACAACACAGCACACATACTATACCTGGGGGTAGAGGACTATCATGGGGCGGTGTGACATGCTTCAACACACAACACATTCATGTGAGGCAATGCTCCCTATTGAACACCTTACATACCCAGGTAACAACTGGCTGTGAAATGGTTAATGTAGACAAAGTGGTGCAGGTCAGGTACAGCAAGATAGTTGCCAGTGTGACATACATTATTGGCCTTGGTTTATCACATGATGCTGCCTGATGATGGCTCATGGTACTACACTACATACAGTTACAGTAACTACAGTACTACACATAGAATTCATTGCTATACACATGACAGTTGCGTGCATCTGGCCATGGTATGTATACCTATGAGTGATGGTGCATCAGACATTGGAAAGTGTTATTGACTTGCACAGCAATGTTGTGTCCATATACACGTTGTGTTCCAGGGTGAAGCCAATCATTGAACAACACACATGCATCAAAGACATGTATACTGTTATCAGGAAGGACTCTCCACACTTGCACTGCATGCTGTTGAGCAACAGACATCCTGCATGCTGACACATGTGATAGGACTCTTTGGCTTGTGATACTGTACTGCACCATCAACCACTAATGGATATGTTCCGTATTGCTGTTGGTGTGTGTGTGTGTCTCAACTTGAATGAGTAGTGTATGTGTGCGTGTGTGCATGTGTTCATGTGTTCATGTGTGCATGTGTGCATGTGTGCATGTGTGCACGTGTTCATGTGTGCTAACATCATATACAGTTTGTAAAGTGTGTTTCCTGTTTTCCTCTCACAGCTGCTGAGGTTGAGTTGGCTGAATGTGAATGCAGCAGGGAACCTGATGTCACTGCCACAAATAGTGGAGATGATGAGACATGTATTGTGGCACAAGCAGGTTTGACAGGGGCTGTCATTGGTCCGCCAATCGACAGTACACAGCTTTCCACCCCATCTATGTGCACACTCACACTGCCAATACATCCCTCATCACCAATGGCCTTAGCCGAGGGACAGCATACAGTTGGCATTGACCAGGATAGTGAGGTATCCATGGCACTTGCATCCCCTCACAGCAGCCATACTCAGATTACTGGAATGGTACCACATAGGTGGATATCCAGGGGTTCTTGTGGGAGCACCGCTGGTCATAATGCCCCTGGCAGACGTGCCCCCACAGGTCTTACGACCTCAAGTATGTTCTGGGCTGTAATGCAGGCACAGGCACATATGGAATGGTACACCAGACAGGGACTAAGGGTGCAGAGGGCCCATTACACCGCTATTAAAGACAGCATCCATGACCTTGCTGGTGCCATCCAGAATTACACCGAGGTCATTGATAGACGTTGTGGGGAGACATTAGATGCCCTCCACAATGTGTTTTCCATGAGCCAGGACCGTGCAGGATGGTTGAGACATAGACGCGGACGTATGCCAGCAACATCAATGGCTGGCAGTCATTGCGGATGGCCCACAGATCACAGCCACTCCCGTAGTGGCAGTACCAGCCCCAGCAATGCTGGGGCTGGCCTGTCGATTGACCATCCTAGTAGACCACGTGCATGTGGCTCTGGCCATTCTCAGCAGGGACATGGGTCCACTCGACATACCTCTGCCTCTGATGATAGTACCCAGTCAGGGATGGTACACGATACTGTCTGTAGCACCCCTGCCAGGCACAGGTACCGTGTCCATGGCCAGAGACAATGATCTATACAGCCTGGCAGGTACAGTCTGTGGCTGTCCCACAACCTCCCGTATATGGCAGCCACATGATGGAGCTGAGTGCATGCAGACACACACACATTAACCAAACAACTAGGCCTCACACATGCACACACACATTACATCAACATTGGCCCATGCTGTACTGTTGTCCCTCACAACACACATACACACACACACACACACACACACACACACACACACACACACACACACACACACACACACATGTCGATTGGATGGGTCAATGTCGGGCTCTGGCAAACCAGCAACACACCCTGTGCATATGATGACACCTGTGCCACCTCCTGTCATCAGTAACATTGATGCAGGAACAGGCTAACATGGTGCTGATGCACAGGGTGACATTATATCAGTGTAGCAATATTAGCATGTTGTCAGCAGAACAGTGTAATGATATCCTTGTAGATATATCTGAGCAGGCATGATGCATCAAAGCTATGACTGTGAATGTAGCATTGTTTACACCAGTGTTGAGTATGTATTGTCCACCCATGTGCCACATGGCTGAAGTGTATAGTGTTGCCAGCATGTGTCAGTGTGTGGACAGTACGTGTGTGATGTGTGCAGTACAGATTAGCAGGTGTACATCTGTGAACATGGTGGATGTGCACTGTCTGCATGTACGTGCATAGTGGACACATGGGACGTGTGACATACCCTGTATTACACATTGTTAACATCTCATAGTATCTCTCGATGGCCAGTATGCATTCTACTACAGATATGTTGTAACATGGGTACACATGTGTGTATGTCATGGTTTGACACTATGCTGTGAGTGATACTGTTAATATCTGTCAATGTTTTGCATTCTGGTAGTATACACAACCTCAACAGCTTGACCATAACCAATCATTAGATGATGTCCTGACAACTGACACACAGATGTGGGGAACTCAGTAACAGTTGAATCCTTCCAGTACTATACTATAACAGTAACCAGTGGTATTGACCACCACCCATTCCTGGGACCACACCTGTCTGGCATATAGCCCTCTTAGGTACATGCAAACACACTAGGGATATGTCCATCCACATCTGTAAATGCATGCATTGACCTACAATGCATTCTCTGGATGGGACACATACCCTACACAAGGGTATCATACAGACAGAAACCTGTTGTCCAACACATGCTGTATAGCTCTAAGCCAACTATAGCATAGTCATCCACGTTTACTATACATACTATCCAGACAGTACCACATAGGTGGTAGCACCCAACATGTATGTTGGGTAGCAATGTGTACATACAGACAAGTGTTATGTCATCTGTCCCTTGGTATCCACATATCCGGAGGTATTGTGGAGTCCCTTGGTGTATCACATAAGACATTAGGGACCTGTATGCATATCCACAAGGCTGTTGTACACCTATAATGACTGTCCATTATTGCCAGACATTGTGTATGAACATGTCTGACATATACCCCAGTCATGTACCCTCACTCACACTACTGTATAGTAACTGTCATGGGTGTGTGTGGCACAGATGACCTTGGCCACAGATCACTACAGTGGCCGGCCTTGTCACATACATACATACGTGACCTACGATCTGAGAAGCAGCGGCACAATCTGTCAAAGGAAACAAATGTATTAATGTAGTATGCAGGCTTCACACCTATGTACTAATTGAGGTCACATGTACATATATTTATTTGCCACACAGATACCTGATGGGTGCAATGCACATACTGTTTTAATCCTGATATGTCATTCCATAGTAAAAGCAAAAGCTACACCGCATTGCCCAGCAGTGTCACACATACACAGCATTTTCAGGATTCAAACCCCTACCTAACTATGCTATGATACTAGAGAGATACGCATTAACACGCTGCATGACATGCTTTACTTGGTGCTTTGTTTCCTTCTGCTATATTTGTAGGATGCTGACATCAGCACACTTTCCAAAGAGGAATGTACCTCTTTTGATGTGTTTTTCCAGTCTCCAAAAAGAACACTCCTCTCAAAGGTAATCACACACATACACAGTCAGCAATTGCAAGATTCAAACCCCTACCTAGCTATGGTATGATACTAGAAAGATACGCATTAACACAATGTGCAAGACACTTTACTGGGGGTGTTGTTTTCTCCTGCTATATTTGTAGGATGCTGACATCAGCACACTTTCCAAAGAGGAATGTACCTCTTTTGATGTGTTTTCTCAGTCTCCAAAAAGAGCACTCCTCTCAAAGGTAAGCACACACAGTCAGTAATTGCAGGATTCAAACCCCTGTCAAGCTATGCTACGATACCAGAGAAATACGCATTAACATGACATGCTATATGTATTACTGGGTGGATTTTCTTATCCTGCTATATTTGTAGGATGTTGACATCATCAGACTTTCCAAAGAGGATTGTACCTCTTTTAATGTGTTTTCCCAGTCTCCAAAAAGGGCACTCCTCTCAAAGGAAACACACACATACACCCCCCCACCTAGCTATGTTATGATACCAGAGAGATACACATTAACATGACGTGTGATACGCTTTCCTGGGTGTGTTGTTTTCTCCTGCTATATTTGTAGGATGCTGACATCAGCACACTTTCCAAAGAGGAATGTACCTCTTTTGATATGTTTTCCCAGTCTCCAAAAAGAGCACTCCTCTCAAAGCTAATCACACACAGTCAGCAATTGCAGGATTCAATCCCCTATGTAGCTCTGTTATGACATCAGAGAGATACGCATTAACATGACACACCATATGCTTTACTGGGTGGTTTTTCTTATCTTGCTTTATTTGTAGGATGTTGACATCATCAGACTTTCCAAAGAGGATTGTACCTCTTTTAATGTGTTTTTCCAGTCTCCAAAAAGGGCACTCCTCTCAAAGGAAGCACACACAGTCGGCAATTACAGGTTCCAAACCCCTACCTAACTATGTTATGATACAAGAGAGATACGCATTAACACAGTGCGCGATATGCTTTACTGTGTGGTTTTTATTATCCTGCTATATTTGTAGGATGCTGACATCATCAGACTTTCCAAAGAGGATTGTACCTATTTTAATGTGTTTTCCCAGTCTCAAAAAAGGGCACTCCTCTCCAAGGAAAGACACACAGTCAGCAATTGCAGGTTTCAAACCCCCACCTAGCTATGTTATAATACTAGAAAGAGACGCATTAACACAACGTGCTATATGCTTTACTGGGTGGTTTCTTTTCTCCTGCTATATTTGTAGGATGCTGACATCATCAGACTGGACATGGTAATGTGAGTGCACTTTGTTTTATGCAATCCCAGGAATGAACCATGTGGGTCAGCAGGTATTAACAGCTTGTACAGGACCCCACAATTCTTAGCTTGTGTGATCTATCTGTGGACAAATTGCCATTCCATCATAAGATAACACATATTTATGCACAGATTGTTGATTTTGTGGATACGACATGTGTCTGGGATGTTAATAAAGGGCTATTCAAAGTCTATGTGGGACATGTGTAGCTCCGTTCAGTGATGTATGTCCTGGGTGGCTGCCTTGCAAACAGTCTAGCATGTTTGGCAACCATGATCTGCCCATGAGCATACCACAGTTGGTAGGGTTGTGTGTTGTCAGCTTCCAGTAGCTCTGTTTATGACTTCAATCATGATGGACTCCATGGCCTTGCAGATCAGACTTCATAGGCCTATTGGACTATACTTCCCATGGTGTGTTGTGCACCAACACTTGTGGGGAGTGCCATATGTTGCTGTAACACATTCAACGGTTTCAGATCCTGTGGAGAGGGTGAGTCTCAACAGACTGTTCAGGTGCAGGGTCTGTTTGTTCTGTTCTTCACTCATGACACATATAGGGAAACAATGTAATCCAATTGCTGCCATGCTTTTGGCTTTGGAGGGAGCTGTTTACCCATGCTACATGTGATATCTCCTGGTATGATGATGGGGCCTTTTGTCAGTGGGAGGTGGGTATGTATATATGGGCCTGTCTGATAGGATGTCGGCATTGTCAGTCAGGTACAGTTGGCCATGACTCAGGACATATATGTGTGTACATTGCTATTTATGACATAGCTGAAGGAGGTGTCATGTTTCAGTCTGGACTCCTTCGCAGCTACAAAACACAGACAAACCTGAGCACTAAACCCCTGTTATGCTCTTTTACACACTTAACACCCTACTGATCCTTTGTGATCAGTCAACAGAGTATGTCCTCATAATATCCTAGAATGTCCAGGGGTCGGTTTCGTGTGTACTCTCCAGTCCAGCTGGTGAATATTGGAATTTTGACACAATGTCACAACTGCCTTATGTACACTGACAACCCTCTCCTCCTCCCAACAAACTCAGATATATGTGAGAGATGCAACTATATAGACATACAGGAGGCTGAGCTCTCTCGACCCATGGCTGGCACAGTCTATCAGTTGGTGAAGGTAACCACACACACCACAAATCCAGTCTCACATAGACCTATAGCAACAGCAATCAAACTACATTATCACACATAAACATATTCTAAGGCTCTAAATAAACTCTGGCTAAGCAGCAGAGACCTCCAAAGCAGACACACAAACAACTGCTACCCCACTACAATACCCACATATCACATAATTCACAAAGTCAGTGTGCCACACTGTCACTGCCCTTAGGGCTACACAACACACCTAATACACTTGTGATAGGTGACACTTATTGTCAGACACACTGATGTCCCACTCACCAGGCCGAAGAATGGGATGATCACTTTGAGCTGTCTGTCTGGTGCCAGGATCCGCCACATAACACATGCACTCAGGTCACTACAAAGCAAGTACAGAAATGGCTCCATCATTGTCCATGTTGGTGCGAATAACCTCAGACGTTCCTCCCTGGACCACATGACATGATACATAGAGGAACTCTCTGATCATGTAGCCCAGGCCAGTATGACCCTGACCTTGTGTAGCTTCTTACACTCACCAAGAATGAGGTCACAGTATACAGACAAAATGATCACTTTTAACAGTTGGCTAACATATTGGTGTCATTCAAAGGGGATCCAGTGTCTGTCAGTCTGGGGTGACATGCTCGACATGCCACATAGCTTCGCTATGGACAGCTTGCACCTGTCACCCTTGGACTTTTGAATACTGGCTAAGGCTCATGCCACCCCCATAGTGCCTTTTTTAAGCGAGGCTCAAAAGACAAACCCACCTCCATAGACATTACAGGGTAGAAGAAACTAAGGGTAATGTTGCTCAACACCAGATGTGTTACCCTCAAAATGCGCCCACTCAGGACTCTCCTCAGTATGGAGAATATCGATAACTGTGCAGTAACAGGCACCTGGTTCAGGCTCCCAAATGCACACCAGCACTACCAAGTTATACTTCATACCATGCTTTCTGAACACAAGACTCAGAATGGCCAACACAAATAGGGGGAGTATCCATATACATCACAGATACACACACCTCCGGGTTAGTAGCACTGCACGAAGCATCGTAGACCATACATGTGCAACTAACAGTGTGCAAAACTGACTTAAAGTTTGTAGCCTGCTACAGACCACCCTCCCAAATTCAGGAACCGCACTCAGCTTTCCTGGGAACACTGGAGAATATGAATGTCTCCCCAAACACCATTATATTGGGGGACTTCAAATACCCAAACATTGACTGGGGTTACTACTGAAGCCCCAACAACCTCACCCAACAGTTGCTACTATTTGTAAACTCAAATGCTATTGCACAACCGGTCACCACACCCACAAGAGGGGAAAACATATTGGACCTGATCATCACCAACATGGGGACTCTATATTCCACACCAGAGGTATAACCCTCATTGTTAAGGTCAGACCATACATTTTTCTCACTGGACATCCATATCCTGTCCCCACACCCATCGTAGGTAATCTTGGTGAACTTCTCAAAAGCAAACGTCACACTTCTCCAAACCAAGGTGGTATCCTTCAAAGACCCTGGGACAGTGGTAAATATGGCTCAGACTGCTGAATCCTTTACAAACGCATTCTATGGACACCTAGTGGACTGCATGGATCGTGCTATCCCAAATAACAACATGACTCACTCCTCCAATGGCAGGGTACCTGTCTGGTGGACCCTGGACATTAATAAGCTATACAACGAAAGGAGGAGGCTACTACATGATAGAGCACAATCCCAGACAGGGAAGGCATCTGTGATCTGTACTTGCAGAAAGCTACGATCACTCATGTATTCATCTAAGGCCCGCTTTTAATGGACTATTGCACCAGACACTTAGGACAATCACAAGGCCTTCCTTAGTTATGTCAGGAACCTGGGTGGACACTCACTGATATGCTGTGAGTTACTGCATACTGACTAAGCATACCCTGAACCAACAGACATTGCCAACATCCTGGCAAACAAGTTCAGTGCAGATGCCCCCCCCCATCCACCCTAAGGAGCAACTGTCCATCCCAACAGAGTGTAACCTCCCTGACATCACAAATGAACAGGTGAGTGCTGCCCTCCCCAAAGCAGACAACACAGCATCAATGGGACCAGATGTTGTCCCATCCTGCTTCTTTCACAAGCTTCATGATGAACGTAACCCTCACACTAGGTCACTGTTCAATATCAGAGTTACTACAGGGTATGTACCCAAGGAATGGTATACAGCGACAGTGTGTCCACAAAGGTGGTGCCACAACAGACCACAGACAATATTGCCCTATAAGCCTAACTAGCCTGTTCTGCAAAGCTATGGAGTGTATTGTCATGGAACTCATACACATAGACATCGGGAACCTACAGACATTGGGTCCTACACATATCAGCTTTGTTGTGGGCAGATCTTGCCTCTTGAACCTGTTTGTATTCTTTAAACAGTTACCAGGTCCATAGATGCAGGGAAGGTTGTTGACACAGCCTACCTGGACCTTGCAAAACCCTTCAACACAATACCCCACTCGGCCATTATACATAGGCTCACCAGCGTCGATATCGACACATATCTCACAGGATGGATTGCTAACTGGATCAGGGATAGCACCCACATGGTCAGTATTGCAGGTGCCATGTCTGACTATACACCAGTTACACGTGGCATCCCACAAGGCTCAGTCCTGGGACCTCTCTTGTTCAGTATATATTTCTCTGACGTACAGGCTAACACAGGAGGAATATGGCTGACCATGTTCGCAGATGACTGCAAACTGGGTGCCATAATCAACTCTCCAGCTGGCACATGCGGTCTCAACAGGGTCTCACAGAGATGGATGACTGGTGCCAGAGCCATGGCCTACAGCTAAATGCCATTAGATGCATAGTCATCCCTTTTGGGAATAACAACATGGCCACACATTACCACATAGGTGGTAATCCTTTACGTATGGTAGGAGTTGTTAGGGGTTTGGGGACATGACTTGTTCGTACTCTTGCCTTTGACAATCACATTGCCAATGTGGTTAGACAGACCTTCTATATAGCCCACCTTATCCCATATGGTTTCACATCTAGATCAAGTGAGGTCATTGTGCCCCTATACTCATCACAACCATGCTTGGTTACAATGCCCCATTTGGGATGTACCTTACCTGACACCTGCAGCAACTGTAATGGCCACAAAAGTTCCTCAACAAGCCGATCTAGGGACTCACACAGATGCCCTGCGCAGTTCGGATACAGTAACTCCAGCTCTACTCAGTTGCTTACCACCTACTTGGATGTGATGTGTGCCTGTTGTTTAAGGAAATGTCCAACCCAGAATTAATGGACATGCTCCACCTCAGGATATCCGAATCCCTTGGAGGTACACACTCCAGGGACATAAACCTCAGCACAGATGTTAATAGGAAATGCTGGAGGGACAGATTTTTATCCCAGAGGCTCCACTCACTCCAGAATGGAATCCTAGTTTCGCATAGGCAGAGCCACCCACTGACCACCTACAGGAGACATCTTGACAAGTGGATGGGTGATCGTATGTTTACCCCTGGGATATCTTCTGTGTCCCTGCTAGACAGAGGCACAAAAGACTAAACTTAAATGGGCTATCTTGTGTGACCTACTATTCACAGGCACAGTGTTCTAATCTGACAGGGTTGCGAAAGCCAAACACACTCTGGCTAGGCTTGTACATGCCCTAGGGCAGATAGCCTAGTATCAACCTCTGAACCTATGATAATGTTCAGGATGCACAATGTTTATTGATGATACTGATTGCAGGTTTTTATCGTCTTTGCTTTCCCACTTTCTATGAACAACTTAGGTATCTACAGAACATATTTGATTATGACAGGGTTCCACTATATTATATATGTGTCTGTTGTCATATAACTGAGTGCACAGGGTGTATTGCTGAATAGTGAGTGGTTCCTGGGTTAACACATGCAACTGCCAGATATGTGTGGCCCACTGCTGTACTCAGACATGGCCTAAGTGTGTGAGCATACCCAGTTCGGACTTTCAGTGTTTTGTTGCCTGACATTTGTCTCATTTATTCAAGTGTGTGAGCATGCCCAGTGTGACCTTTCAGTATGTTGCTGTCTGAGGTCCACTGCATTTGGTGATGTGTGTGAACATGACCAATATTAACATTTATACTGTGTGTGTTGAAAGTCAGGTTCTATTCTTACTGCAGGACTCACCTTTGTGTCATAACTCGACAGGGATTATGCTGTGCCTGCAGGGTTTCCATGAGATACTTTGCATAGATGTATCAACATTTCTTCATACAGGCTGACCACTGCAATACTGTCATGGTTTAGTGGTTCAGTGCTATGACTATAGTGCACAGCATCCTGGCTTCAAGGCCCATCACTGCTTTATATTTTCATACTGAACAGACCAGACTGCTTAAGGGCCAGTAGAGCAAATATCAGCATGTTGGCTTTTGTTCAGCTATGCCCTACTTAGACCAAGCTTGTCCAACATTACTCAATATTAACCAACATTGCTGGACGTTGCCCGATATTACTCAACATTGACCACAGTTGTGCTAGTTGGTGTGTGCAATTTTGTTTACATATACTACATGGTGGTAAATGCTGTTTAGCACTGCTGTATACTGCTTAACACATGGCAATCATGCCTCAAGTGGTCCTGCAGGGCTGCCTATGTCAGATGCACATACTACACTCCCTATACATGTTTGAAAAAAGGTAGTGTCAAGTTAGGCATCCCTTTTACTATATGTGCGAGTCAGAGAGAGGTATCATTTCCAGAGTTCCTACTGAGCCAGTGTATGTGCTATGCGTTGCCTCTTTGCCAAGGCCAAAGCATACTGGGCATGCTTCTTTCTGCCTAATGGGGCAGGCTCAGGTTGTTCCTCCTCCAGGTCACGCTCTGCCTGTGATGGCCTTGGCAATGGTGGGGGGCTGTTTGGCCCGGGCCTATGCTGGTCTTGCTGCAGCTGTTTTCACAGGATCATATTATGTAGCATAGCACATACCATGACAATTTGGGTACATGTAGTTGGTGAGTACTGCAAGGCTCCACCAGATGTGTCCAGGCACTGGAACCATGACTTGAGCAGGCCAAACACACGCTCGATTACATTTCGTGTTTGTGCGTGTGCCTCATTATGGCATTCCTGTTCAGGTGTGTGTGCATTTCTGATGGGTGTCATCAGCCACGGCTCCAGTGCATAGCCAGCATCCCCCACTAGGTGACCATGTGGGATGTTCCCATTGGCAAATGTCTGGTACAGCTGCATCAGATGCCAGATATGGGAATCATGGTAGCTTCCAGGGCAGCCAGCACACACATTCAGTATTATGCCCTGGGCATCACACACGACCTGGCAGTTGATGGAGGGGAAGCCCTTGCGGGGTTGTAGTACACCCTACCCAGCTCACGGGCTGGTGCTTTGATGCATATGTGTGTGCAGTCTATTGCACCCACTACCTCAGAGTATTCCGCTATTTTCTGGAAGAGATGCATATTGCTGGCCAATACCTCACGGGAAGTGGGGAAATATACATGATCACTGACATGAGCTGACATGGATTCCAGGAACTGGTGCAGTACCCTAGATGCTGATGCCTGTGATATCCCTATCATATCACCAGTTGGTCTCTGGAAGGTATCTGTTGCTAATATTCTTAGGCCAACACATACCATGGTTTCCACTGGGATGGGTTCCCCTCTGTTGGTTCTGTGTGTGAGGCGTGGCCTGCACAGCTCAAAAATTTGCTGCAAGAGGTCTCTGTCCACTCTATAGTGCTCCACTATCTCCAGCTCATGTAGCCCCTGGTAGGTTACCTTGGGCCTGTACACTCTTCTCCGTCTCCTCATTGTGGGTTGTCCAGCAGCATTTGCATTGTCACCACACTCAGCATGTTGCATATGTCGCCTTATAACAACAATGGCAGCCCCTAACATTTCTTTGTCTCAGTAAAGCTTTTTCAGTTTTCACTTCTATTAGCTTACTGCAGTGCTGCAGTGTCTCTTGAGAGAAACATAATGGACTGTTGTCCGCAGAGTTTTAAGTGTTGGGCTGGGCTGAGCTAGTGACTGCCTTTGTAATTGCTTGATTCTGATTGTTTTCACCTGCTAGCTCTGCTAGTACTCCCTGATAACTTTCTACTATTTGTTCTGCTTCCTTTTTCCTTTCTGTTTCCTCGAGGGGGGGCAGTGCCACTCACACAAGTGCAAACACGTGCACAGTAACTCACACATGCGCACACATGCTTACATGGACTGAAACGTGCTTATTCTTCTTAAAATGCGCACACCGGTGCAAATTCTCTTACAACTCTTTCAACAGCCTTATACATGCTTATCCGGCTTAAATGCATGCACACACACTTACACGCGTGCACACAGTCTTACTCGGGTTTACAGGCACGCACCTGCATGAATACACGCCCATCAAGAAACTTTAGCGTTATCCATGGCATACACCTTCGATTTCTTGCCTTTACCTAGCCTACCTGTTGACACACCTCTTTCAATGATGTGTAAATGACAGCTGACACATGCCACTCTGCTCCTATGAGCTTCACTTCTTTCATACATACCCCCCTCGTGATGTCACCTATCTTCTACTCTGTTACTCCCCTTATCCTACTCCTACACTCCACTGACTGTACTCATTTGCTATGTAAACTTGCAATTCACTATCCTAACCCTCATTTACATAGGATTGCCTTCTAATGCTTGGTTACATCTCTTAGACTGAGCTTCCCCCCTTAGCAACCTCTACTCGGTGGCCATGTTGTCTTCAGCCTGCCATTCCCTTGCATTGTAAATTCATATTAGCAATAAAATCCACATTTGTGGATCTTAATTATTAATTTTCTGGTTTTTAGGGCCCAGCGCATTTGCGCGGCGCTGTGCTATGCTTAAATCCCGGAGATCGGGATGAAAAAAAAAAGTTATTTTATTTTTATTTTATATCACTGAACGTTGCCAATGGTCGTATTTTTGTCATTGGCATGCTTCCTCATGTAAATTCATCCTTTTTTTGGTGCTGTCACAGCTTCGTTTTGCTATTTGCAGAACCGTACTCAGTTGTCAACTGAGTACATTTTTACAAATAACACCACTCCTACTAGGACAGGTTCAGGTTTCCTGGATCGCAAATTTACCTCATTTGCATAGCTTTCGCCTGCAATTGAGGTAATTTGCATATCCAAGCCCTGTCCGTGCAGGAGTCATTTTGAGAGCTCTGTTGCATGCCCCTACTGGCTGTTCCTGGATCGCTCGGCAGACATGTTGGCTGCATGGAGTCTTACTCTACTCTTAGACTCCTTGCAAGCCTTTGTGAATCCGGCCCAGTATAAATATATATATATATATATATATATATATATATATATATATATATATATATATATATATATACACACACACACATATATATATTTTGGGACTTTTCTGCTATTTTGCTGCTGCTGCTGTGTGTGCAGTTACTTTACTGTTAGGAACGGTAAAAAATTCCTTGGCTACACTGGAGATTTAGATGACTGGTACATGTTTATTCAGCATTTTGAGAAAAGGATTTTGTTTGAGCTCATTTGACTGGGAATCATCATGGCTGATGGACAACAGACATTGTAATTGTGGCAGCGTGAATGTTGTTTTGCAGTAACCAACTTTACTTTGTTCAGAGGCTGTATTTTGCTCATTTATTTTCACTAATTTTGCAAACATTCAGTGCATCCAGTAATTAATTCTACACTGTGTAAGTCTGTTGGTCTGTCAAATGTGATTCATTGTGGAAGATCTTCCCAAACTTTTGCTCCAATTACTTTTGGAATTGACCTGGCTATGCTACACTTCAGCAATTTTTATTATGTCAGTTGGATACATTTAGTATTTGCCATATGTTTTTAGGCAAACTTTAATCCTCTCACAGTTGGAAACAATATTTTACTTTGCAGCAAAACATTTGCTCTGCTGCACTGTTTGTTACATTCTATTGTTACCATTTGAATGTTATCTGTTGTTTAACTGTCCTTTGCAAATTTATTACGTTTTTCAGCTAATGTTTGCTTGTTACTATGTTCTATCATAATATGTTATTTAGCTAGTGTTTTTGTGATATACTTAGGTAATTAACCACTATAATAAACCTGAATATGAACTTATATATATATATATATATATATATATATATATATATATATATATATATATACATATTACATTATCATGTTGCATACTGATGTAGATACATCTAAGTGTGTGTTTTCTTTTTCTTGTCCATATTTCTTAGCAAGAAATGTATAACTGCCATTCTCTGGAAAGTTTTTCAAGTAGGTTTCCTAAACTTCAAACTATTATTGTTTTTCTCTGTACTTCATGTTGCATTTCCAACATCTGATATAATTGATTTTCTCACTTTTTCATTTTGTTTTTTTATGTATTTTTAATTCTGTATACAATTTTGGCGCGCCAGTTGTGGGGGAGGGTGTGTCATGACTCTCCCACTCTCCCAGTTAACAATTAACAAATGATAAATAAATAGCAACCCTAAAACTCAGCTGGGTGAAACAATACAGAAACAAACAGGCTCTACATTACCTTTTCTACTCAAAAGATAAAGCCAGGTGGTTGTATTTATTATTGTACTGATTTTATTGTATTTTTCATTTCTTTTTACTGTTATGTTTTTCCATGCTATAGGTTATATCTGAATAAGGTCCAGTACTGGAACAGTACATATCTAGTCAATCCCCAGGATTTAATAAAATACATTTAGGCACAGTGTAGAGCCTACATGGAATGTATACATGTGCATGGCCACAGTTCCCCCTCAGCAGCACGCCATGTATATTAATTGTGACGAGCTGCCGAGGGAGAGCCGAGGAACATGGATATTGAATCAGTGTAGGTAGAGGCGTAGTGGTTAGCCATGGCTGCAGATGAGTGTGAGGCTAACTGTAATGCTTCCCACCACTGTTGTAATGTTGTGAAGAATGTCAACTGTATAATATGTTATTTCTATGATGTATGTTTTTTTAATTACTTTTTTTTACTGCCTATTTATGTGGCTCAGAGCAGAGTGCAGCAATGCCAAGCTGTGCTCGTATATACACAGCTGACACCTGGCAGACATCTAAAAATAGAAACTGGATGCAATTAATTATCATAATTAAATTTACTTTTTTTTGTTAAATTTATGTTTACATGGCGTGAACCACAGCAGAGCCAAGTGGAGTTCATGCATGCATGGCCCGCATTTGTCAGACATCTAAAAATAGAATCTGGATGTAATAAATTATTTATTTATAGATGTGTTTAAGCAAGCTTGAGTGGCATGGTATGGTGCTCAGCAAAGCTAACAGTTAGTTTAGTAGTATATGTGAAGATATACTATTCTTTACAACATGCAAGATCCTGGGTTTCAGTCCATAACTGGCAGAGTATGACTGTAAGTGAATGTAATATTTTTTGTAATTTTATGAAAATATTGTGAATTTTTGCACTGCTGCACTCTGCTAAGCACTGCGCATTCATGCTAAGCAGTGCATAAACATGCTGATGGCTACCAAAGTTTGCTTGATGCTAAGCTTTGCTAAAACAATGGTTCTGCGAGTTTTCATGCTGCTTGGCTTCGCTTAGCTGGTTTGCCTACTGCTAAGTGACACAGAACTTTTTTGAATGTTGCTGAATGACATATAAGGGTGGGAAAACAACCTATGTTAAACCCAATAAGCAGGAATTCTGCAACAGTTATTGGAGATCATTCAACTGTTGGTATGGCTGGTGTTGTTGGCAATAGTGTGCACTTTTGGGCACAGAGGTGGAGCATTCAGGAGTCCAGGGTCATGATCAGGCTCCTTGTTAAAAGACATGAACCCTAGCTGATGCAGGGTAGATCCCAGAGCTCAGAGTGTAAGGCAGAGGCCCTGAACTGTTTGGCCAGGGAACTCATAAGTGTTTCAGGAATCCCCTGGACAGGTTAGTAGTTTTGGCACCATTATGATGGCCTGCAAAGGTGAAAGAGGGGAACCCTGGACACCTGGGTCCAGGAAACTGAAGATGAGAATTCTGTAACAGCTGTGGCCAGCAAATCTAATAGCCTACAAACTGTATTGCTTAACTCATAGTACTGTCCAAGGCTGTCTCCAGGCCAGTAAAAGGTCACATAATGCTCTCTCTTTCACAGACGTCAGATAATAAAGGTATATGGGTGAGGTAGCCCAGTTCATGGGCAGATATTATGTATGGACATCACAGATATTTCAAACCAATAACAATAAAATGTGTTCACTAGCATTGTTGATTCTAAAATACAGCTTTTTTAATATATGCAGTATGGTTGTATTCCATGCATGTGTGTTCTACTGTCACTGCAGTCTAGTATAACACTGTAATAATACTAGAATGCCAGAGGAATGTCCTGTAACGTGTACTGCTCAATTCATAGTATAGTTCCAGGTGAATTCCAGGCAAGCATCTATCACTCAATTGCTAGTAGTGACTCAGTCTGTTAAATGCTTTGTCTGCAGTGCATTTTACCACAACCAGTCCTAGGTTTGAATTCAGTAGTATGTTTGTTTGTGTTTTTTGGCTTTTCCCAGTTAGGGGTCGCCACAGCGGAACTCCGGTCTGCTAATGATTGGCAGTAGATTTTTACGTGCTGGCTTGCCGGCCTAACGCACAGCCTTCAACGAAGGAACACCTATTCACGCATGTCGCCACACAGAAGACGCTCTAACTGAGAATCGAACGGGCAACGTCTAACTTTGAGGTGACAACGCTACCGCATCACCACCACCACAACATTTTCAGTATGAGTCATGAAATGCTCACATTTTCTCTCTCACCAGGAACACAATAAATATATGGGTGAGGTAGCCCATATTATGAGCAGATATTGTATTTAGAAATCACAGAATGTTAACATCAATACCAAGAAATTGAACAAAATCTATCGTTCCATAAGTAAATGCTGTCACTCCATGAAGGTGGATTAAATAAGTATAACAAAAGGCACGAGTGCAGCAAAAGTAAGGTCTATAACAACGTAGTTTAATTTCCAGTTAGTGTGCACAAACGGATGACCGCTTTCACAATAAATGCTTCTTCAGATCCTCCTAGTGAACACAGAAGTCGCTCTTTATATAGCAGATCCAATTAGCCAATTAGTAATTGCTCATCTGTATTTAAACATATATATGTAAAGAAAAAAATATCAGGCATATAATTGGATCTGCTATATAAAGAGCGACTTCTGTGTTCACTAGGAGGATCTGAAGACGCATTTATTGTGAAAGCGGTCATCCGTTTGTGCACACTAACTGGAAATTAAACTACGTTGTTATAGACCTTACTTTTGCTGCACTCGTGCCTTTTGTTATACTTATTTAATACCAAGAATGTGTTCATCAGCATTGCTGGTTCATAAATAAAGCTGTGTAATCCCAGTATGGCTGAATCCCTTGCATGTCTGTACTAAGTTGCTACAGTCAATTATTACATTATTTGCAGATGTCCCCTGCAGCCACAGCTATTGGGTTCTACTCCCATGCCTGCCAGCTAAGGCATGATGGCTGTCTAGTTTATTTACTGTGCACAAACATGCCTCTCAAGTGTTACAATTTCTCATAATGTAATTAAAACTGCCTAATCTTTCTGTCACATGATTAGCAGATAAATTATCACCTGGAATGTAATGTATTAACAAATCCATTTATAGAACACCTGGGTAGTTATATAAGTCCACATGATGAGAAACTGTTCTGTATAGTGGTGTGCCTGCATTTGTTATTGCTAGGCCCATACTGACCCATGCTAACAGCTTGAGAGGTATGTATGTGATACATCTATTATAGGAGAATTGTAGTCGCTGTACTCAAATCTGACACTACACACCTGTATAGTATTTCTTATCAGTATTTTCTGGAATATAATCTGCAATGTCAGTAATGGAATGCTTTTCTCTCTCTCCCCACTCCTTATTTTAATGTATTTATTACTGTTATTTCTTATTATGATTTAATATTAACATATTTTGTTTAACTATATTTTGGAAAAATTTGGTTGATTATTTTATGTTTTATTATGAGTTAATAATAATATATTTTGTTAATCTACTATATTTTTGAAAATGTGGTTGATTATTGTTATGTTTTATTATAATGCAATATTAACATATTTGGTAAACTAATTGTTTTGTTGGCCCTGTGGTTTACTTCATACTGACATGCTGTTACCATACTGACTGTTATGTTACTTAATGCTGTGTTGCAGATAATATATACTAATATGTATTTAGATGAATAAATACGATGTTTGATTCTGTTAATACTAACAATGGTTTGGTTATTACTAAGCATAACTTATTGTTATACCTCATTTACCACATCATGTCAAGGTAGGCTGGTTCTGGCTGATCCGCCTACCTTGCTGCAACCAGCTATGGCAGCAGGCCCCAGCATGTCTGGAACCCAGACTCGTGGTGCCTCCTTTGCTGCCTCTGCACTACCTGCGGCTTCAGGTAGTAGTGTCCCATGAAATGGGTCCAGGCCCCCCTCTGGGAGCAGGGTGGAGGGGGAGTTGTCACCTGGGTGGAGATCCCAGTCTTGGTGTGCAGGATAGCCCACTGTGGCTATGACTGCCTCCTGCACTAGATTGAGGGGATGCTGGCCAAACTGGTATGGCAGCCTCCAGTACAGCCTTGCTTGGGGCAGTGATGGATCAGTGCCAACAGTCCCATGGGGTGGGGATATGAGTCATGCTACTGCTGTTTGGAGGCACATGGGACTCAGATTCCACAACACCCTCCCTTTCCAAGGTTTTCACCCCCTCCATGTGTCACACACCACCCTTATCTGCTGTCTTGTCTGTCTTATCTGTTTGCAAATGCGTCCTCACCTACCCAACTTTTCTCCCTCACACGTATCCATGGCTCTTCCCCAACATTCCACTCTAACCCTAAAAAAATGGGCACCTGTCCCCCCAAAAAATATTGTCCCATAGATAGCACTCCATTTCACAGATGTGTCCACTGGACACACATAATTCAGTCCAATTGGCTTGACAATGCAGTTATGTTGTCCTCACCCCCCTCTCTCTGGAGTTTGAGACACCAAATTCATCTACAAATTCTGACAAAGTGCCCAGTTGTTGCTGTACAAGAAATGAATAGCTATGTTTCTTTCCTACAGCCTTCCTGCACATCCCTACCAGCCTTTCACTATGTTTTTCACACTGCTTGCCCCCATTTCCCCACTTTCCTGTCTACACTTTTTTCTTTTCTTTATATTTTTTTAGTGTGGCACTGCACAATGTGACGTGTTGCATAGCTTTTCTAAGCTCAGCTAAATAGAGCTATAATGACTATATGCGTTTCTAACATTGTAAGACATGTTTACATAATAAACACCTGTGCCATGTTTGAAACCCAAGCCCAACACATCTGCAGCACAGTGCATTAAAATGTCATGGCATGCATGTCTTAATTAAAACAGGTGGTTTAAACAAACCATAGTAATTGCCAATTACAGTCATTAGGCATGTTTCAGTGGAGCTGCGTGCCATGCCACACTGCCTAAACTGGAATAAAAAGTAATGGAAAAAAATGGGAGTGCACCTTAAACTCTCATACAATCATACTTCACTAGACAGCCAAAGACAAGATAATGGAAGTAACTGAGGCTTGTGATAACAGGTGAGTGTGCCCTTTTATCAGCAGCATGTAGAAAGTCAACTGCTAAGGCATGCATGGCAAAATACATATTCATCTGGGCCTCTGGTGCAGAAATACATCCATATAAAGCCATGCACATACTGATGGATGTAGAAAATGTTTGTCAAAGCCTGTATGTGTGCACATATATCTTGCAAATACACCTGCTGCAGCAGTAACTCAGTAGCTCAGTCTGTTAAATGCCTTGTATACAGTACATTTTGCCACACACAGTCCTGTGTTCAAATCCAGGGTTGTGTTGCATTTTGATTACATTATTGTGAAGACAGCAATTAATTAATGACTCATGCAATCATTATCCACACAAAGTATTGCAAATTAAATAACTGCTTTTCAGCACTGGAAGTCACATGCCTGCAGGTAGGGTTACACTTCACATATCTGTATAGCATTACTATATGACGCCTAGTACTCTGTTAACATACCTACCTTAAACACATGCAGTAATTGGAGTGTAAAGGGTACCCTCAACCTGGCTCTCCTTCTACAACAAGGTTGACACAGCTGATACAGATACACCTACAGCTTGTTGTCCTACAAAGTATTAACACTCTCTGCATATGTCTATTACCTGCCGCAGCAGCTGCAGCCTGTGGTACACACAGCTCTATGTAAAGGTTTCTGCTACAGACCTACCCCCTGCAATGATGTTGTCTCTTCACCCCAGTAATGTCCATCTCAGCAGCTAAGAAAGGGGTCCTAATTTACATGAAGGCATTATATATTGCATAATAGTTGCATGTTATTGGCTAATGATAGTGAAACTCAGCTGTTTTGGCTACAATTACCATATCAGAGTGACAGCTTGGTTTAGAGACAATTACCTGCTAATGAAAAGCATGTGAAAAGCAAGCAGCTGGGTATGGGCAAACATTCTATATGAGACTTTCCTCACACAGAACACACCTTTGCAAAACATTACTAGTAGCGGATTTCAACAGAGGAGTATTGCACTCCACCAGGTATGTAACTCTTTTTGTGTATAACAGGATGTAGATGGGAGGATAGAGGTATGGGGAACAGGGATTACAGCAGTAAGCCTGTCTTAGACCTGTGATAATGACATGTCATTGATACCCTGCTGTCCTACACATACAGGGGACGCACAATATATGAGGGATACATTGCCTTTTGTCATTGTGGCACACTGATGTTGTTGGACTGTCCCTATATAGTGGTCATAATAGCACACTGCTATTTGTCTGGCACCGGTCTTATGACATATTATTGGGTGGCTGACCTTAGGGGACATATTACAGTAGACCGGAGCATTGGGTGTAAGATCATACAGCAGAATCTCTCATGGAACACAGGGAACTACCTCAGTAATAATACTATCTCTTTTGTATCCACACATATAGTGTGATTTCACACTGTGGGGTATGACATGTGTGAGCAAGCACTGGATAGTGCCAGCCATTTTGTTCCTGAGGTATCTGTACCAAGTGGACATCCATATATTTGATCCTGTAATGTGTTTCCCCTTCTGGTGTGTTTCAGGACTAATGTATCATAGGCAGCAAGTCCCCTTCTCAGATGTGGAGAATGAACTAATACTTCACAGACTATGGCAGCATCATCACATCCTCCTATCCAGCAGAAGGCATAACAGGGAACAGCGGGCTGCATTGTGGGCAGACCTTGTCTGGTATGTGAATGAGACTGGCCACCAGCACAGGACATATGAGCAGGTTCAACACCATACTACAGACATGGTGAATGCTGCATGATGAAGGGCAGCTGATGTAGCCAGGAAGCGTGCCATCACCATTAGAGGGCCTGTGATGAAACAACCACTCATGGCCACTGAGGAATTCCTGGCGAACCTAGGGATGACAGCTCCCAGGCATCCATCACACCATACATCATGTAGATGGGTGCCACAGTGTCCACAGCTGAGGAGCATGCAGGTATGCTTACAGTGATCAACACTGTAATACTGTAGCAGTCAACCTGTCAGGCGGTACATACCTTTATGTGGGTGTCAGGACTATGTGCTGTGGGGGGGGTTAATCTCAGTTGTACATTCATACATAATGTCACCAATACATCAATTAACAGAGTAGCTACTGTACATTTCAGATACATGCAGGTATTACCTTGTTGTGCTGCAACATGCGGTGGTAGTGAAATTACCTCACCCTCACCTTTTTACAGGTCCATCAGGAGTTGTCCAAGGCCATGGTCCTGTTCCTGGGAAGCTTGATACTGTTTTGTTATGGAACATATATATGTGATTAAGGTTAAGGGCTGGGATAATTCCTATGTACACTTAATGTTTTGTGTAACTAGAGTAGAATGTTTGTATGTTCCAATCTGGAACATTTACCTAAGGTCCCTAGAGTGGGTAATCACAGGAGTGTAGCTGAATGGGCAGAAGCACTTTTGCAGTTACAGTTCAGAGTGAATAAGCCTCCTGGTGTACATGAGGTAATTAATCCAACATGCCTTGTAAAAACAGAGAGGTCGATAGTACATACCTTAGGCACTGAAATTTGCATTTGTATATATTTGTTGAGATAGGTGTACTGCGTTTTATATATTGTTTTATCAGATATAGCATACTGCATACCTAAAAGGTAGAGTGTACTGGTCAAGTGTCACATGATGTACCTGACGTGTTTGTTGTAAAGGCCTAGAGTCAAATGTGTATTTTGTTGTGAGGAGGTCTGTTGTGCATGAAAGCCGAGATAAGAAGATGTGAGATTGGTAATGCAGTTGTAGATTCTCATTATTATGAATCTTTGTGGATTTTCTATACATAATATTTTGGATAGTGATGTACTGCTTTTGACTTGGTTTCCACAGGTGACCAGGGGGGGGGGGGTTGAGGTCTCTCCCCCACATAACCTGATGTCAGTGTCTCTTCAAACTCTGATCATGATGGTGGCCACAGTGAGTCAAAGATTGTGTTTGGAGGGGCTGAATCTGTCCCAGAGTTTGACATCCCTCTTCTGCCCCCATTGTCATTGCACACAGTCAGTATGTCCACACATACCCAGTTCCCACAGGGCTCAAATATTGGACAGAGTATGGAGACATTGAACCGGCCAGTGTTGCAACAATGACATTAGTGAGTGTAGACAATGGCCATAGCTAGAGAGCTGGTGAGGTCCCACACAGGAGGATTGACAGTGGTGCTCATAGGAGAACTGCTGTCAGTTCACCACCTGTTGCAGGTGTTGCATAATGGGTCACTCAGTGCATATTTCAGCCATCATGGAGGCACAGGCACATTCTGAATGCAACACCAGATGTACAGTTAAGGTTATGGATGCAGCACAATCTGACATCCATGACTGCCTCCACCACATTCGGGACACCCTGGATCAGTTCACTGATGCAGTGGACAGACAGTGGGCTGAGACAGTGTCTGTCTTGGACCACACATTTTCTGTGCCTGAACATGTGGTTGGAGTTGGGCATCAGACCCATGGATGTAGGTCAGTAACACCATCTGCTGAGAGTCCACATGGCCGTGCACAGTTATGCTCCAGTAGTGGCAGTACATCCAGTGCTACAGAGGAGAGTGTGCTATCCACACCACAACATGGCAGGCCATGGGCACATGGTCCTGGGTGGTCCTGTGGAGGACATGGTCCCAGCAGACAGCAGTCACCATCAGGTACTCACACTGCATCTGACATTGGGAATGCTGGTGCCAGTGCAACTCCTGGCAGAGCCAGGTCTGATGTTCAGGGCCGGAGATGGTGAACTGTCAACTCTACCATGTACAGTGCAAAGCTGTCCAACATACACATATAGGGCTAGCACTGACACACACATGCTTACACACCACTGTCACATGCAGGTCACCTACAGACACATGACACCTTTCCATGGTCCATCTATCCCTGTCCCATTCCTGACTCATACACATGCTGTCAACCATTCGCACCAGCCTAGGCCTCCAGCACCCCCACACATCACCCTGTTCTAGTGACGATACCTGTGCCACATCCCTGCCATCCTTCCCATCGATACTTTTGTGGATCTTATGTTGTATGAGGTTGTACTGGCGGCATTGTTACACAGTGACAGGTATGTCATGGACCTGTTTATGCTTCTGTTCCAGGATTCTGTGGGATAACCTATGGACACTTGGCGGGAGTGAAGCGGCACAGCATGGCATGACAGCACAGCAGAAATATAACTTCAGCAAGGTACAGCAGTATATATGTATGGCTCCATAGGTTCACATCTGTATGACAGTCTGGCAAGGACAATGGCAATGGTGAACGTACTCATGCATTCATAATTTATTATAAGATCTGCTACAGGGCAAGGTGTGACCTTGCTGGAGTGCATGTGCTGCCTATTTGTAGGGAACATAGTAGATGAATAACTCACTGTATGGACATTAGTGTACTATTCATGTTAGTACTACATGCTTGTGGGAGACATTTATCTAGCAGATATAAACACACCCTTGAAACAGCTACTGCCTAATAGTACACAGCACCTCAGTGCACCTCATCACATGATATCTTTTTGATTTGCTGAACAGCCATTATCTCAACACACGGCATCTGCCTGAGTCCCTCTCAAACTGGGGCAATATGTGCTGGTCCTGTACCGAGGGGTATACAGATGTCTTTGATTGTGAGGGTTGTATGGCCATTATGCTAGTTAAATTCACATGTCCTACGGCTCCAAAGGCATGATGTATAATGCTGTAACAGCCTCACCCACAAACATGGCTGCATTCAGGTTAGCACCACTTCCACTCATTGCATACAAGACATGTCAAGGCACACACATACTGCAAGCTGGCTGTATGTAGATTAGAGCACTTACCTATGTACTGGTACACATTACAGATCATAGTACCGGATGAATGCAACACAACTCATGTCTGCTAGTACTATCAGTTTATAACATATAGTGCTTGTTGATATCAGCAAGCCATGTTGTGGTCAGTCATTTGGGGGGCCACATCACCTGCTACAAATAAAATTTTGCAAAACCCTAACTATGCTTAAGTTACCAAGGTTATCATATGTATGCCATATGGCTATACACACACACCATGTTGGGCAGAGAGAGATTAAAACCACTACCTATAAGGCTTATACACTATTGATCACAGTAATTAGTGCATGCACCATGGATTACATCTGATACTACACTGTCAGCTGGTAGTCTTAAGGTGGCTGACATCATCAGGCCTTACAGAAGAGAGCAGTTTGGAAGCCAGCAGCAAGTTACAGGCCCAAAAAGTGCATAACCATTGCTGCTGGATAGCCCATGAGGTCATGTCCATTGCTTTTCAGGGATACACACATACAAACACACACACACACACACACACACACACACACACACACACACACACACACACACACACACACACACACACACACACACACACACACATACACACACACCAAGTCGGCTGCAGTGAGATTAGAACACCTACCTATCTAGTTTTATATGCTATAGGTCACAATACTTATCCCATGTGCCATGGCTTACATCTGATACTTTACTCTCAGCTGGTAGTGTTAAGGTGGCTGACATTATCAGGCCTTGTAGA
This sequence comes from Protopterus annectens, assembly GCF_019279795.1. Lineage (NCBI taxonomy): Eukaryota > Metazoa > Chordata > Ceratodontiformes > Protopteridae > Protopterus > Protopterus annectens. Next base: position 578,526,332 of record NC_056725.1, read on the forward strand.
AGAAGGCAGTTTGGAAGCCAGCAGCAGGTTACAGGGCCAAAAAGTGAATAGCCATTGCTGCTGGATAGCCCATGAGATCATGTCCATTGTTTTACAAGGGTACATACACACACCAAGTGGCCTGCAGTGAGATTAGAACCCCTATCTACCTAATTTTTACACTATAGATCACAGTACTTATCACATGTGCCACAGGTTAAGTCTGTTGCATATGCAATTGCAAGCGCAGTACTTGTGCATTACACAAACTAGGATTGTGTTGAACAGCATCTGTGGCTTGCAGAGTGATATCAGTTCATACTGTTATCTGCATCTAGTATCTTAGTATTTTTATCCTAGCTATGTGTGCACAGTTACCAGTATGGCCATATGTGACTGCTTGCAGTTAGATAGATGACACTGTGGGCAGGGAGAATGTGCCCTGTCCATACATGCATTGACACCATTATACATTATACCATCTGCTGACCTGTGTCTGTCTATGTGGTGACATCCAGCAGGCATAGGGGTCTGTAGGTAAGTGGATTATATACTATTGCCCCTTAGTTTGGATTCTTTGAACAACATTATGGCTGTGTGATAGTGCAGTTTACTCACCATTATTAGGGTATGTAAGACAATACAGACATCCACACACATATTTCTGAATATAGCAGGGATGTATATATAAATGTAGCTGTGTGCATGTATGATATGTATATGTGTTATGCAGATATATGGGGGGAGTCTATGTATCATTTTAATATATATATATATATATATATATATATATATATATGTGTATATATATATATATATATATATATATATATATATATATATATATATATATATATAGCTATATATATATATATATATATCAGTATATATTTATTTGACACTACATAGCGATAGATATACTATGCATGTGAGAGAGTGATACTGACAGATGGATATGTATACTTATATGTCTGTATGTATAGACATTTATACATAATAGGTAATTTCAATGAAGGCCCCACAGAATTGCGCTAATTTTTACTAATTGTATGGGCATGCCCAATGGGATTGTCAGTACTTATAATGTGACTCCAGGCCACGTCTACCTGTATTCTAGTCCAGGATTTTGTATGCTACAGACATTAACATCTGCCCCTATTTCTGCAGTACTGCACTTCACTCAAAATGTCCACAGCTTTTCCCAGCTGTCTGCTGTACTAAATATGTGACTGAGGTTGCTAATGTTACACCACCAATAGACTGACAGTCTGCATACCTCTCAATTGTCCTGATTTTTACAGAATGTCCAGAGTTTTGCATTATGTTTGGTCTGTTCCTCACACATTTGTGGTATTCTGGTGCTTTATTGAATGTTGCCATCAATATATTCTACTAACTACTGACAAACAATTGTGTGTCAGATTTCATATCCATCAGAAAATATGTACTACTGCAACACGTTTAATTCCAGAAACTGCCTAGGTTTATGAGACCAATATTTAAACTCTGTCCCTATGTTTGGGCCTTTGTCCCCCAATCTTTCTGGCTTTGTCAACATTTCTTGCACTAAGAGGTTGGGAGGTATGACATTTTATGAAAATACAGACATAGTACTACCTCACAGGGAAAAGATAGCCAAGTACCTACCTATGAACCTATAAACCTATGTGAGTAATTCCAGATTAGAACCATCAACACCATTACCCATGCTAGTTTCCCTAGTCCACTGAGCCACACAGGTCACGAGAGAGAGAGAGAGAGAGAGAGAGAGAGAGAGAGGGGTCATTCATCACACAATCAACAGCATACATATGTACATTGTTATCCTGTGTGAAGAGCAAACATGCAATTTGTGAGCACTATCTATGTTACAGCCTTGAGATTACCTGGTCCACTGATATACCATAGCTGATTTTCTGTTAAAGTGGTTATATGGGTATACTGCTATCTTGGGGGTGAGGGAACAACAATACATGATCAGCTTGGGTAGACAGTAGTCCAAATATCATGTGTGCCCACTGTTTAACATCTCAATTACGTAATGTTGTGAATATTCCAACCATGAGGCCTAGTGAATTTAAGGAACACATACTATAGGACTAGGTACCAGTTGTCTCATGTGGGTGTTAACTGTGACCAAATAGCCCACTATATTTCCTTCCATAACAGCAGCAGATCTATGCATATGATACCTTATTATAGTAATCCTTACAATTAGTGTGTAGGTTAGAGACTTACCATGAGAATGCAGCAGTTGACAGAACTATAGTTCAGGGCTGACTCTGTGTGATGCAAGCAGTACACAGCTAATACATGGATAGGTACAGGTTGTGTGGGTTGCCTGTAAATCAGCTATTTTAATATATGTATGTGAGTAGGAGTAAGGTGTCAGTTCCTAGGGCCCTAGGTTGTCAGTGAATGTACAATGGGTTATCTCTTAGCCAATGCCAGAGCATACTGGGCATGCCTATGTCAGCCTACAGGGATATCATCAGGAGGTTCCTCCTCCGAGTCCTCCTGTGAGTATGACTGTGGTGATCTAGGCACTGGTGGGGAGCTGTGTATTTCTTTCTTAAGCTGATCCTGCTGCAGCTGCTTCCACAGAATCATATTGTGAAACCTGGAACATACTGTGAACATATGTGCGCATGTGGCTGGAGAGTACTGCAGGGCTCCACCAGATACATTGAGGCACTTGAACCGTGTCTTCAGCAACCCAAACACATGCTCTATGATGTTAATAGTTTGTGCATGTGCCTTATTATGTCATTCTGTCACTGGTGTTTGCATTTATGATGGGTGTCATCATCCATGGTTCAAGTGTGTAGCCAGCATCCCCCATTAAATGGCTGTGTGGGATGTCCACCCTGGCAGACATCTGGTACAGCTGTGATGCATGCCAGATATGGGAGTCATGATAGTTGCCAGGGCTGCAGCACAGACATTCATGATAATGTCCTGGGCATTGCACACAACCTGGCAGTTGATGGAGTGGTACCCCTTATCATTGCCGTAGAGTCTACACTGCCAACTGGGTGATGCCTTCATGTGTACATGAGTGCAATCTATGGCACCCAGTACCTCAGGGTAGTGTGCCACATGGTAGAAGTGTTGCATATTGCTGGCCCTCACCTCAGGGGTGAGGGGAAAATATATGTGCTCACTGGCATGTGGTAGCATGGCATCCAGGAACTGGTGGAGTACCCTGGATGCTGATGCCTGTGAGACCCCCATCATGTCCCCAGTTGGTCTTTGAAAGGTATACGTGGCTATTATCCCATGGGTTACATATACCTTTGTTTCCACTGGGATGAGTTCTCCTCTGTTAGCTCTGGGCCAGAGTTGAGAGCAGCAGAGCTCAGTGAGTTCTTGTAGTATGTCCCTTCCCACCTTGTACTGTTCTACAATCTCCAGCTCATGTAGCTCTTGGAAGGTTACCCTGGGCCTGAACACCCTTCTCCTTCTCTGCCTTGGCCTATTGTCAGTAGCAGCAGCATAAGCAACAGCAGCACTGACTTCAGCATCTAACACATGCAAATGTAGAACACCTGCAGCATCCCCTAGCATTTTTTAGTTAAAATTCCCAAATCTGTACAATGGTGCAGAGTATAGGGGAAAATCAGATTGTAGGGTGTATGCATACTTTATAGTGCTCTACTGTAAGTAGTGCCTGCGTGATTGGCTACCTATGATGCATTGCACCCACCTAGTATATCATCTACATCATTTTATGGCCCTAGTTTATGTTAAGCAAGGATCAGCATGAATTAATACCTCATTGGCCTTTTAGATACTCTGAGCACTGTAGCACACTGTGCAAATGTGCTCCCTGTAGGTAAACAATGCTTAGCAGTCAGTACAGACCCCCTCCAAACTTGCGAGCTCAGCATGGCAGCATGACATGCAAACAGGAGCAGCTATGCTCCAATCAGTTCAGAAATTAGTGGACATACCTTCTCCTGATTTCAGCTACCTCCTCTGTGGACACCAACATGGTTCTCTGCCTACATGGAGGGGATCTGTAGACACGATTACCCCATTATTCTATTCAGTAACTCCACCTCATTTGCACAGGGATCCATGCTCACAACCTGGATACTACATGCTTCCAAGCCCTTCCACATTAGCAAGACCATGGGGTCCTGTAATACATTTCTGTCTCATGATATTAATATTTGATTTTTCCATTTTTTATAAGGCATGTTTGTGCACTGTGCTGCATTGTGCAAACATGTCAAGATTATTAAAAAAAATATTTTAACATATTTTACTGTAACTTTTTGAACACACAGAGGATAGTTTTGCTCATATCTGTGTATGTTATGCCATTTCTCTCTATCTACCTACATTTTTACAGCTCCTTTTGGCTGTCTATAGTCCTGTACATGGAATTTTTTCATGTACACTATAGACACGGACAAGGGGTCTCAGGGCTGCCTCACTGCTTATTGGATGACCCTACTTGCCTCATTTGCATGAGATTCACCTGCTTATGATGTGATCTGCATGCCATGGAAGTTTTTGTGTTGGCGTGCTCGTGTGGACCACTCAGCAGCACTTACTGAATCTAAAAATGTTTGTGAAAGTGTTAGCAGCACAGCACAATGCCTACACAGAAAAAAAGCATGTAGGCTTTATTAAATTCCCCCCATTGTTTTTTTAATAAATAACCAAATAATATTCATATTCCACAAGTGTTCTTTACACCCACTGCCTGACAAATATGAGGTTCTCTACCATCATGCAAACTCCTCTCAATCTTGTGTGTCAGAGACATTCATGGAAACTGTCACCTAGGTAGTCATCAAGAGTTTTTAATATGCCCTTAATCTACCTGCAGACACTTAGCTTGGTTATCTCACAGTTGGTCATGCAATAAACTTCAGTTGCTTAATTGTTCAAAGAATTAATCACATCCTTTGGAAAAATCTTATTAGGCACAAAAAATAGTGCTTCTGTGTTCTATATACATTTCCCTGGATGCATGTTGCATGCACATCCAGCGAGAATAAATATTTTAACCAACATGTCATTTTGGTGAGCTACTTGAAGCCATTTTTATGAATAGGCACAATAATCATATCACAATAAACAACAGATATTGTGACAAAACGTGGTTTGCTTTATCCTTCTGGCAGCAAGAAGGAATGCAACCACAAACCACCTCTTTTTGAAAAAGAAAAATGAAATATATTATTTTCCAGACCTTAATCAAAATGCAAGAAAAGTAGAGAAAAAAACAAACACAATTAATTCATCAACCAAATAACCACAATAAAATGATAATAATAATAATAATAATAATAATAATAATAATAATAATAATAATAATAATAATAATAATAATAATAATAATAATAATAATAATAATAATAAAAAAGTCCACTGATTCCATGATACCTCCTCAGTATTAACAGTGGATTATGAGGACACCAGGTTCAGGATACACTGTTCTTCTTTGACTTCCTTTACTGAGTTCCAGCAGAATGCCAGATATAGACAGAACAAAAGCAAGGTGGCTAGAAATTAAAATTTTGATGTCTTACTTGCTGACATAAAGTTTTATGACTTTGCATATAAGAGTTCCTTTTCTGATCCTAAGAGGCAGGCAAGTCTTGAAAAAAGTAACGGGACATTGCAGCTGCTTATCCCTTCGATACCTCATTGTGGTTTGAGAAACATTAAACAAAAAAGGAAAAGAGATTTTTTTTTATCAGAGAATGCATGAAAATAAAGTATCATTGAATAGTTCTGGGTTGCAGTGCCTGGGATGAATCTATTCAGATGAAACACCTTTGTCTTTCCCTTTAAATTCTTCTGACTTACCTTTCTTATGTCTGATTTTTTTATGTCTCCCATCTCAATCGGTGATCAGCCTGCTACCACTGTTTATTGCTATTGCTGAGTGAGAGCAAAATGCGATATGATCATCTTACAGATGTCCATGAGGGATGTTTCCTGGTATGACCTGAACCCTGCCTACAAGTGACTGAAGTAGACACTTGCACAAATCCAGGGGGATTCTATGATACTCTTTTCCCTGATGCGTGCATGGTGACACACGTGTGTGAGCACACTCACACACACATTCACACACACACACACACACACACACACACACACACACACACACACACACACACACACACACACACACACTCAACACACACATGAATACTGTTCTAACACATTATAGAAATAGTAGGCGGTGCAGAGTACAGTACAAACATGTTTTGCATACTGAAATAAAGTTTTGGTAGTGATCATGAAGGAGTACATAGACTGCATTATAAATTCACTATTCTTGGGATGTGTATGTATTAAAAGGGCCACACACATGAATGGTAGGAATAAAGAAAGGGGAAGAGGACAAAGGAAACATGTAATGTACACCAGATAAGGGCATGTCAATATACATACACCACAAAGATAAGACAGTTATAGCATGAACATTAATTACATATGTACATAATACAGTATGTACTGCTGTTTACACCTCCTGTGTGGGTATAGTCATATCATCACACAGTTAGTGTATATTATGAAACTGTCACAAAAGGTCACATTTCAATGGAGATGATTGCTTGTGATATAAGCACCTTGACATGATCACTGGATAGAACATTTTTCAAATATGGTATATACAATAAGGAGTATGTGCATGCTATGAAGATGTACAAAATGAGTTGCTAGAATATGAATGTAATCTCAGTATAGGTCTCAACCAATCAGGACACATAGCAAGAAGCTCACGGGCAACAGTAGATGGAAGCACACACAGTGATGGACAATATAATAATACCACCATTAATCTCTGTCATTGACATAAAGTATGTGATTGCGATTTATTTTGCATGGTCTGCATGAACACCCATGTACAACTCTAATGATTATTCAGTAATCTCTAAGGGTAATCAAGCACTCCTTCAAAAATTAACATTTTTTGGAGGTATTAAGAGGGACAGTTTTACACCTGTAATTTACATTATGAGCAGTTCTGGCTAGTTGAGAGGTTTGCTTGACACATATATGCCACAATCCAAACATGCAAGAATGTAACCCATGCCATCGATCTTGTCAATGAGCTATGTATTTACTAGGTGCATCACAGGAACACATATCAACCATGCATCTTGTATAACACCTTGAAGTGAGTCTTGCACTGTCAACTCCTAATAGTTGTGCATCACAAATAATACTTAGGTTTGGCTGATAAGATATGTGTGAGTTCACTGTGGTGAAGCTGATACACTTGAGTGAATCATTCTTGGAAGATATGTGGTGAGGTACATGCAAAAGTGTGCATTGTACTCAATTACTGGTGTGATGAGGGCTGAGAACAATGTGGTTATAATGCCCTTTGATGTGGATGGCCTGCCCATACTCAGGAGTTGTGCTACATACAAGGGATTTGTCACCACTGTGGTCACATGCTGGTGAAAGTTCTACTTACTATCTATCTTAGTAGCAAGGTCACATACCACTTGGTCTGCTCATAGAGATGTGCTGTATATATATTGTAATTAGTTTATGTATTTGCTTTTATAAAGAAACTAATCATGAGGTTTTTCATCTACTGTGTCTCCATGTCTCTGTCAACAATCCTGTGTTTGTGTTAATACTTTCTGCATTATACCGATACCATTCTTGGATTCAATGACTGTCCACAATTTGCAGTCATCTACAAAGCTGGGTAGACAAAGGATGTGAAAGTTTGTATTGACTTATGAGGCTTAAATATTGAAATGGAAAGGCGTAGTACAGAATCCAGAAGTACAGACCTAGTCACTGGACTCTAGCTAGAGGTGGCTTCACACACTTCGATATTGTGCCCTGTATGTGATCCATTTGTCTACCCACTTGGTGACCTTGGTATTTATGCCCACTTGAGACAGTTTCTCTGTAACACCTCAGTGTGCATTTGTGTTAAATGTGTTGGGCAGGTCAAGTTAAATGGGAAGATAGTATTTTCCTCATGCATGCCCTTGGTGACCTTCTTGAAGATGCCAAAAAGATTTAAGAGACATGAGGTAGCCTAAAAAAAATCAAACATAGGTGTGGTACACAGTCGGGAGATTACCTGTGTCCTTTTTGATAAGGTCCATGATGAATCATTGGTCTGCCTCACAGATGAGAAGAGTCAGGAGTATGTGTCTGTAAGTTCATGAATCAGATGATGGTTCTCTCATTCAGATGGATGACTGTTTATGCACTCCTTTCTGCAAGAATATAGGCTGTATGGAGACTGTGTTTAAGTAGGGTTCCAACTGTGTCTGCTATGTTAGCTTTTAAGTCATACTATAGGCAACCTGGGATGTTGTCAGTGCCCATTGATTCTGTGTTTTTCACCTTAGAGAGCACACAGATGAGCTGCTCTCCTGATAAGATAAGATAAGTAATGTTTGCATTTACACTTTGGCTGATAGCAAGTGGAGACAGAAAAGTGAAGTGTGAGACAAACTGTCAGCAGATTGTCTATTTTTTTCTCATTTAATATGGCTGGTGCCATATACAAACAGCTCTATGCTTACTTGTGTATTCCCCCTAACATATCACATTTATTGAAATACATGAATTGTGAAAATAACTCCAAATACAACCTTGGTCATGCATCACATGCCACACACAGGTAATGTTCATACAGTCATACAGCTATACCAGTCTCACATAATTAAATCAATTGCACAACATATGTCTATATGTATTGCAAGGGAATGCTGTGATTGAGTGGCCTGATGCCACATAAGAACAAATTACAAATGAGTGGGTTGTGGCTCATGCAGAACATTTACTGACACAAATGATGACAGCCACACAATGGTGCTGCTGATCACCTCAGTAATTCTTGTGGATAGCAACACAACTGTGCATGCAATGAATTCCACAAAGTTGCATCAAAACATGAGATTTTTGTGTATATCACAGTATGACAACATGTAGATGAAGCAAGACTTATGTGCCCATGTAATCAGTAAGCTGTTATAATGATAATATAATGTAATGGATCTGGGACCCCTACTGTTCGGCATATACTTCTCAGAAGTACAGGCAAATACAGGAGGACTATGTCTAACCAAGTTCATAGATGACTGCAAATCGGGAGCCATAACTGACTCTCCGGCTGACATGGACATTCTCTAAAAGGACATTACTGAGAAGGACACCCGGTGTCAAAGTCATGGTCTCAAGCTAAATGCCAAAAAATGCATAGTCATCCCATTTGGGAAAAACAAAACACCCATGAATTACCACATAGGTGGCAGCCCCCTTAATACAGAAGAGGTAATAAGAGATCTGGGGACCCAGGTAGATAGTAATCTCTCCTTTGACAATCATATTGCCAAAGCAGTTAGAAAATCCTTCTATGTAGCCCATCTAATTACTAAAGGGTTTTGCATCTAGAAATAAAGAGGTTATAGTGCCCCTCTACTCATCACTCATCAGACCCATCATAGAGTACAATGCCCCATTTGGGATGTACTTCACAAGACACTTCCAACAGATGGAAAGGCCAAAAAAGTACCTCACCAAGAGGATTACTGGCCTCAAACATATGTCCTATGCAGCCCGACTAGAAAAACTCCAGCTGTACTCAGTCGCATATCGCTTACTCAGAGGTGATATCTGCCTGACTTACAAAGCCATGTCCAACTCAGAATTGATGGACATGCTCCACCTAAAGAAATCCAGGTCACTGCGAGCCACTCGCTCTAGTGAGCTAAACCTCGCCACAACAATAAATCGAACATGTTGTAGGGATAGATTCCTGTCACAGAGACTCCCCATGCTTTGGAACAAAATTCCTAACTGCATAAGGCAGAGCCCCTCACTAACACTCTTCAAGAGAAACCTTGATGAGTGGTTGAGTAACAGAAAATACACCCCTGGGATCACTTCATTGGCTCTTCTTGGCAGAGGCTCAGTTAATTCATCAATGGGGTGACAAAAGCTGACACACTCTGGCTAGGCTTATAAATGCCCTTGGGCAGATAGCCTAGTACCTACCTATGAACCTATGAACCTATGATGTATGTCACAGACCATTTAAATATGGTAGGTATACACATGCACACCTGTGCCATACTGCAGGTGTCAGTGTGATAGCTGAATAAGAATTGTATAAAATGTTTATCTGCTCCACTACAAAAACACATGCCTTAATAGACATACACTACAAATAGCATCATCCCATGTCAACGGTTTTCAAGAGGCATACTGCTACAGCTATTATAGAATTAAAATGTAATGAAATGGCAGCAGGGTCCTTCAATACATTACATCATATCACAGACTGTAATACACTTTTGTAGGCCTACAGAACGTATACACCTCAGCATAGCATATTTCAGTGACAGCAATATTGACATGTGAAATGTTCATAGGATCACATGTCATTACTAAGCAATGGCTAACATCACATAAAACCATAGACACTATTATAACAATTAAAGCAAACTCACTATATATGTGTGTGTGTGTGTGTGTGTGTGTGTGTGTGTGTGTGTGTGTATATATATATATATATATATATATATATATATATATATATATATATATATAAAATGGAAGATAGTAAGGCTATGTGTGTATGTGTATATTTATGTGATTGTTTTACATATTGCCTCTCTCCATGTGTGACACGCACCACCCCATGACAGAATTAACAATCCCACATACAGTGGTCTGGAGTTGGCTTGCAGAGGCTCATGGAAGGACTCTGCTTCATGATGTGTATATGCATCCTTGACATGAGGACATCCTTCAGTCCTCTGCAGGAAGTATGTCATGTGGCCAGAGGGGAAGAAGGGGATGCTGGATGCATAGGCCTATGTTAAAGGATCTGCAAAGTGGTACTGAAATGAAAAGTGGTTCAAAAGATCATACAATGATGTAATTTACCACCAACCACACACACAGCAGTAGACTGTGTCTGATTTGAGCATTACACCTGTGTAGGTATAGAAGATAAAGTCCATACAATGTATCAGTAACACCACCACATGTGTCTGACTTTAACACTGTCATGTTGCACTTTATGGAGTATGATAGCATCATTGTATGCTGAGAACAACATGTTTGGGTTTGTGTCTGACATGGATGTGGAGTCAAGTCTCTCTGTAAAATTGTCTCAAAAAATTATTTGAATGTATACAGCCACGAGTTGCCTGTCTTTATGTTAGAAACCCTACATATCTATTTAAAAGGTGGAGAACACAGTACTTAACACTACTGCCACAGCACTAGTTTAACTTGAATAATGTCAGAGTGGACTTTACACAAGATGATCTCATCAGTGTATGTTACAAGAAGATGCTCGGAGTGTCTGACACAGCTATAGACTTGTCATTCTAAAATTGGTACCATACTGATTTTTAAATGAACACACACCAGTTGACCACAGTGATAATAGAAACCCTACCTATCTACAGAAGACAGTACTTAAAGCAGGCACCACAGCACAAGTCTGATTTTTATAGTGTCAAACAACACACTTTATAGTTGATGACATCAGCAGTGTATGTTTATGAGAAGAATATGGTAGTAGGAGTGTTTCACATGCTGTTATAAAATGGTCTCTTGAATGTTAAATGCACACACACTCACAAGTTGACTATAGTGAGACCAGAACCCCTACCTATCTCCAGAGCATAGTACTTAAAGTGTCACAGCGCATGTCTGACTTTTATAGTGTCAGACAACACTTTATAGCTGATCATATCAGCATTGTATGTTTGTGAAAAGATGATAGTAGGAGTACTTCACAAGGTGTTGTAAAATGGTCTCTTGAATGTGAATTAACTGAACACAAACTCACTGACAAATTGACTCCAGTGAAACTAGAACCCCTACTTAACCATCTAAAGAATTCAGTACTTAACATAAGCTCCACAGCACAAGTCTGACTTTTACACTGCTGTTGGACAATTTAAAGTAGACGGCATCATCACTGGATGTTTGAGAGATGATGTTGGGACGTCTGTACAAAATGGATGTATAGGCATGCACAACTGTCAAAATATTTGTTCGCTATGGCATTGGATTGCTGACAGTAGGATACAGACACATGTACCCCTAACTTCACACGCACACACACACACACACACACACACACACACACACACACACACACACACACACACACACACACACACACACACACACACACACACACACACACACACACACACACACACACACACACACAGACAAACACACACACATACAGGCACACACACACACACACACACACACACACACACACACACACACACACACACACACACACACACACACACACCAGTTGACTACAGAGTGAGATTAGAACCCCTACCTAACTAGCTACACAAGCTAGAGAAATTAGTATTTATTGCAGGCACCATGGCACACGTCTGACTTTTATACTGCTACTGAGCATACCTCTCAATTGGCCATATTGTTACAGAAAGTCCAAATTTTTGCCTCATATTTTTGGTCTGTTCCTCATAAAATTTGTGATTTTTCTGGATTTTTGTGGCAAGTCAGTGAGGACTGAATTCGCTAAATAATGACACGCATTTGAATTTCAGACTTTATATTTTTCAGAAAATGCGTGGTAACACAATACCTTTTATTCTAGCAACTTTTTAAGTTTATATGAACAATATTTAAAAATTGCCCCTATTTTTGTGGCTTTGATCCCCAATTAGTTTTAGCTTTGTCAAGATTTTTTCTAGTAAGAGGTTGAGAGCTATGCTACTGAGCAATTTCTAGTGGATGACATCATCAATGGATGTTTGAGAGAAGATGTTGGCAGGCCTTTATGAAATGGATGTGTAGGTATGTACAACTGTCAAAATATTCGATCTCCATGGCACTGGATTGCTGACAGTAGGATACAGACTCATGCTGTCTTGATTACACACACACACACACACACACACACACACACACACACACACACACATACACACACACACACATCAGTTGAATGCAGCAATATTTGAATCCCTACCTAACTAGTTACACCAGTTGAAGAACTTAGTACTTAATGCAAGTGCCATGGCACAAGTCTGACTTTTGCACTACTGCTTGACAGTTTCTAGTGGATGACATCCTCATTGGATGTTTGCAAGATGATATAGGGAGGCCTGTATGAAATAGATGGGTACGCATATATGACTATCCAAATATTAGTTCTGCATGGGTCTGGAGTGATGATAGTAGGATACAGACTGTTGTCTATCTGACTACACACACTTACACATACATAGAGACACACACATAATGTGGCTGCTGTAGTAATTTAACCCACATGTACTTATTTTGTTCTCATCCCCAGAACACAGGAGTTAATGACTGCACCATCCCTAAAGTATGTTTTTGCCTTGTTATAGTGGTATTTATAGGTGATGCTGTTATCATTATATGATGTGGGTAACATATCCTGTTATGAGAGTGGTGTGCAAAGTGTGAATTGTGTATCTCCTCTTGTGTTTTCAATGTGCAGGTATACCTTAAAAGACAGCTTTTCAAACTATGTGCAAAAAGCTATCAGAAATGCATGTAGCAGAACTGAGAAATATGCAGCTGTTTCTCTGTATGTTGTGTACATGCCACAGTTATTGTCACATACAGACACACACATGTTTTGTGATCAGCATGGATGCAACTGCAACTGTGCATATACGTGTGTGCATATTTGGGAAGAATTAATGTCCAGATTAATACATGTATAAGACGATCTTCATGTGCATTGTCAGTATAAAGGATTACATGATGCAACAATGCAGGTGTGCTACTCATTTCTGTAGTGTAGTTTACATTTGGAAACTACTACTGACAAACCCATTTTCAAGTGTATGGGTGCAGGGCACAAATGTGTCTAAGTAAATATGTGTTTAGTCATTAAAAAGTTCTTTCTCTTCGGTTCTGTTTTACGTGGATTATAATGGGATGAAGAGTAATACGGCAGTAAGCATGCTAATTCATGTCAATCAACTCTTTCCATAGTGCACTGATGAGCAACTGGTTTCCGCTATCTATGGCAACGTGCTTGAGCATGGGAGATACACATTTAATGATTACTACCTGAGCTTGAGAAGTACTTTTGTATATGACCTAGGGTAGAAATAGTTGACAGATATTATGACATTCATAATGTAGCTTAGATTGCAAATTTTGTGCCATAAATGTTATGACATTAAGGACTATTAGTACTTTGTTCCCCATTTATGCTAAGTTAAGTGGCAAGCAAACATGCTTCTCTGCTTTATTGAGAAAATACTAACAAGCTAAGCAGAAAGGAGTGGCAGTCAGCACTTTGGACAGTACTGAGTGTAATAAAAATACATGCTGTCTTGCTGTCTCTATGGCAGCATGCATAATAGCAGTTAGCTCTTATTTTGAGCAATGATGATACACGGTTCAAATCCAGCTCAATCTAATTTTTGAACATAAGTATTCAGGATGTAATTAAATAATTACATGTGATAATTTTTTGCAAATTTGAGAAGGGAATGACTACAGTGAAGTACTGTATGAAAAGGAACACTACTCAATTGATGTCAACAGTACACACATGGATTTGCATATTGATACATTCATCAGTCTAAATAAATATTATAGGAAATATTTAATATTAGTGCAATTAATCTTCTTTAACTGTCTGTTTCTTTACAACAGTAAGGCTACACAGCATTGGGAGAAGGCAACCAAACAATGCCATAGGATATGAAGAGTCATTCACAGTAGCTTGGCATTGGTGCACAATGCCAAAGTCCATGCAAATGCTGAGGTTGAAAAGTAAAGGGCTTCATTATAAATTTATTATTTGTGTGTGTGGTGTATGGTTTTATTTTTTGATCAGAATAAAGGTGTAAATATGGGTTAGATAAGAAAGTGGTTAAATGGGGGGCAAGCTTAGGGAAGAACAATACAGAAGAAATACAGGAAAGTGTAGGAAGGAATTAGGAAAGAACCAAAGCTATCCACTTCTTCAACACTGTAAAATGAACATGGAAAGAATATTGGATGAATTTGGATTGTCACCTCAACAAAGATAGGTGACAACAATGCAGTAATGTTGTATAGCCAATTGGACTGAATCAAGTGTGTCACGGAGACACGTGTGAAGTGAAGAGTTATGTATGGGATGATATATTTTTTATGGGACAGGTTTCCATTTTTTTATTTTATTTCAGTAAGAGTGGAGTGTTGGGTAAGGGACATAGGTATGCCAGGGTCAGGTAAGTAGGGTAGGTTAAGAAGCAGTTGCAGACAAACAGGACAAAAAAGACAGAGACAGGGATGGTGAGGGACACAAAATGTTGAGGGACAGCATGATTGGGGAGAGGAAGAGAACATTAGAGGTACACGCCTATCAAGCTTGGGGATAGTAGGAATCCAGTTCACATCCTTGAAACGGTCATCAGAGTCCCCTTCCTGAGCTTGCTGTGGGTGTGCATGGTGTTTTCTTTTCCCAAGCATTCCAGCGAGCAACTTCTCCATCCAGCTGATATGTGCACCAATGGTATTTTCCATGACCTCATGTACCATGCCTGGCATCTCCTGGTGGTTGGCAAAACCACCACATCTACCAATACTCCCAGAGGGTACCACTGCACTAGCTGCCAGGTAATGCTACCTAATGAGGGCCCAGGTAGTGCAGGGGATGCAGAGGCAGTACTGCCATGTTGGATCCCAGACATGATAGGTGTCAGTGTGGCAGCCATTAGAGGGGTCATTTGTCAGAAATTGATGACATCAGAATGTTGTGACCACATGCATAAAAATAAAAAAGATTGATAAGGGGGTGGAGTAAGAGAGAAAAAATATATAATTAGAACTATCATATCTCAAATATAATAAATTACAATATAAATATAAGTTTACTTTTACATTAATTATACATTTTAAAAACTGCATAACTGCTGCAAATTTGTTTCTGTGGCAGAGAGATAAGACACTAGTGCATTTTGTAGTTTCATTAGTCTGACAGTTCAAATCCAGACCTACATAAAAATCTGTAAGTTGTGTTAAAAAGTATTTTACAATGCTGTTTATATTTCTTTTTTTTTGTTTAAATATCAATATTTGTATGATGCACAGATTAACCCTAATATGGTGAAATAGTGAAGTAAATTAAAATTAATGGAAGTTGCTTATATGATAATGACAGCATAATTTAAAGCTGTGAACCAACTGTGTGTATACCACTCATTGTAAACATGATGAATCACATAGCACATAGTATATGTAGATCAAGGTACAAGTTCCACATTTATCTTTTAGTGATGAAAACTTATAAACACATTTTTTGCAATATTAATACATGTTGAGCTTTGCTAATCTCATTTGCATGTTGCTCACTTCTGTGCAAACATGGTGTAATAGCCCAGTACAGAACATACAGAAACATAATTATCAGTATACCCTTCATCACACATATAATTCATATGATCTGCAGTGCTATACATAGTTATTGTTATTTATAATTATGTTTGCATTGTTATTTAGTTTTTAAAATTGACTGGACAAGCAGGCACTACAACCTATTACATATTTAATGCAATGAGTGATCAAACAACCATTTGTGGATTTTGTTTGCAACAATGGAGCTCTGTAGACACCTCCAGGGGAGTGCTGGGCACAGTGAGAAGTCACTGACAATCATATAAAATTGACTTTTTTGTTGTAAATATGTACACATATTTTGTGAGATTTGAGTTGAAAGCATTTATAATAATTTAATTATGTGGTATTCCTTGGTTTGTAAATACTGTCATTTGCCTTTTATTTTGGGGGTGGAAGAGCCAAGTACTATTTGTGTGTTGCCACAACAAAAGTTGTATTTCAAGAGGTTTGCTCGTGAAATTGTGTAGTTATCCTGTTCTTTCCTTGATAAACAATATATTACTCCATTGGTGTTCCTTGTTTTGGAAAAAACATTGGTTTGTGTGTGAGTGTGTTATGGTACAATCACATAACCTTAAATTTTAATAAGTGAAATGTGTGTTTCCCGTGGTTAATGTTGAAAATGTAATATGTGTGTATAAGCATTAATTTAATATGTGATATTTATGTGTTGTATCCTTCTCTGTTTTATGTCACATAGGATTATGGCACCCAAATGTACAAATCCACATAAACCCCCTTCCAATGACTCGGAAAATGATGTCATAGTGCAAGCATTTAGGTGCCACTGCACCTTTCTGCTTGAAAGAGGATGAGGGGATATGGCTGACAGAATGAAAAGTTCTTGTCCACTGTCAGAGATCCAGAGAGTTCAGTGGAATCTGCAAGACAACATGTGTTTGATGTTGGTGCTGATGTTTCTAGGAGGACAAGCATGTCACATAGGATTATGGCACCCAGACGTACAAATCCACATAAACCCCCTTTCAGTGACTCAGAAAATGATGTCATAGTGCAAGCATTTAGGTGCCACTACACCTTTCTGCTTGAAAGAGGACGAGGGGATATGGCTGACAGAATGAAAAGTTCTTGTCCACTGTCAGAGATCCAGAGAGCTCAGTGGAATCTGCAAGACAACATGTGATTGATGATGGTGCTGATGTTTCTAGGAGGACAAGCATGTCCCAGGAGGAGCTTCAGGCAAGCCTACATATATATATATATATATATATATATATATATATATATATATATATATATATATATATATGTCAATTTGTAAGATTTGCTTGTATAGTAAAATAAATTGGGGTAGCTCATGTATTTTTTGTAAGAACCTATTGATAAATCGATAGTTAATTACACATTTTATTCATTATGCATGGATTTTGGGTGGATGTGTCAGACAAGTTTCAGTTAAACTTATTGTTAATGGACATATAGGCAACAATTATGCATTCACTGTCCCCCTGTATTATTGCAATTGTGTCCTTACCTGGCTTCAATTCTTCCAGGACCATCCTCCCTAGTAAGTGTGGCTTCATCTGCAGATGATAAGGCAAACATTTTTATTTCATTATTGATGACCATTTGTTAGAAATATGCATTTATCCATAAATATGAGGTGTATGTCATGAGTGTGCATATTGCTGTACAATCTGTGATAGTGGCACCAGTGTTATTTTGTTATCTAACATTAAATTTTAGTGTAGATATTGATATTGTTCCTGTGTTTGTTGCTTATTGTCACAGGTGATCCTGACAGTGGAAGTATAGGACTCTTACTACCTGATGTCAGAGTATTGGTAGACTCTGATGATGATGGCCAAACACAGGCACAGTCAGGGGGTGCAGAGGTTGAAACTGACACTGAGGCTTAGATTCAGCCATCCCCTGTATTTCCGTCAAACACACAGCCAGTAGGTCTACACATACCTATTCCTGTGAGTCTTCAGATATTGGACAGGTGGAGGGTGGCACACTTGATCAGGGTAGTATGGTTACTTGGGCTTCAGTGCCAGTTGACTTTGGCTGTAGCCAAAGTGTGGGCAAGTTGCCATCCAAAAGGGTTGTTAAGGATGCTTAGAGGAGGCAACAGGTAGTGTTCCAGAGCAACAAGCCTTTGATGAATAAAGTCTTGTTGCTTTTGAACACTACCAAGGTTTCATGATTTTTGGATATTATTGTGCCTGAGCTCATCAACGAAGTTTTAAGACCACTAGTTTCTCTGTTTTTTATTTTTTCCTCAACACTCATGGTGGTGAGGTTGGAACTAGACAGATTCCTGTGCTTGTTTATTTTTTTATTTTTTATGTATTAGAAAAATACCTTCATTCGACAGCAAATTAATGAGCACCTTTCTAACTTGCCTTACCTTTTTATTTTGTTTTCATACTTTCATTCTTTTTCATTTCCCTTTTACGCATATTCTTTCTCAACTTATTGCACAATCAGTTTATTTTTTCTATGCGGTCTAATGGCATCCATCTTTTTATGCTTGTAGCAAGCACACGTCTAGTTACTATAAAACTCCCATAACTGTGACTGTGACATGTTCTCAGTTTACTATGTTTTATTTTAAGTTTCTTATGCATAGTATTTGCATGTTTTCTCCATTCCTACTCAAAATGGAAAAAAAAAAAGAAAAGAAATTTGCAATTATCTCTTTTGAATGTGCCAGTTAACATTGTAGCTTTCTTGTGACTGTCTATATATATTTTGCAGTCCCTGACAATTGGAGTTTTTCTCCATAGGTAGCAACTGAAAATGAGAGAAAGCACAGCTGTATGGCTGAACAAGCCAGTAAACAAAACAAGCATACAAAATGAATTAATTAATGCATTTTATATCATAGGAATGAAAACATTCTTTACATTGCTGCAAGTAATATTTCCCAGATGATGAAATATTAGTACAAAAATGGAAAGCATTACTTAAAATAATTACGTGGATTTCAGAAACTAAGTTTCAACTATTCTACTATAGCTGCTCATAAAAGCATACTCTTAGCACAATTTATAACTGAATAACCAGAATTTTTCCAAATAAATAAATTAAATTTGGTGGGTCCCTGGTGCTGCCGCTTCATCATCAGATGCTGATTAACCCTCTGATTTAGTGGGTAGGGCAAACTTAATGTGATGGAAAGGAGAAGTGGGTCCAGCTATTGATGGGAAATGGATCCCCAGGGCAGCACTGTCTTTGTGTGTATGCACAATGACAGCACATGCTAGTAGTCCCATGCTCCACAGCTGTAATGCCAAGCTCTTCCTGTGTGTGCGTTATTCAAGTTGTGAAGCACAGCCACATCCCTACCTCTGGAAGGGTGAACAAGCAGCAGCCACTCCCTCCCATCCTTCTTAGCCAGCTCCATTAGGCACCTGAGGAGTGGTCAGGACTTTATCCCTTTACAATGCCAGAAGTGGTATCCATAAATTGTCTTTTTTGATCTGTATTGACACTATAGCATCAATAAAGTATCAAAAGTATTTTGCCAAGCAAGATAGCATTTTTGTTACTACATATATAGGGAGAGAGATGTAAATTTCATATTCAGTAAAATGCAGTTTGCTACTGTGTTAATTATGACTGAGATACAATAAAATACATGACAATGTTTTAGACACAAGTATTTTATTACAAACTGGATTAATTTTTATTATGAATTCCCTAAAGAGAGATTATCTGTTTTCTTTTGCACAACTAACAAACTAATGTTTCACAGAGTTTGTGTTGTAACACTTTCATACATATCCAGTTTCTAAAGAGAGTCTGTTTACCCTCTCCTCAAAAGGGCTGGAAAAAGCATTGTCTATTATATATGTGTAGTGAGTTATCATTACACAAGAAGTAAAATAAATAAACAAATACATAGATAAATAAGTAAATATTTCACTAGGCCAGGCAACATTTATATTGCAGCATATAGACTGAGACCTAAACTACATGCCCTGACTAGGCAGTGCACTGGTGTATAAATTGGGACAGAAATGTAATTAAATTGTTGAGTACAGAATGCTATTCATGATTGTGTTTTTATTTCCCAATTATCTTCTTATAATTAACAACTTTTTTTTAATATGAGCTATCATACGCCAATAAGGAGCTGCCTGACCTCTGTTGAAAAGAAATTTAATGTTAAGAATATGTTTGCTGAATTTTCATTACATTAATAGTTAAAAAACATAAACATTCACCAGGAAAGTCAATATTTCTGCTGTTGCATAAGGGTGAAACAGAAACGCCATATATTAAAAATGTAGTCCTATCTTTTATAAATTAGGATTAAAGTGCATTGAATCTACAGGGAAAGAAACACCCTTCAGTGTCTTTTGAACTGCAGTATCTTATTAGAATTGCCCCTTACTCTTTGAGATGACTAGGTTGTAGTCTCTTAAACATAATTGGTGGTCAGAGGTTCAGTGGATGTTTGCTGTAACAGTCTGCTATTATACATGGTTTCCAATGAGGAAGCAATTTAAAAGGCAACAAAAGGTTGTTGAATTGAATAGTTAGATGATACGTGCAGTTATTCTCACTGTAACAATACTAAAAATCATATATTTCACTAGAAAAATATATTCTTCAGTTGCAACATGCTAGCTTTTCAGTGGATGCTTTCACATTGCTAAAGTAGTGGGGTTAGACAGAGCAGAAATGAAAGTCCTGCAGATAGCTTAATTTTGTAACTAGTCACATTTTCATTGTTGCTTGAAAGTTTCATAATGAAATCTGAAAAGGAGAACTGAGATACTGCCTTATATACACAGGTTCTAAAAGTATTTGTTCATAGGCCTTCTTGGTCATAATCTAATGCCTGGCATTACTCTTGGCTTTTATTGCAGTGCTTTGCTGAATTTGCACTAAGTTTGCAAAACAAAATCATGGCCTATAATGCTTGTTCACTGAAATGTCTGTATTAAATTATCTATCAGTCTTCATTAGACTGGTAATTTAGTACATCAGATCACAAAAAATGAAAACCAGCATTCACAAATACATCAAACATAACAAAGTCACTAAAAAATAAATATTTCTGAAGACAGGCAAGCCCATCTGTTGCATCCATACTCCTAAATAATTTTAAATATAGCAACTTTAAGAATGCTCAACAGCTGGGGAAAAAGTTGATTCACTTACTCATCTTCCTCTCAAGCTATACAAAAACACTTATCCTGTACCCCCCACACCTCACAACATTAAATATAACATCTGCCTTTACCAGCAGTGTCCTATTCTCAGTAAAAACATCTATCACACCATTTTTAACAGTGGTAGTGAATGGAGTATGCTGATCCATTTACCTGCTGCACAGAAATGAATAGCAATTCCTTGAAACACTTCATTCAGTAATGCAAGCACATTTGATGAAATGAAGCAGAGATTGTTTTCAGTGACATTCAAATGAGCGAAGTGATGTGTGTGTGTGTGTGTGTGTGTGTGTGTGTGTGTGTGTGTGTGTGTGTGTGTGTGTGTGTGTGTGTGCTTGTGCATGCGTGTGTGTGTGTGTGCGTGTGTGTGAGTGCACGTCTGCATGTGCGTGTGCGTGTGTGTATGTGTGTGTGTGTGTGTGTGTGTGTGCGTGCGTGTATGTGTGTGTGTGTGTGTGTGTGTGTGTGTGTGTGTGTGTGTGTGTGTGTGTGTGTGTGTGTGTCAGAAGTAGGGTCAAATTCAGAAGTGAAATTTGTTAAGTAATAACATGACATCAAACATAATGATTTCAATATGCCTACTGTGTTTTACAAAGAAAGGGTGCACAGTTTGGTGGATGACATTTCTATATCTATTATCTATTATACCATGTTTTCCATTAGTATAACTGCTTTCTCCGTTGCTTTTGCCCAACTCTGATGTACTGCGCGGCCGCAGTAAGGGCAGTAAACAGGCATTATATTTCTTAAATAATGTTGTTTGGTCCTGGGGCTTACCCCTGGGGACCACCCCGCCAACTGTGGTAATAGTATAATTACGTCCATTACACTAATATCCAAGGTACACTATTAGTACACTGTATGTGAATCAGTGTCCTTGCCAGGAAAATGGAAAGTTATTATAATTAATACTCCTTTGGGTAAGAATAAGTTCTGCAAATTGATATGAATCTGAATTCCTCCCAAAAAGCATTGTACATTAATAGATTGTACTCTGTGTTGAGTAGTAGGGAAATTAAGTCAGAAATAATAAGCATACAAGATACACACAAAGATGGGGTTCACATTTTGATCCTACTACACAAAATTCTATACATCTTTCTGATTTTTCTCTTCATACTCTAACCATCAAGCCTTCTTTCTTAATTACTGTGAACCATTTGTTCCTCCAATAGCTGGCCAGAGCCATATTACTGGTTGAGATAGAGAGGCAAGTTATCATCCTTGGGCCATTCAGACTTTTTTTTCTGATCCATAGTCCTTCTCCACACATAGCATGCAATGGTAGAGAGATATTTAGCCATACTGTGCAACAGTGTTATCACTCCGAGTGCTCACACTGGGTGGTTATCCAAACAAGCAATCCTTATCTCTCAGAAGAGGTAAGTTAGCAAAGTACCAGTCTTTTAAACTCAGGACTCCTGTGTCGCAGTCAGTACTCTATAATTTTAATCAGATAGTGACACTGCCAACTAGGATGAATAGATGCACTCACACACACACACACACACACACACACACACACACACACACACACACACACACACACACACACACACACACACACACACACACACACACACACACACACACACACACACACACACACACACACACACACATTCTGACAGAGAAAGCAAACTATACTGGCTGTAAGAATTATACCTTTCCAATATTAACAAAGAGAGGCACTATGTTTCTGTCAGTGATTATCAATTCATTTCTGCAACATGAAATCAGACTAAAGTAAGTCCTAATCATAGGTATTAGAAGGCAGGAAACATGGAAGATCTAGAACAAAATCATCATCAGGTCCCCTTTTTTCCATTTTTTCCATGGGTCATAGGGTCATGTCAGCTGTTGCCAAATCTCTTGATTCAATTCTCTTACATTCTCTTACATTCTTCAACAGTCATGCCTATTCCAGGTCTTCTGTTACACAATCTATCCATATCTTTGCTGGACACCTTCATTTCCTCTGGCCTTCTTCATGTCAGTCATAGGTTCATAGGTTCATAGGTTCATAGGTTCATAGTTTGGTACTAGGCTATCAGCCCTAGGGCCTATACAAGCCTATCCATAACAATTCCCTGGCTATTTCTTCCCACACTATTTACTTCCCTGGACCCCTGTCTAGCAGGGTGACTGACGTGATCCCTGGGGTGAATTTCCTTTCTCCCATCCAATCGTCAAGGTTCCTTTTGAAGAGGGCCAAAGAGGCACTTTGCTTGACATGTATGGGCAATCTATTCCAGAGTCTGGGGAGTCTCTGGGTCAGGAACCTATCCCTCCAGCATGTTTTGTTTATTGTGATGACAAGGTTTAGATCCCTGGAGCGTGTGGCTCTGAGGGATTGGGATTTCTTTAAGTGTAGCATGTCCAACAGCTCTGGGTTTGACATGGCCTTGTATGTTAAGCAGAGATCGCCTCTGAGTAGACGATATGCGACAGAGTATAGCTGGAGTTTTTTAAGGTGGTCAGCGTAAGGCATCTGCTTTAGGCCTGTGATTCTTTTAGTGAGGTATTTCTGCGGTCTTTCCAGTTGTTGCAGATGTCTTGAGAGGTACATACCAAGTGGGGCGTTGTATTCTATAATGGGTCTAATGAGGGATGAGTGCAGTGGTACAATGACCTCCTTTTTTCTGGATGAAAAGCCCTTAGTGATGAGGCATGCCACATAGAAGGATTTCCTGACTGTTGTGGTGATGTGGTTATCGAAGGTGAGACCACTGTCCACCTGTGTCCCTAAGTCTCTTATCACACTTTCGGTGTTTAGTGTACTGCCACCTATATGGTAATTCACAGATACATGTTTTTTTCCCAAAGGGGATAACTATACATTTCTTGGCATTGAGCTTGAGCCCATGGCTCTGGCACCAAGCATCTATTTCTGTAAGGCCCTTTTGTAGAGTATCCACATCATTTGGGGATTCAATAATGGCTCCCAGTTTGCAGTCATTTGTGAACTTTGTTAGCCAGAGTCCCTTAGTGTTGGCCTGTACTCCAGAGAAGTAGATGCCAAACAAAAGCAGTCCCAGGACTGAACCCTGAGGTACTCCACTTGTCACTTGTCTGGACCTGGATTTGGAGTCGGCTACTTTTACAGTGTTGGTTCTATCAGTAAGCCAGTTAGCAACCCATTGGATGACGTAGGGATTAATGCCCAGCTTAGTAAGTTTATCTATGATTCCAGAGTGGGGGATGGTGTCAAAGGCCTTGGCAAGGTCTAGATAGGCTGTGTGGACCACCTTACCCTTGTCCATGGCTCTGGAGACTGATTCGAAGAAGTCAATCAGGTTCAGGAGACAAGATCGGCCCTTCACGAACCCAAACTGGGTGGGGTCCAGTGTTTGAAGGTTGCCAATGTCTTTGTTTATAAGTTCCATGATAATACACTCCATGGCCTTGCAGATAAGGCTTGTTAGACTGATGGGATGGTAGTTTCCGGGATCCAAGGTGGATCCCCCCTTGTGGAGTGGGATAACTGTAGCTCTGCGCCACTCAGTGGGCACGAAACCTGAGGTGAGGCTATGATTAAACATGACACCTAGGTGAGGTGCCGGTTCATATTGTAGTTCATGTAGTACACAGCCCGGGATGTCATCTGGTCCCATGGATGCTGTATTCTTAGCTTTGGAGAGTGCGTTTTTTTACCTGTGTGGCCGTTATTACCGGAATTTGGCAATCTTCCGGTATTGAGATGGGCCATTTAGGGGGTGAAAGGGGGGTGAAGTTGGCACTGAATCAATCTGCCAGGATATTGGCAGTATCCTTGAATCAGTATATTTAATGCCATTCATTTTTAGCTGAGAGCAGATCTGAGCATTGCCATTTAGATTCTTGACATAACTATAGAATGCCTTGTGGTTGTCTTTGGAATCTTTGGCAATTTTATTTTCGTAACTAGCTTTGGAGGATTTTATAAGGGATCTCAGTTTCTTACTGAGGCTGGTAAGGGAGTTTTTTGCATCCTGGGATTTTCCTCTTTTCTGCAACAGTTTCTTCCTTTTGTTGTAAAGTTTGTTTATGGCAGGGGACCACCAGATTGGCTTCCTTTTTTTGGATGAGAGCACCTTGATTCTATTTGGGATGGCATGATTCATGCATGAGTGGATGTGCTCGTACAGTGCCTTAGTGTAGGATTCAGCAGTTGAACTTTCAGTTCCCGTCTGCATGGGTGTCATGAAGTTTGTCACTTCTGACTTGAGTAGCATGAAGTTGGCTTTGGAGAAGTTTTTTATGGAGGTTTCCTTACTGGAGGGTGGGGGTGGAATGTGGATGTTAAGGGTGATTAGCTTATAGTCAGACCTGACTAACGAGGAGGTGACCATAGGTGTGGAGCATCGATTTCCCATGTTGGTAATGACCAAGTCTAGGATATTGGAGCCCCTGGTGAGACTATGGATTAGTTGATCCAGGGCATTGGAATTTATGAATTCCAAGATCCGTTGGGCAAAGGTGTTGGTACATGAGTAGTTTTCCCAGTTAATGGCAGGGTAGTTAAAATCATCCAGTATTAGGGTGTTTGGTTCTATCTTAATAGAACGTCTTCTACATTAGATTGTCTTCTGCTTTCCTGCACACTTACGCAAACAACTGTGTTTTGCTGTCTTTGACCTTCTCTGCAATTGGAACTACTTGGCTTCAGCTGTGGGGTCCTAATTTCTCTATCTACCCCACCTTCTGCATCCTACCACCCAATTCAGGTACTTAATCTCCATCATGTCTAGCTTCCTCAACTTTTCTGCCTTTACTGCCCAGGTTTCTGTATCATACAATAGTACTGATCACACAGCTGCTTTGTACACCTTACTTTTCAGCTTCTTTCTTCTGTTATACACTATGCCTGACAATCTGTGCCAGTTGGCTGCAGTCTCTCTGATTCTAACTTTGACTTTCTCATTCAGCTTTCCTTTCCCCACAACTACTCTCAGGTACTTGAAGCTGTTAACCTGTTCCACTATTTTCCTTCTATCTTAATTCCCAGTGTCTTCTGCTTTCCCCAGTCTGCTGCCATTATAGCTGTCTTATCTGTATTTAGTCTCATGCCATGTGCCTTCAGTTTTGCATTACATTCCCCTATCCTTTACTGAGGTTCTTGTTCAGAGTCTGCCTGTAATGCCACATCATCTGCATACAGCAATTTTGTTGATCTGTCCCCTCCTTCCTGTTTAGTAGTTTAGTTCATCACCAGTATGAAGAGCAGTGGGCTCACATCCAAACCCTGATGCACCCCCCCCCTCCCCTGGTATCCCCACTTTGAATCTGAGCACTGCTTGTACTTGTGTCATTTGGTCTTTGTATATATCCTGCACTAATTCTGCCAATGTTTCTGGAACTTTAAGCCATCACAGGACAGCCCAAGTCAGTTTTCTTGGGACCTTGTCATATACTTTTTTCATGTCAAGGAATGCCCAGTTGGACTTTTTCCTTATCTCTAGCTTCTTCTCAACCATCTAGTTCACTACAAACATCAGGTTGGTTGAGCTGCATCCTGATCTGAATCCAAGCAGTTCATATTCCATCTTGTTTTCTACTAGTCTGTGTGGCCGTTTATCAATCAGCCTGAAATCTGTTATACTGGCTGCTAAATGTCATCATCTAGATAAGCTTCATTTCTTGTAAACTGAAATAAACTTCTTTGTTATTGTAATTACTGGTATCAGAGGCAGTTTACTATCCATGATGTTTTTCATAGTGAAGCATGCACCACATTACTAGCTGCCTGAAAAACAGAAAGCACTCATGGTTGGAATGAATAAAGAATGAAATGGTAATGAGCTGACAGAATCCTAGCTATTCTTTTTACAGGCAGCTCTGAAAACTCATAAAAAGGCTATAAAAGAGTATGATAAGGGTCCACATACTGTTTTGTTGTGGTGATAATGAAATACTTCCATCACAGTAGAAACTGTATCCCACCATGTTCTGCAAACATAACCTATAAAGAAACAGCAATGTTATTTAAAAAATGCTAGGTCCCATGTATACTTAGCAACACTTGGTAACAATATGAATATTTCCAGTAATTTCTGTTTGATGGTGATATTTTTGTGGTTAGAAACCTAACCAGAATAAGAAGATATAGTTAAGCTGACTTACTACTAAAATACATATTTATACATAGGTAACAAGGATGCAGGCCAAAAGAACATTGGAGAGCCTGGTGCTGGTTTCCCAACTGCCCCAGTGCACTTTTTGGTTAAGTGACTTGTTCAGTGCGGCACAGCAGGCAAATGGAGGGTGAGGGAATCAAAATCAAGTACAAGAAGCAGCTCATTAACAGCTCTTAACTCTAATCATCTGCAGTAACAAACTATTCCCTTGATTATCATTGTACTGCAAAGTACTCTGGAAGAATGTGCATCAGGTCAGTGGAAGGAAGTATACATTATTCTCATGCATAAGGATGGTATACCAACTGTGCGCAACAATTACAGGTCCATTACATTCATAAACTTGATGGCAAAACACTAAAATTCATTGTCAGTGATCAGTTTGTGAACTGAACTGAATCTGAAAATCCTAATCAGCAGTCAACAT
Organism: Protopterus annectens; assembly: GCF_019279795.1. NCBI lineage: Eukaryota > Metazoa > Chordata > Ceratodontiformes > Protopteridae > Protopterus > Protopterus annectens. The sequence continues at coordinate 578,554,396 of NC_056725.1, forward strand.
GTTTTAGAAGTGGTTATTCAGTCTGTTCTGCACTGATAACAGGAGTTGGTCATACTAGGATGAACAAAAACAACAGGTTATGGTAGGCCTGTTTTTCGTGATCTTAGGAGTTTGATATAACTAACCACAGTGATCCAATAAAAAGGTTCAGTCTTTGGGCCTTTTCTTTTCAGGCTTTATGAAGAAGCAACCAATCTACTCTGTAGGTCTTAAAATTACCCAATATGGTATTGGTACTACCCTATGAGCTCTCCAGAGAAAAAGCAAATGAAAGTGCAAGGTGGAGTTTGGTGTCCTAGATAAATGACTACAGGACTCTTGCCTCCTTCAAGGACAACAAGAACAATTCAGTCCTAATTTGTAGAATCCATTACAATAATGTATATTCTTCTACTCTGTTCAGCAAAATGAGTACTGGCAAAAGCATTCCTTACATTATTAAAAGTAAATACTTTGGGTGATAGTAATACTTTTTCCATGGCAATTAAATCACTTCAACTGTTAAAAAAATTACATTTATTGCTATGTAACCTTTACAGGGCTAGTTACTTCCTTTTCTACATCCACTTCTAAATATGGAAGTACCGCACAATTCCCTAGATGTTATTCATACATTTTGGTTGCATCCACTATAGCAATATAACATCTAGCCTTATGGTCAAACTAGAAGAAATATAAAATAAAGCTGCTAAATTCATCTACAGCTCTGAACTTAGAACACACTATTGTGACCTACTTGTATCACTAAACTGGCCATAATTTAGGCAGAGATTTGTATTCTACTTAGTGAATTATTCTTACTGATTTATATACCCCCAACTTTCCCCTTTACCTCATTATTTCATGGAATGGTATATCCCAGTTAAATATACAAGGTCATCTAGAAGTGTCATAAAGAGAACTACAAGTGTCAACTTCTGTAATGACTCACTACTGAGAAAATCTGTACAACATGCCTAGAAGTTGCTCCTTTCCCAGAGTTAAAGACACAAACAACCTGTATACCTATAAAACCCCTCGACTTTCTTTCTTCAATCAGCAAAAATGAAGGGGATACTCAGAAACAACACGTACAAGTACATGATAACATGTCAAGTGGCAGCATGCAGGGAAGGAATGATTCAGAGACACATGGATTTGCAACTGCACACAATGGACCAAAGCACAGAGTGTATTACATGCAAATGTTCACATAATGACATGGTAATGATAACATGAAAACAGAGAAGTCATTTGCAATTATCAGCTTCTCTGTACCCCAGCATTTGTAAATGAACAGGGTTAGCACTTCTACAATGATGCTAGAAGTAACATTAAGCATTGTTGTTAGCCAGTCAAAATGTGTCATTAGCTGCTCTGGCAATGAGTGTCCATGATGTTTCACTCTGTTGATCTTGATATCACAGAATGCCCATCAGCATCTGACATAATCACATTCCTGACCAGTATACTTGACCACAAATATGTGGAAAAAGATATTATGTCCTGACTGGGGCTGTCCTCACATAGGATCAACATAGGTGCATGGAATGCCTAACCCAGTGGAAAGCAAAGGTTTGTGTAGCATTAACCATTCTTGATATAAGGGCCTTTCAGTGTCCATCTGAGGAGACTGTAGGAGGACTGTTTCAGCTTGGAAAATCTGAGACCATTTCTGAGATGTGCTGTTAATGCATGTGGCAGAGAAGATGTGGTTTCTATGGACATCAAAGAAGAAAACTTTCAACATGTGGGCCTTCTTTGACATAGCCCATATTCAAGAGGTCTTGGGGCCCATAGACTGCAATAACATTGCTATCAAGGTCCTGTCTAGTCCATCTATCAATGGCAAGGGATTCCACTCTATTTGCTGCCCGATGATGTGGGTATACAGGTCAATTATGTTCAATAATTCAATGTACCATCCAGGCAGTTCCCATGATTTCCATACCTGGTGCATGTGTGACCTATATTAAAGTCTCGTGAAGAGGAACTTTCCAGATGGTCATCTACTTGGCAGGTGCACATATTATTAATCCTAGAGCTCATGACAATCCAGTGATGTGTAGGTACATAGCAAACTACTGATAATAGTGTTTAGAAGTACCAGCAGAAAATCTGCTTCTTGTGCTGTAAATTTTTGCAGTATACAGTCTTTCTTTCAGCACCATGACAGTTCCAGTATATCTGTGAGAACAAGTTGGATCAATGTGTATAAACAGAACTATCCATGCTGGACAATACTCACTGCCCCACCACCTCTGATGGGTATTCCCTTGTGCAATGCAATGACATCTCTGCTGTGGTACTGTCAGACTGAGTTAAACTGAGGATGTGCTCAGCATGCAAGGGCCATCAGTCTTTGCCCACATAATTGCAGGTGCAAAATCCATTGCCATGTGGATTTGCATCATACACTCTTTGTGTTCATTCTGGATTCCCAGTCACTACATATGTGTCAGACTCAGTTGTCATACGTGATTCTCCTGGTTTGCCCAGTTGTCCCCCCAATAATACTACATGCTGGGATGCTCAGGCAGTGTAATGTGGATGGCTATTCACTGCATCCAGGGAACAATGACCACTCTGCCTGTTCCTATGGCATTTTGTGCATGAATATACTATTCTCTCAGCACAGCAATATTTTCTGCCTGCTCCTTGTGCCTTAACTGTGTTTGCTGCCCCCTCCCCAACAAATTATCTCATATTCATGCCAGATCCACTGCAGTGTTAGGACATGGCAATCAGTATGGTGTGACAGCTATGTGAGTCAACCATAGACTAGAGCAATGTGGTGTACATTACCAGCAATCCACTCTGCTATAGATCTCTCTAAAATGTATTATACTGCACTAAACCATAGTTTAAATAGTTTTCATACTAAGCTAACTGGCCTTGTAAGCCATTTGAAGACTAGCCAATTATCCCTTGTGAGACTCAAACCCTGCACTTTGTGTTTGTAAGGCAAACACCTTAGCCATTAATCCCCCCGTATGCATTGCTGTAGTGTGGAGTCACACAGTGTGATAACTGTAGCATTCGTTGCACTAATTATAGGTGTGTAGCTCAGTGATTATGTTTAAAGGACATTATAGTAAGATTATAACACCTTATCATCCTATTCCATGCTATGAGGCCTGGTCTGCCTCCCACTCCTATACTGTGTTAATTTACAGTGAGAACAGCTTTGTAGCTCTGCCACACTGATACTAATTTGCAGTGCAATCATCTCCATGCACATCATGCTACCCAGCTTTCCACTGAAGGCATGTTTGGACATTTAACTCATATAGTGTGTGAGCTTGTGTGATGTGACTGCACAGCTGTCATCCTAGGCTGCACTACTGACCACAGGCATAAGGATAGCATAGATAGGTGGCATGCTACTGTGCTGCTTGTCTATGTGAGTGGCATGGTCCCACAATGTGCTGCATAGAGTCTCTGATATTATTTTCACTCCAGAACTTCATGAGATAAGTGGTTATGGTCTTATCACCAACTGCTGAGTCCCTAGCATGTCAGTTTCTCTGTAGGGTGTTAAAAGGGATGCCCTTCAGAAGCTTAAAGTTTCAAAATTTTGAACTTCAAAAGGTCGAGACCATAAGATCAAAGTTTTGAAATTTCAAACATTTTGAATGGAGATCACCGTACAGCGTGGAATGAGATATATACCATTTTTCTCACTGTAGTGTGATCTCAGAGTTAGTATATTTATTTAGCAGGGGCTGAGAGATGTAGGGGGGCTTGGCCCCCCTGTAAAAATGTAAAAAAAAAAGTTTTTTTTTTATGTTTTCAACGTTTCAAAACTTTGATCTTTTGGTCTTGGCCATTTGAATTTCGAAGTTTTAAAACTTCGAGCTTCTGAAGCAGATTCGTTGAAAGTCACTGGTGAATATTTTTGCTGATTATAGAATGCGGTGCTTAGACTCCTCATTTGGGAGTGGGAAACAGGAGTCCTTTTTGCTCAATTATCAGGAGGTGCAGTGGCTGCTGAGGACTGAGGTGAACTGCCAGCCAGAGTCTATACTGGCACCTAGGCATGCATCCTCATGTGGCTGACAGAGTATTATAGCTACATGGCCCTGATCATCAGTGGCAGAGATTACACTTTATATCAGACTCATAAATTACCAACTTTGGAACTGGTTACATAGTTAAAGAGTTTGGCAGGTAGTCCTTATCCTACCCTATCATACATCAGGCTTCTCTTCCTTGTACATCACTCACTCACTCTCTGCTGTTTGTTTTCCAAGTCTCCCAATCACCATGTGTGCTTCCTCTAGCTGTTTCTATACCTTATTTTGTCCCTGCTTTTGTTTTAGTTCATCCTTTCTCAGGCTTTGTTAGTGTTATATGTTTTTGTCTGTGTCCCTGTTAACATTTCTAGTCTCTCCTTCCTACCTCCACCATCCACTTGCTTCCCTCCACCTCTACCATTCTTTTTCCCTCCCTCCCCACCATTCTATTCTAAAAGTAAAAATAGGCACCTGGCCTACAAAAAAGTTTACAATCTTCCCCCAGCCCCTGTCATGTTTCCCTTTCCCACTGTCTTCTGTTTTCCCTCTCCAACTATCCAATCACCCAATTTTCTTCCCATTTCTTAAATAAACAACACTGTCACTTTGCTGTATAGCCCTTTAATGGATGCTCAGCTATAACCATGTTACACATATGCTGCACTTTGATGGACATATGCACAAGTATTGTGGTAAGCACAAATGACGCATGCCAATGGACTTGGATCATGTGACATCTCATAGCATGACTGACCTAATTACATGGTTATTTTAATGACTTCATTATATATCACTATCCCTGGCAGTTCCTTGCCATGCTGGCACTGCTGCACACCTAATCCCCATACGGCCATTGTCCGCAATTAAGATCATTCTATTTATCGCAAAACTGTCACATTGCCTTTCTTTCTGAAAACCCTCCATAACATACCTCTTAACCTCTTATAGCATGAAATCTGGACAAGGACCTAAAAATGGGGACAATTTCTAAATTATGCTGTGACAAACTTAGGAAGTTGATAGCATAGCAGATTTTGAGTTAACATGAATTTTCTGAAGAGTATGAAGTCTGAAACTCAAATGTGTGTCATTTTCTGACTTTAATCTTCAATTACTTGCCAATGATCTGTCAGAAAACCTCAATTATATGAAAAATGGACCAAAAATATTAGGCAAAAATCTGGCCATACTGCAAAAATCTGTACAGTTGAGAGGTATGCTCCATAATGAAATTTTAGAAGAAACACTGCTAAAAACACATTTTACATACTCATTTTCTAGTTGATCTGTGCATATTGTAAAGAAATTATCAAATAATCTGACCAAATTTTAATAAATAATATGTCTGATCTATGTAGAACAGATGTTTTAAACACCATTTATAGTACAGAATGTACTGTTAACTAAAGATGCCCTACAAGATCTTTTTTTCCTTTTATTTTATTTTTCTGTCAGGTATTCAGAAGATAAATACATAATAATTCACACATGCTTTGTAAGTAAAAGCTGTGCAGAAAGTACCTTGGAAGTAGTGCATCTAGGAGGCATTGTATGCTACATTACTGACTTCTGCTAAGCACAGCATTTGTGTTAGTACAGCCAGCACTCCTGCAAGTCACCAACAGACAGCTAGCAGCAAGGAAATAGAAAAAGAGAGACCAAGAACTTGCAGTACATTTTCCAAATGAAAACTCTCAAATTATTTGAGTTAGGCCAACATTTTGACTTTGTGTAATATGGAGCTTGTTGGCAATTGTTAAACTGGTCAGTTGTCCCAGTAATATATTCACTTGTCAATCAGAACCCATTTCAGGCACATGAATCTTGATAAGTACACACAAAGAGAATATAAACATAACCAGGAGCCTATCTATTGCATCTGATATGCTAAGTAGGAAAGTACTGGAAAAAGCATACCAGTGAAGAAGCAGATAGCACTTAAAGAGTAACTGGCAGATGCAAACAAGTTTTAAAATCTTTGTATGAAGTAATTTAGTTACACTAGCAAAATAACATCACTTGCCTACAACACTCAAGGTTTTATTCTGTCAGCAAGCACACATTTCTTTATCAGAAATTACATATTTATCTGTACTTTATAAAGAGTATTCCTATGCATAGATGGTGCTCAACCCAGCAACAGCAAACTGGATGAGTCAAACTGTTAAATGACATTTGTGTCAAATCTGTAAATGGCACCACATAAGAAAAGGTTTTCTGCAAATTAGCCATACCCTCTGTAATACTCAACTGGGGGCTTCACCCTGTACTTATATCTAGAAACTGCATGATTCTGTAACTATACCCCAAAAAGAAACACCTTACAAGTACAGAACAACTAATCACATGGTTGTTATTTTGCATTGCAGGGGATTAATGTAAATTTATATGGGATCATTTGAGGACTGGACATTTCTGAGTTTGGAGAGATTGCACTACAGAAGACAGCATTCACCCAATGGTAGTACTCACTATAACAATGTACATTGATTACACTAAATAATAAAGAGTTGTGCTTACCAGTTACAGTCCCTGTAATCATGAAAACACAATGTATACATGCAGCATATTCAAATGGTGCACAGCATGTTAAGAATTTTAACTGTGTGTGTGTGTGTGTGTGTGTGTGTGTGTGTGTGTGTGTGTGTGTGTGTGTGTGTGTGTGTGTGTGTGTGTGTATGTGTGTGTGTGTGTGTGTGTGTCTATGTGTGAATATATGACAATATATATGTGTTATGATGGAAGAATCACATCTGGCAGTTTAGCTCACAGTGGTTAGTGGTGCAAGGTTCCGCATAGGTTTGAGTTCTTCACTTTACAAGTATAGGCTGTATCACTCTGGGTATAACTCCGGACAAGTCACATAACCAGATAGTGCTTGATGAGCACCTTTGACAATTTGTACTTGTCCCTGTAGTCTTACCTGGATATCAAAAGAATAAAAAGAAATTACTGGCAGTGAGTCTTTTTTAATAATAAGGAATTTTGTTTGATTTGTGCCATTGCTACCTAAGTATTATTTCTAAATATTATTTAGCATTAAATAAGAAACCCAGGTTATGAATCTCAGCTACAGAAATTCTTAAAATCAATTTATTGCAGCAAGTTTTGTACTGTAAGTGCTTTATTCAACAGCTGAAAAGCTTCTCATAGCTGGAAGCATAGTCATTTGGGCAAATGCTCTTTTGATTTATTATTTTTTGACAATTTCTTCTACTATGCTGGATATTGTTTTGTGGGTCTGGGGATATAAATGAAGACCTCTCACTTCTTTAATGTTTATGACTTTTCATCACTTTATATATTCCTATTACATTTTCAGATTTAAATACTATAACAGAAGGTGCTTGTATCTTGAAAACGAATTTTAAGTCTGGATGCATCTGCGATTGTAGTTAACCCTGCATCTGTGCCCCACAAAGGAATATTCATTTTCATCACAATTCATCTTGCTTTACATGGGAAAGTAGCACTTTATACATACTGTAAAAAAGATCATGGTTATTTTAGAGCACTTTTATCTTTTCCATATTTCAGATATTGCAGAAGTTTTTCCCTAAATATGATGCAAAAAAGAATCACTATATTAATACTATTATATCAGTGCCTGCTGCAAAATGTTTTACTTTGTCTTGTGCAGTGATGGGAGAACCAGCTTACTTCTGCAGCAAGAATAGCATGGAGAATACATCAAATGCAACATGTCTAATAGTTTTGAAAAATGAAGGCTATTGCAGTTATAGTATGACAGCATAACTGGAATATTATGTGTCATGGCAACATTTCTTAAGCACTTTTAATTCTTCCAGCTTCGCATGTTAGGTAAAATAATGCCTCTTGTTATACTTTGGGGAAGGAGGAGTGAGGCTACCTAATAGTGTTGTTTTAGCATGTGGATTCACTTTTTCTTCACATTTCACTGCGACAGAGAAGAAGGTAAATACTTCCAAGGGATGATATAGCAATTTGGAGAATTCACTTTTTTGTCACTAACACAGGTTGAATTTCATCAGTGAGCACCTCTGCAGGAGGAAAAAGAAAAATAAGTTGACATGAATTGAATTCAGTGAGCTCAGCCCATTGCTGCTGCTCACATACTCCTTCTCTCATAGATAATGCTCTATTTCTGTACCAGTGAGGTGTTTACAGCTAGCCTCCACCCTCTATCTTGGTTTATCTAAAGCGTTCGATACTGTCTTTCATACTCTGCTTCTATCTGAACTCAAACATCTTAATCTCTCCCAATCTACCTTACTTTGGTTCAACAGCTACCTCTCTGATAGATTTCAGTCTGTTAGATGACTATCAGCCGCATGCCTTCTGTGGAAGGTTGGGGACTGGGCTGGCAACTTGACACTGTAAAACTCCACTGCCAATCATGAGCAGACAAGGTGATCCGCTGTGGAGACCCCTAACCAGTAAAAGCCGAAAGAAGAAGAAGAAGATGCCTATCAGCCTCCTCTCCCTTCCTTCCTGTTCATACCAGTGTACCCCAAGGCTCCATTCTCGGCCCCCTCCTTTTCAACATCTTCACAAATAATCTATACACATCTTGCCCCCACTCCTCCCTTATACAGCATGCTGATGATTCTACCATCATATCTTGCTCTGATAATCTCCCCCACCTTCCATCACTTAGCTAAGACTCTCTCCTGTCTGTGGAAATATGGCTAACTAGCAATGAACTTCTACTTAATCGAAAGAAAACAAAACTTCTTCTTTTCCTCCCAAAATCTCTACAGCACTGTAAAAGCTCCTTCTTAGTCACATCTCTCGATAACACCACTATCTCTATAGAAACCCATACTAAACTCCTTGGCATTTATATTGACGATCAACTAAAATTTGATGTTCATATTCATCAATCTATCAAAAAAACACACCAAAAACTAGGCCTATTATATAGGAACAAAAATACCTGATGATGGATACAAAACTTTCATTAGCACAGGCTTTTCTATTGCCTACTCTAGTCAATGCAGCACCTATGCTCTCTAATCTCCAGTCTAACCTCATGGCCAAACTTGAATCCACCTACAATAAAATTGCTAGGTTTGCAGCAAATCTCCCCTACTGCTCCCATCATTGCACTGCCCTAAAAATCCTACAATGGCCTGAACTACATAACCAACCTCTATTTCCACAGTTCCATGTCACCCACTCATTTATAGCTAATGCCTCTAGCTGTCCCACACTCTCTACCCTAATCTCCCCTATACCCTCAAACGTTATATCCAAAGTACAGGCCAGAATCTCCTGGAAGTATATAAGCCCAACAGACAAACTGGTAAACTTCTATATAGTCACACCATTGCCTGCTCCTGGAATAAACTCCCCCCAGACCTTAGAGCAATCACTGACACTCTCTGTTTTAAAAAGCACTAAAAGATTTTATGCTTAATAGTTGGACTTGCCACTGCCCCTCTCCAACCTGACCTCTTACTCCACAGTCTCATTTTCTCCTACTTGCCCTCTCAGATAGACAGATATTGTATAATGTGCATTTCACTTATTGACTGGATGAATATTTCCTAGAAAGTTATTATAAATATTTCTCTGTGTTAAGACTACCTCTTTTCTTATTGTTCTTAAGTCTTAATGCATTTTCTGTTGCTCTAGTTGTAAATACGTTTTATATCTTTTTGTTCGCATATCTGTATAAGCTTTTCTTAACATATATGTAATCTGTTGGAGCTTTTCTACTTGGGTCTCTGCTGAAAAGGGGCTTTTTGCCCAGTCAGACTTACCCAGTTAACAAATGTCAAATAAATACATAATAAATATTGTATACATCATGATAATGTCAAGGACTAGGGAGATATAAAGGGAGTAATAGTCTACTCTCACATTACAAGTCCAGCACCTCCACTTTGGATCATAATGGTGGCATGATAAACATCAAGCACCGTTTCAAAAAGGGATTGCGGGTGCAGTGTCTAGTCCACATTTCCCCATAGTGTCTCCATACATGTGCTGCTGCTGCTGTGACTTTTGGGTGATCTCTAACCCAACTAACAACCATCTGCTCTAATTCAGCCCTATAACTTGGATCAGCTCTTGCAGACCAGTTTCAACAGATGAAAAAGTACCCTAACAGCCAAGTATATTGCATAGATTATTAATTTCTAAAGATGGAGCTCCTTATATTTTTTTCAGGCATGCAATATGTTTTGCTACATCTCATAGTTTCCTTTTAATAGCATGCAACATTTTAAAAAATCAGCAGCAGTAGTCATAAAGTTTTCAGATTTCATACTGCAGCGCAACATTTTAAAAAATCAGCAGCAGTAGTCATAAAGTTTTCAGATTTCATACTGCAGCCCAGTGATTTTCAGTTAAGGGTGTGTTGTGTAGGGTTATAACTTGTTTTGGGTGAAAAATCCCTTTAAACTATCTCCAGGCAGAGTTGTTGGTGAGATATGCAGAAGTGCTTTACTTAGTGGATCTCCCACTATAAATAGAAAGTATTGATTGATACTGCTCATTGTATCCATAGTTATTTAATAGCCTAATGCTATGCTGATAAGGTGCTTTGGTATTTTTTCTGCACAGTCACAGACTGATTAACTCCCACTTATTTGGATTTTCTGGTCTGCTTTGCTATCCTCTTGGATTCAATTCCTTAGTCACCCTCCTGGTTCATTACTTAAATAGTCTTATTTTCTCCTCCCATAAAAAAATACCAGTAAATGTCTTCTTAAAGAAATAACATATATAATTTGCTGCAAAAGCAAACACTCTACCTTCTGCAAAACATAACCTTCCATAGGTCACCCACCAAAGTATTTCATATTCCAACAATGAAAGAGGACACACTCGCCCATGTTGTCCTTTTAGCATTTTTCATACTTCTCCAAATAAACTCTGCCCTAACAACATTACAGTGTAAAAGGATCACCAACACACCTCCTCTCTGACATGAATAAACCACAAAAAGCAAAAGGAAATTTAAACTGTCCATTCAAAACAAACAGCTCCTATCAAAAAAGAAAACCACGTGTATCACTAACCACTTGGATTCAGATATGACTACTCATGCCACATTCAGCCACAAAAAAAAACATAGAGATTCCACTAAAATACCTCTACATTTTTTGCATCACCAGTATCATGGACACACAATTGAAAATTGCTACTGTAAAAACAATAACCAAAAACATTAATGTTAGTTCTGCATCTCTATTCTTCCTACTAGGCAAAATCATGTAGAAAATAATTTACATCTAGTCAGCAAAACACTTGCCAGCATACCAAATAATATCTCACCAACAAAATAGATTTTGGACAGGACACAGTGCAGTGGCAGCCTTATAGACACTTACTGATAATATATTGCTGAACAGAGACATCGGACAGTTAACCAGGACAATCATCATAGATCAAACTAAAGCGCTGTCCTTTTGACCAAACCTCTTGGTAATGAGGCACTCTACGGGAGCACTAAGGCTAATTAGCTATGTGCTCACCCCCAAAAATGCCAGTGGCTCATGATTTTCCTGCTGAATGACTTACAGAATTGCTGATCTACCTGTTTTCATGGTTAGATGAAAAAGTTAACACCACTGGAAGACCTCTACCAGCAATTCACTCCAATGGAAGCACCTGTGGTGTAGGTAAGTTCAAAGAAGAAGTGGGAGATGGGGATGTGTTAGTGTGTGGTATATGTGTATGCATAAACACACAGATCTGGGTGGGGGTGTATTAATGTGTCTATGTGTATGCATAACTGGGTGTGCATGTCTGTAGAGGGATAAATGAAGCCAAGAACGTGTGAGTGTGTGTGTGTGTGTGTGTGTGTGTGTGTGTGTGTGTGTGTGTGTGTGTGTGTGTGTGTGTGTGTGTGTGTCTGCCCGAGTGGACACACAATGAGGGTTAGGTAGGGGACTAAGAGTCTGTATGTGTGTGTGTGTGTGTGTGTGTGTGTGTGTGTGTGTGTGTGTGTGTGTGTGTGTGTGTGTGTGTGTGTGTGTGTGTGTGTCTATTATTTTTTGATAACCTCCAAAATTCCCAGTTTGCTGTCTCTAAATGCCCTATATACCTGAAAAAGGTTTCCTCTTAAATATCTGTATAAGACACTGAACAAGTTCAGATATTTTATTCTTTCAGAATAACTTAAATCTTCACATCCACGGATGCCCTAGGTATATTTCCACTGTACTACTTCCAGTTTACTCATGCTTGTTTTCTTATAAGGTTTCCATATTGTTATTCCATACTCAAGTTTGGGTCTAATCTGACCAACAGACAGTGACTTCATTATTTCTGATTTCTTTGATTTTATAAGTCTTTTTATACAGCATATAGTTCTATAACTCTCCTTAACCAATTTGTTTGGATAATTTGAAAACCTCAGAGCTGGATCTACCCATATACCCAGGTCCTTAAATGAATCTACAGTTTCAATCACTGTCTGCTGTATTAAATATCCACCTTTCAATTTATGTCTCTCAAATCTCATATGCTTAGTTTTTGATGTATTTATCAACATATAGTAGTAGTTATCTTGTGCGAGAAGGTAATTTACTGTAGTTGTGGATGCTTAATCACTGCTGGCTTTCTTGTAATTTAATTTATGATTGCCTATTTGTTGTTTTCTTATGTTTTCTTTATTTCCCTGTTTTGCAAACCATTGTGCTAAGCTGAGTAGCCTACAGTGCTGTGGTAGTTGATGCTGAGAAGTAAAAAGTGAGAGTATTTCTTAATTTCTCCTTTTAAATGAATCTGTTCAGTTGACTTAGTTTTTTTATTGGCTAGTATACTCACCTGAGCCCTTAGTTTTACACTATTGCTTTAGGTTAAGTGTGTTTCCATGGAGTTGCTATAATAGTAGCCATAGCAGAATACTAGATTATTGATCCATGGGACCATTTTAAGCTTAGCCACTCTTCCCACTAAAAAATTGATTAATATTAATTCACAATAATTTTGTGTGGGTATAAATATACTTAAGCCTTTGTGGCCAAGCATTTCTGATAGAGACATAGGTGGCCAGCAAGAGGTTTATTTACTGTTCTCATCCACTGATCCAAGTTCTACTTCGATAAGTACAGGGATGGACTCAGCCTCACATGATGGATATGAATCCTGTTCCAGAGAACAGGGAGCCTCAGAGATACATGCCTGTCACTCCAGCATATCATATTTATGTTGAAGGCCAGGTTTTTGTCCCTGGATAAGGTGTTCGTGATGCTATTTGCTTTACAGATGAACAAGTCCATCAGTACTGGACGGGAGGATGCTTATAGAGCAGACATATGGTTTTCCCTTAGCTGTGCTCTGAGGAACAGTGCATTGTTGGTGGCCCTGTTGCTGTACCTGCTGTGTTACTCTCTCCTACTTACTGTTGTCAGCTCATTTTCCTGTGGCTTAACCTTTTTACAGACATGGCATCCTTTCTACTAGCCTTGCTGCTTCTCTAGGTATTTGTTACATCTTTACTTTGTTCATGACCTGCTTGTCTCCTAAAATTTATTGTAATGTTCATTTGCTACATGTTTGGCTGTTGTGACTTTTTGCACTTAGATTTTGCAACTATTGATCATATCTATATACTGCTGCACTTATCCCTTATAAGAGCTATACCCAGCTGGCAAAAATGGAATATCAGCAGATTAGTGTCCCTTCTATTGCTAGTCTGATAACACTCGCAGTTCTTATGCAGTTTAGGAATTGCCAAATTGCCACAGACAAAAAATGTTACTTGAAATAGATGATACAGTCAGCAAGAGCTGTCTATATCTACATAACACTGATGTCACCATCTTACCAGGTAAAATGGTCACCTGCACCTCTGCACAAAATCACTTATAAAATCTCCTAGAAATAGAAAGATAAAGCCACAGAAGAAATTTAGAAGTTCATCACCCTCACACATAGTAAACAGTCACCAGGCTGCAGGCTACAGGCTGTAGATTATATGTTGCTACTATTACCCATGAGTACCTAGACAACAGTGAATCCATCATCAGGCACATGGGCAACATGCTTATGAAGCTTGACAAGGACAGGGGGCATGTTAGTCTTAGATCCAGTGCAAAGATCAATATTGTTACAAGGAGTCTTCATTCCCTACCTTGGTAAATATAATTATGATCTCATGGTAGCCCGTGTGTGCATGTGAATTATAAATAATAAATATGAAAATATACATAATAATCAAAAACACTTCATGTAATAGGTGATTTTTCTCCATCTTCTAATAAATTGGTGCATCTATACTATAAAAGTTGGGAAATGCCAAGTATTCCTGGATTAGTAAATAATTCTGTAGATCCAGTTAGGTGACCAGCTCACTAAGAGGTAAAATCTTCTAGCCCCCTCTTGTGCCATACATTAAGTATCCCCATCCCTGGTTAAAGCCACCCAAAAACTAGTGATCTTCTTTTTTAAAATCTCTTTCTCCAGTGAACAAAACTGAATTGAAGGACATCAAAAGAACAAAACTATTTGAACTATATGACAAACTCTCTTAATTAACTTGCAATATCACCAGTCCCCATACTGCTTCAGCTGTTGCTTACACAATGGAGTTCCACTTACACCTACACAAGTGCCTAAACCTGGCAGTCCCTACTAGAACCAAATATATTGCAATACTGAAAAACAATCCACTTTGGTGGTCAACTAGAGAAAATAACCTGTATAATAAAAGAAAACAAATTATGACGTTGCATAATAAATCTATAGGGGAATTCAGTAAAGCTTACAAACAATTTTAGCTTTATAATAAAAGAAAACAAATTATGAAGTCATACAATAAGTCTATGGGGGAATTCAATAAAGCTTACACAAAATTTTTTTTCCATGTACACATCTTGGCGTGATGTGTACATGGACGCGAACACTTTTAGATAAACCCCTCTTAGTGGCGTTCAGACATGCACAAATATGGAACCTTCTTTGCAATCCAAATTTTGGCTTAAGCAGGTGAATTTCATGCAAATTAGCCAGGTGGAGTGATGCAACAAGCCGTAAGGCATCTGTGTAGACTCCGTGTTTGTGTTAGTTGTGTATGCAGAAATATTCCATGTACAGGAGTCTACACAGAAAGAAGGGGATGTAAAAGTCCACAAATATGAACATAACTCCCATGAAAAGATTAGATGACATACATAAGTGTGCAAAACATACATTGTAGATGTCTGAAAAAGGCAGGGTATATGTGAAATTAATAATATTTTTTTTATTAATTTCCACGTTTGCACTATGCACCATATTGCGCAAACATGCTTAATATAAACATTTAAAAAAATTATAAAAATAACACTTATAATGTAGTTTAGACAAATGTACTGTAAGGCCTTGCATTGCGTCTATACAATGGTGCATTCACGCTGTTACCCAGCTTACACAGCTATGAATCATGTAGTTTCCTGGCTGCCAGCATGAATATTTATGCAGATCGGGGTAAATGTTGTGCATTTGCTAAATTGCTAAAAGGAGAAACTATGTCTACATATCCGCATCATGTAGGTTTTTACATGGTGTTTATATTCCCACTGCATGTGGATGACATCTGGAGGGGGGTGTCATGTTACTTTTACAATTTTTAGTGCTCGGTGCATATGTCTACACAGCGTGCCACTTGCTGTAAATGGTTTGGGCATAGCTTACTGTGTTTCTGTGACCAGACCACCCACGTGATAGTCATGACATAGCCAGCTAACTGGATATATTCAATTAATATTATATAGTTTTGTATAAGGTATGCTCCATGACATTGCGTATAGAGCAGCATCGTACAATAAAGTAGGGCCTTTTAAATCATGTTAGTTATATCTTAAGAAGGTGAACTGTATCATAGGGGTTGGGAGGGTGGCCTAATGGTTAAGGTGTTTGCCTTACAAACACAAGGTGCAAGGTTCGGGTCTCCCAAGGGATAATTGGCTAGGCTTAAAATGGCTCGCAAGGGCAGTAAACCTAGTACTAATCTATGAACCTATGATTAGACAATCCCACATGGTGAACCTATAGCAGAACTGTATAAAGTAAGCATACACCCTACATTCTGATTTTCCCTCAATACTCTGAACCATTGGAGTAGAGACTTGGACATTTTAACTGAGATAATGCTAGGGGCTGCTGCAGCTATTCTTCATCTGTATGTGCTAGATGCTGGAGTCAATACTGCTGGTGCTGCTGACAATAGGCCTAGGCCAAGGATGATAAGAATGTTCAGGTCCAGGGTAAACTACCAGGAGCTACATGAGCTGGAGATTTTAGAGTGCAACAGGGTACATGGGGACATATTACAAGAACTCAGTGAGCTCTGTCACCCTCAACTCAGAGACAGACCTAACCCATCCTAGTGGAAACTAAGGCATGTGTAGCCCTAAGGATACTAGTTACAAGTACTTTGCAAAGACCAACTGGGGACATGATTGCGGTGTCACAGGCATCTGCATCCAGGATACTCCACCAATTTCTGGATGCTATGCTCCCAAATGCCAGTGAACACATATATTTTCCCCTTTTCCTTGAGGTGAGGGCCAACCACACTATCCTGAAGTACTGGGTGCCTTAGATTGCACTTATGTACACATCAAGGCACCACCTGGTGAGCAGGGTAAACTCTACGTTAACTGCAAGGGATACCACCCCATCAACTACCAAGTCACATGCAATGAAAAGGGGATTATCATGAATGTGTGTGCTGACAACCCTGGCAGGTATCATGACTCCCATATCAGGTAAACATCACAGCTGTACCAGATGTTTGCTAGAGGAGTTCATCCCACAGGGCCATTTACTGTGGGACGAAGGCTATTCCCTGGAACCGTGGATTATGTCACCCATCAAAAATGCATACACACCCACTGAAGAATGCTATAATGAGGCACACGCACAAACTAAGAACAACATAGAGCATGTGTTTAAGCTTCTGAAGTCATGATTCTGGTACCTCGATATATCTGGAGGAGCCTTGCAGTATACTCCAGCCACATGTGCACAGATATTCACAGTATGTGCTATGCTACACAATCTGATCCTGCAGAAACAGCTGCAGCAGGATCAGCAAAGTGAAGGGATACACAGCCCGCCACCAGTGCCTAGTTCACTACAGCCACAGTCACTGTAGGACTCAAAGGAGTATCCCCTACTGATGCCCCTGCAGGCAGACATAGACATGGTCAGTAAACCCTGGCTTTGACTAAGAGACAATGCATAGTACATTCACTGACAACCTAGAGACCTAGGGACTAACACCTTACTGCTATTCACATAAATATATAAAAACTGATGCCAGCCAACTCACACATCCTGTACATATGCATGTATTGGCTGTGTGCTGCTTGCATCACACAGAGTCAGCCCTGAACTACAGTTGTGTCAACTGCTGCATTTGCAAGGTAAGTCCATAACCTACACAGTACTCTAGTGATTATTATGATATGTCATTGTAGCTATGGACCTGGTACATTTTGCAGGTAACTGTAGTGTGCTATTTGGACAGAAATTATATCCACATGGGACTACAGACACCCAGTCCACTGACTTGTCACCATTTGTATTTGGTAGGCCTCATGCATGGAATATTCATGCAGTCCTACTGCAACAGATTACTGGTACATCATTGAAGGGACATGTTAGAAAGTGAGGTTAAATGATAGTCAGTCTAATATGTGTCCTAGTAGAACATGGGCTTTTGTTCCCCCACCCCCCAAGAAAGCAGTGTCCCCTTGTAACTGCCATAACAGTAACTCATCTATGCTATATGAGCATTTCACACAGTTAGTATGCTACACAGTATCAGGACAGTAATGTACAATTTGAACTTACATTGTATGTGCTAGGTAACTGAGGAATAGCAATGTACATATTTATGCATGTGCTTCTGTGATGAATGATCCACTTTCAGTGATGTCAGCCAATAAAAACAACACAGTTCATCACATGGTATAAAAGTCTACAATCTTAAAATCATTACAGCTTGTATGTTTTAACACTATACTGAAGAAGAGCTGCTTAACTTGAAATCTTTGTTTGTTGTTTTATAATAAACTGATGGGTTTGAACCATTGTTTGTCTTGCTTCTACTACATTTGACTTATTTGGTCCAGTTTTGGCTGTTAAGATGAATTTTTACTTGTGCACAAAGAAGTAAGGCAGGTAGCTTGTGTGATGATGTTCAGGGTTCTAATCCTGAAATTTTCAAATATTTTACATGTGAAGTAGTAATATATAGTGATTTACAGACTGCCACTCTGCATGTGCTATACTAGTATTAACCTCTTTCACATATTAATTACACATTTGCGCTATGCATCACATATCTAAGACCTACTTAAAAAGTCTTAGCCAATTTGTGCAAAGTGCAGCAGAGCAGTAACAGGTTCAGAGGTCACACCATGTGGCATGCATAATCCTGGTCTGAAGTACAGCTAGGTGTGGGCTGGAGTCAGTTTATGGAGCAGTAAGTCTCTGATGTAAGGAATGCACCACCCATTTGAGCATTGCTTAGCAATGACACTGCGTATCCCCATACACTTAATTAAGCAGAGTGCTAATCCATTGCTCCTCGAACAATTTATTTTAATAATGTATATGTGTATATATATATATATATATATATATATATATATATATATATATATATATATATATATATATATATATATATATATATATATATATATATATATATATATATATATATATATATATATATATATATTTATAGATGTATAGATACACATACCCATCTTTATACACACACACACACACACACACACACACACATATATATATATATATATATATATATATATATATATATATATAAATTTTATATGTGTGTGAGTGTGTGTGTGTGTGTGTGTGTGTGTGTGTGTGTGTGTGTGTGTGTGTGTGTGTGTGTGTGTGTCTGTATTGCCCTACACAACCAAACCAAGGAGAGTAAAGCTGCACTATGACACATATAATTCTGGACAAAGGACCAAAGGGATAGGCTCAACATTAGATAATACACTTACAAAAATGTGGAATTGTGTAGAATAACATTTGTTGCAATTGGAGGACTACTGGGAGATTTGAAATTAAGAGTTCTAGCAATCATCTCTCACATCGTGTGCAACTAATACCACATTTGACAACAAACCACAATTTAGTGTGAAACACACATAAATATGACTCAAACCTGTGTACTTGATGCAAACATCTGGATAGTGGTGAGTCATACCATGTCACTCTAAGATAGAATGTGGAAACTTTGAAAATGTAAGGCAAAGTTATGAATACTCCCATATATTGTGAACCATATGCTTCCATCTATGGCAGCAACAATAACCACATTCACTACAGCCCCCTGTGTTTGCTGGATCTTACCAAACATGCATAAACAGCTGAACAAGTTGTGTAATGTATTATGTTGTGTGCACACACATTGACAGGGCTAATTTAGTTTTGCCACAGGCTTGCCCATCAAATGTAAGCAGACACATATGCCCAAAATGGGTACTGTTGTCACCTAGCTCAGCTACAAAACAGTTTTCTGACTATTAAGCTACTAGCTGCGGATGACAGTAAGAAGCAATGTGACTCTGCAGGCTTCCCAAGCTGTTCAACACAGGGCTTGTTTATGTCCACTAGGATTAGTTCACCTGCAGTCATTAACAAATCAGGATTGAGGTGTTGCATGTGCATTAAGTACTGTGATCTATAGTGTGTAAGACTAGATAAGTAGGGATTCTAATCTCACTCCTCCCCACTTGGTGTTTGTGTGTGTATCTCCCCAAAAGACAAATGTGAATTCCAGACTGGCATTGGTTTGCATGTTCGACCTTTGCAGTTGATGCAGGCCTCCAAATTCTTGTCCTCCACATTGCCTTCTGATTTTGGCCCTTGTAGTTGATACAGGCCTCCAAACTCTTGTCCGCCATATGGTCTGCTAATGTCATCTACCATAAGATTACCTAGAGTCAGGCTAATTTTAGAACTGAGCCATGGTGCATGGTTTAAGTACTGTCACATGTAGTATATAAAATTAAATGATTAGAGTTTCTAATCTCATTCTATCCCTCTTAGTGTTTAGGTGTGCATGTATATGTGTGTGTGTGTGTGTGTGTGTGTGTGTGTGTGTGTGTGTGTGTGTGTGTGTGTGTGTGTGTGTGTGTGTGTGTGTGTGTGTGTGCACTCGCATCTCCTTACAGAACAATTGTAAATCTACACTGGCATAGTTTTGCACTGTTTTGGGTCTTGCAGGTGATGCAGGCTTCCAAACTCTTTTCCACCACAAGGCCTGCTGATGTCATCCACCATAAGGTTACCTAATGTCAAGCTAATGTCAGACTTCAACAGTGGCACATGTGATACATTGTGTGTTCTGTAGTCTCTAAACTTAGATATGGAGTGGCTCTTTTCTCACTGCAGCCACCTTTGTGTGTGCATGTTGTGCAATGCTCTGTAAATGTAGATAGGTAGTGGTGCTATTATCACTGCAGCCAACTTGGTGTGTGTGTGGATGCTAGTCTGAGCATTTTTCATCAGCCCATAGGATCATATGAAGTAACTAGGCTAATGGCCCTTGGGGCCTTACAACCCTAGCCAAGTTCTTACCCTTATTTTCACAATCAACACCTATTGCCCCTGCCTAAGAAGGATGCAAGTAGAATCCCCAGGTTGAATTTATGGTCACCCATCCAATCATCCAGATTGTGTTTGAAGAGGGCCAATGAGGTGTTCTGTTTGACATGAAGTAGAAGTCTGTTCCAAAGGTGTGTTAACCCCTGGGAGACAAATATGTCTCTCCAGCAGGTTTTATTAATGTCACATGCCAGGTTAAGGTCTTTAGAGTGAGTAATCTGTGGACCATTTGACTTACGGATATGCATTTCCAATGCAGCAGGATCAGAGACTGCCTCGTATGCAAGACAGAGATCACCTCTGAGTAGACTGTATGAAACAAAATAAAATGACAGTAATTTCAGATGATCCACATAGGACAGATGCTGAAGACCTTGAATTTTTCTTTGGAGGAACCTTTGTGTTCTCCAATTGCTGCAAGTACTTGAAAAGATACGTAACAAAAGGGGCATTGTACTCAATTACTGGCCTGATGAGGGACGAGTACAGAGAGGTTATAACTTCTTTTTTCTGGAAAAAATACCCTTACCTATGACATGAGCAAGATTAAATGCCCTTCTTACCACTGTGGAGAAATGGCGGTCAAAGGTAAGGTAGTTGTCAACCTGTGTGCCCAGGCCTCTCACCACTGAGTGCATATGTAGGGTGTTGCTATTGATGTGGTAGTTAGCAGGAACATCACTTTTACCAAAAGGGATGATAATACATTTTTTCCATGGAGTTTAAGGCCATGATTTTCACACCAATCATTTGTGTGTGTAAGACCCTTTTGTAGGATGTTGACATCAGTTGGAGATTCTATGACCACTCACAATTTGCAGTCATCAGCAAACCTTGTCAGCCTCAGACCCTTAGTTTTTGTTTGTACATTGTAGGAATAGATTCCACGCAGTACAGGTCCCAGGACAGAACATTGTGGAGCACCACTGGCTACAGGTCTGCTGTTGTAGGTGGATTCCACTATTTTGATCATATGAGTTCTATCAGTGTGTCAGTTAGAAACCCATCTAAGGATATAAGGGTTGATGCCTACTTAGGTGAATTTGTTATGACACCTTAGTGGGGGATAGTGTCAAATGCCTTGGCTAAGTCCAGATTTCCCCTCATCCAGGGCCTTTGTTACTGTCTCACAGAAGTCCACTAGGTTTAATAGGCATGATCTCCTTTTGACAAATCCAAACTGAATAGGGTCAAGTGTTTGCAAATTACCTATGTCTTTGTTGATAAGGTCCATGATGATTCACTTCATGGCCTTGCAGATAAGGCTAGTCAGGCTAATAAGTCTATAGTTCCCATGGTCATTGAACACACCACCTTTGTACAAGGTAATAATCATGGCTGATTTCCATTCAGCTGTTACAAAGCTGGTGCTTAGACTATGATTGAAAAGAGTACCCAATGGTGTAGCTAATTAATTTTAGAACCCATATAGGACACAGCCTGGAATGTTATCAGGTCTTATAGATGCTGTGTTTTGGCCTTAGAGAGGGCATTTATGACTTGCTATTTAGAGATACAAGGTAGGGGATAGGTAGTAAGGATGTCATGGGGTACATGTGGTGGGGACAGGGGAGTGAAGTTTTCCAAGAACCTGTCAGAAAACATTTTAGCTATGTCTACAGGCTCAGTATATATGATATCATTAACTACCAGTTTGGCACAAATCTGGGCCTTTCCTTTTTAGTTCTAGATGTAACTATAAAATGCTTGTGGATGTCCTGTGTTGAAGAAGCCAATTTGGACTCATAATTTGTTTTGGAAGACCTTGCAAGACTTCTTATTGGCTTGTTTAAGCTGAAGAGGGAGTGTGTCCAGTTTAGGAGGGCTCCCTCTCCTCTTACTCTTAGACAGGAATTTCTTCCTCTTATTGTAAAGCCTGTTAATAAGTGCCCACCAGGCAGGTTTGCTCTTCCTTGAGGAGCTTGTTTTTGTCCTATCAGGTACAGCAGAGTCAATGCAGTTATACAGGTGTTTGTATAAAGCATTGGTGTAGAACTCAGCATAGTTTCTAGTTCCATCTGAGGCATGAGGTGCAGTGATGCTATTTACACCATCTCATAAGAGCTTATAATCTGCTTTAGAGAAGTTTTTTTAGTATAGTTGCTGCTGGGGTGTCAGGTGTGACAATTACTTTGAATGAGACTGATTTGTGGTCAGATATTAACAGGTAGGACCTCACAGTGGGTGTGCTACAATGGTCCCTCATATTGGTAAGCACAAGATCCAGGATGTTGGCTCCCCTAGTGGGGGTGTTAACCAGCTGGTCCAGGGTATTGCAGTTAATGAAGATGAGGAACCTTTGGACAAGTCATTTTGAGCACCCATAATCTACCCAGTCAATGGATGGGTTACTAAGGTCACCCAAAGCCGTGATTTCAGATGTATCTTGATAGAATCAAGTAGATACAAATCAGCAGAGTGGGTGTCTTGATTCATGGAGGGGGTCCTGTAGCTGTCAATGACTTGACTAGGTGCCCTACAAACAGTTAATTGAACCTGAGGTGTCTACAGGGAGTCATAATGTTTAACCAATCAGGATGTGCATTTATCTTTAATGAATAGGGATATACCGCCGCCTTTATTTTTCAAGCCCTCAGTTTGAGGTCTGAACATGTGGAAGGAGGTGTAACCCAGTAAGTCTGGTATGCTCTCCACAGCCTTGAAACAGGTCTTTGTGACTACACAAATGTCTGCATCTTCCAAGGTGAGGACAGCTTCTAGTGAGTGCAGTTTCATGTTGAGACACCTAGCATTTAGCTGCATAATGTTGAGTTTGTTTTTAGATGGGGTTTTTATATTGGCAATTTTGTCTTTGAGACACCACCTAAAAAGGGCGCTATTGGGGTGGCAAGAGCCTTGGCCAGTAGCCAAAATCCCAGGGGTGACAAATGAAGGCCATCTCGGGCAAAGCATTGAAGTCTGTCAATCATGTCATCCCATGCTGACATATATTGTATCCCCTTAGAATGATACCAGAAACTAAGTTAATTATGGAGGTCAATCATGTTCTGTTTGTATTAAGGCATCATCCTATGTGAAGGTAAAATGATGCTTAAGGCTAGGGGCATACCTGCCTGAGACACATAGTCTGAGAGCTCAGTCATGTCTCTCTCCATATAGTCCAGACAGGTATGCCTTAAGTCATTCACACCAACATGGAATATGACAGAGTCACAACAGTACTGTTGTTGAGACACTTGTGTGCATGTGTGATATGGTGTAAGCTGGCACCTGACAGACAGCTGACTGTGACATTTTCCTTATCCATTCTGGTGAGAGGGACATCAGTGTGTCTCATGAATATATCACCTTTGACTAATATGTTTGATTTTGTGTTTTGCCTAAGGTGTTTCACTGGGGAGACACTGGTGTGAGCTATTACGTGTAATGTGTTCTGCAGTGGAAGTATTATGTGTAACATGCTTGTGCTTGTGTTTTAGAGGTCTCTTGGGTTTAGGTATGTTTCTGCTAATGACCTCTGCATATGTAGGTATGTGTGATGTGGGTTTGGGTGGTGTAGGAGGTGAGGTGTGCATGCTGGCAACTCATTCATTGTCATATATACTGACTGGTGTGTGAGAGAGCATGGATTTAAGGTTTTTAATAGAGTTGCATCACTCGCATGTTGTGTTTTTGTGGACTAGGAGTAGAGGGATGGGGACGCTGTCCACATCTGTACAACAGACACTGCTAATGTCATTAGCAATAGATTACTGATTGTGTATACATCACAACAGGCCATGGTTAGGCAGTGACCTGACAGATGCTTAAATGTCAGATGTTATTACCTTTATGGTTTCATTCCAAGGTAAAAGTACCTGACAGTGTGGGATAACATGGTATATTGAGTATTCTGCTTTACCAGGCATATGGCACTTTCCTGAATCATAATCCTGTTATTAGGCAGGATTGCAATAGCAGACATACAAATGTGACAATGTACATCTCCAGCAAAGTAAGGGTTATGCTGCTACACCCTCGGGGTTCATAACCTCAAACACACTCTCTGTAGGCACTCTTTGCAGTGAAGATGTGGATGTCTGTGCATGCACAGAAAATCTGTTCAACTTTCAGTAACTTTGCCTTCCAAACAACCAGTCAGCAGATGGATGTTGTGTGAAATAATGTGGGACTACAGTTTGGTGTTCTGGGAACCTAAATGAGCAGTATGACATACCACAGACATGCTGGAGGGACAGAAACATCTCGCAAAGGTGGCCAATCCTCTGCAGTAGGCCTCTCATCCATGTCACACAGATCACCTCCATTATGCTTTTGAAGGTCAGGCTGCATGAATTCCTGTGGAACTGTTACCTAACTTGCTAGAACAACCTTGGACATCTATGTCACCTGACATTTAACATTATATTGTGATGCAGCAGCTGTGCTCCTAATCACCGTCAGGTAAGTACCTTAATCAAATCCTAGGAACCTTAGAACTCAAGGCATAATACATGCAACACTGACCTGAATGGTCTGTTTGCTATTCAAAGCATCTACCTGGAAAAGGCTACAATAACCCTGCAGGCCCTTGCATCATCTGGGACAAGTGTGTTGATCAACAAACAGGCTGTGGCCTGCTTCTTATCTTGAGAGTGGTGCTAGCATTTTGCTTCTGGTGAAATGAAAAGGAAAGGAGCATCGTGTCCCAGCAGAGTGCAGTTGTGGTGAGACCAGCAGTAGTAGTAGCTTGGCAGTAGCCATTCATGCAACTTCCCTCTTTTCAGCATTCTTCACAAGGTATTTTTTTTTTGTTTTCAGTAAGCACTGCTTGATTTGTGTCTAAATTTAGACTAACAGCCTAAATACTCCATCCATAACCTTTCAGGGTGTACGTATCAGTTTCCCCTCCAGTGTTTGGCATTGCTCTGTACAGACTTAGACACCTTGAGTGACATTTCTCCTGGGAAAGCATGATGTAACTTACTCCAATACCGAGTTGCACACAGGATAACCAGCCTCTCGTGACAATCGCTGTCTCCGTTGATGCAAAACAGATACTTGTGACATTGATTGATATTCTCAGTACAACAGTTTAATCAATAAAACAGGGTTTGTTCCCATGGATATGACCTTTCCCACTATGACCGTTACCACCTTGGTGGATATGGGCATCCTGAGGCAATATAGGAATCACCTCCTGTTTACCAATAACCAGTTCATTCACAAACAAACTGATATGGTATGTGAGAGATTTAATTACACAATGTCAGTGTAGGGAAAGCTCTCATTTAAAAGTACTCCTAATGTCAATAAGGTAGTCAGTAGTATACACGCTACACCTATCACACACAGTTCAAAGCAGACATATGCTGAGGCACTAAAATGTAACCTTCATAAATCTCAAAGACCTCATAGAGAAAATGCAGATAACAAATACCCTCAGAAGCTACAAATGCACTCAGTAAAAACAACACACATATCAACACATCTTATGGAGGCTCAACCTATAAGCCCATAAGGCAAGCCAACACACAATCCAGCATTCTAGTCATCACAGACTCCATTGTGAGATACACTGATGTCTCTCTCACCAAGCTGTGTAAGGAGAAAGGCACAGTCAGTTGCTTATCAGGGGGTTAGGATCTACCACATTATGTATGCACCACGTAATTGGACCACAAGTAACACAAACTCAACATGTCAGAGATGCAACTATGTCAGCAGCCTGGAATACATGATCTCTTACAAACCAGTCAGTACATATGACAATGAGCAGGTTGTCACCCTGCACACCTCACCTCCCACTTCACCCAAACCCACATCACACACACCTACATATGCAGAGGCCCTCACCAGAAAATATACAAAAAACAGAGACCTCCCAAATGCAAACATAAGCATATTACACATAATACATCCACTACAGAGAACAACACACATAATAGTTCTCGCAACAGTGTTTCACCTGTCAGGCCCTTAAGACAAAACAGTAAAAGAAACATGTTATTCATAGGTGATTCCGTTGTGAGATGCACAGATGTTCCTCTCACCAGGTTGGCTAAGGAGAAGGTCAGTCAGCTGTCTTTCAGGTGCCAGTATCCGCCATATCACACATGCACTCATGTATCCCAGAAACAGGTACTGTTGTGACTCTGTCATATTCCATGTTCATGTGAATGACTTGAGATGTACCCCTCTGGAGTACATGAAGAGAGCCATGGCTAAACTCTTGGACTATGCGTCTCAAGCAGGTATGTCCCTAGCCTTAATCAGAATTTTACCTTCACCTAGTATGATGCCTCAATACAAACAGAAAATGATTGACCTCCATAATTATCTTAGTTTCAGGTGTCATTCTAAGAGGATATAATATCTGTCAGCTTGGGATGACATGATCGACAGACCTCAATGCTTTCCCAGAGATGGTCTTCATCTGCCACCCCTGGGATTTTGGCTACTGTCCAAGGCTCTCGCCACCCCCATAGTGATTTTTTTAGGTGATGTCTCAAGGACAAAATCCAGATGTGAACATCCCCAAAACATTTAAAGGTTATGCTGCTAAACACTAGGTGTCTTAACATGAAACTGCACTCACAGGAAGCAGTCTTTACCTTAGAAGTCTTACACATTTGCGTAGTCTCAGTAGTCACAAAAAATTTTTTCACAGATGTGGACAGCACCCCAACCATATTGGGCTACACCTCCTTTCATGCATTCAGACCAGAAACTGAAGGCATGAAAACTAAAGGAGGCAATGTATCAATATTCATTACAGATAAATACACCTCCAGATTGGTTACTTCAGGTACAATTAACTGTTAGTAGGACACCTATTCAAGTATTTTATTTCTGTTAATCAGGACACCTACTCTGCCTATTTGGATCTACCTAAGTCTATCAAGTTACATCTGAACACCCTGGCTTTGGGCGACTTTAACTTACCATCCATTGACTGGGTAAATGACTTGTGCTGTAACTCACTTAACCAAAGTTTCCTCAACTTTGTTAACTCCAATGCACTGGACCTGCTTATTGACACCCCCACAAGGTGTGACAACATACTAGATCTGGTGCTTACCTATACGGGGCGGCCACTCCAACACTACCATTGTGAGGTCTTCCCTAGTGATATCTGACCAGAAATCAGTCTCATTCAAAGTAACTATCACACTGCCCCCCAACAGCAAAGAAACTAAAACACTTCTCCAAAGCACATTATTACCTCTTATAGCTGTACTGCACCTCCCCCTCAGAAGGAACTGGCAACTATTCCGGGTTCCACACCAATGCGCTGTACAAACAGCCATTTAACTACATTGACTCAGCCGTACCTGATAGGACTAAAATAAGCTCCAAAAGGAAGAGCAAACCTGTCTGGTGGACAACTGCTATTAACAGGCTTTACAATAAGAGGAAGACATTTCTGTCTAAGAATAAGAGGCAGGGAGCCCCAAACTGAAAACACACCCTCCTCAGCTTAAACAAGCCAATAAGACTTCTTGTGAGGTCTTCAAATCCAAACTATGAATCCAAATTAAATTCTTCATCTAAGGACAACCATAAGGCATTCTTTAGTTACATCCATTACTTAAAAGGACATGCCCAGATTTGTGATGAGCTGGTAGTTAGTGACACCACATATAGCAAGCCTGTGGACATAGCTAACCTGTTAGCTGTCAAATTAGGTGAAAAAATCACTCCCCTGTCCCCACCACACTTACCCCATGATACCCGTATCACCTTGCATCTCTAAAGAGGAAGTCGTAAACACCCTCTCTAAAGCCAAAAACACAGCATGTATGGGATGTCATAACATCCCAAGCTGTGTCTTACATGGGCTGCAACATAAATTAGCCACACCTTTGGGTACTCTTTTAAATCTTAGACTAAGCACAGGCTTCGTCCCAGATGAATGGAAAACATCCACCATTATTCAACCACACAAATGTGATGCATCCACTGACCCCGGGAACTATAGATCTATTAGCCTGGCTACCCTTATGTGCAAGGCCATGGAGTGAATCATCATGGACCTTATCAAAAAGATATGGGTAAGCTCCAAAATCTTGTCCCTACTCAGGCTGGATTTGTAAAAGGGAGATATTGCCTGTGAAACATGGTGTACTTCTTCAAGACAGTCACCAAGACCCTGGACAAGGGGAAATCTGTGTGTACAGCCTACCTACAGTTAGTCAAGGTGTTTGACACAATTCCCCATGCAGGCATCATTGACAAATTCACCCAGCTTGGTATCAATCCTTATATCATTAGATGTGTCATTAACTGGCTCACTGCTAGAACCCATAGAGTCAAAATAGGGGAATTCACCTCAAACAACACACAAGTAACCAGTGGTGTTCCACAGGGATCTGTTCTGGCACCTCTACTGTTTGTAACTTAGGTCTCCAAAGTACAAGCTACAACTAAAGGTCTATAGCTGACAAAGTTTGCTGATGACTGCAAACTGGGAGCAGTCATGGAATCTCCAAGCAATGTCAACATCTTACAAGAGGGTCTTACACACACAAATGATTGATGCCAAAGTCATGACCTCAACCTCAATGCAAAAAATGTATTATCCCTCTCAGTACTTGCGATGTTCCAGCTAACTACCACATCAAACAATAACAAAACACTTAGTATGCACTCACTGGTGAGATATCTGGGCAAACAGGTTGACAGTAACCTTACCTTTGATCAGCATGTCTCCACAGTTGTAAGCAGGACATTCTACATTGCTCATCTCATAAGTAAGGCCATTGCATCCAGAAAATGAAAGAAGTTATAACCTTTCTACTCTCCCCTCATTAGGTCAATAATGGAATACAATTTCCATTTTGGTATGCACCTTTCCAAGCACCTGCAGCAATTGGAGAGAACACAATGTTTCCTCACAAAGATAATTCAAGGCCTTCAGCATCAGTCCTATGTGGGTCATCTGAGATCACTATCACGTCATTCTGTTTCATA
Source organism: Protopterus annectens (assembly GCF_019279795.1). Lineage (NCBI taxonomy): Eukaryota > Metazoa > Chordata > Ceratodontiformes > Protopteridae > Protopterus > Protopterus annectens. The sequence continues at coordinate 578,583,885 of NC_056725.1, forward strand.
CAGACTGCTCATAGGTGATCTAGGCCTTGCATACAAGGCAACCTTTGACCTCACTTTATTTGAATTGCTGCATATCCACAAATCAAATAGTACATGGGTTACTCACTATAAAGACCAGGTTTCTTAACCTGGTACATGACAGTATTTGCCCGTCTCTGCCCAGTGTTCCAAAAATGGAACATTCTGATTTTTGTGAGGTAAACATTAACTGTGACACACCGGAAGTCCAAATTTATTATTTGCCCTTCACCTTCCTGTGCTTAGCTATCCTAGGTAAAGTTGTATTGATTAGCTTGTGAATTCTGGGGAAAAAAGTTACTTCATTACAAAATCTAGTAATGTTTCAGACTGTACAGATGTTAGGTAAGTCAATTGTTTCACTGTTTGTTGTCAAAGAGAAAATTTAGTATTGTGTTTTATATATTACTCCTGTAGTAATGTAACTCTGCATACAAAATGTTTTCATGTGAGGGCATCGTCTTTATACAGCATTTTCTACACGTTCCAAAAATGGAACATTAGGAATGAATGAGTACAGAGCATGGCACACAATGTTTCGAGTTTCTGGTTTTGAACTCTGAAACAGAAGAAAGTGGAAGATGCATCATATTTGCCTAATCAGATCTGGGCTGACCTCCCAGTAGTATAATATATATATATATATATATATATATATATATATATATTTATGGTACTTACGTATTATCGCAACCAGATTACAAAACAGGAAATATGGTTGCAAATGTGGATATTGACAAGTTTAAAATGGCTGTAAAGGTATGAAATGTATTGATTTTTAAAAGTAGATACAGTTATTAGCAATGCATTTTCTTACACTCCCCCCAAAAGAAGGTATAGTGCGATACTTTGGCCAACAATTGTAGTCGGACATGTTTCAGAAAGTATCGCAATATCCTTTTTGTGGGGGGTATTCATATTTCAGAAATTGCTACATGCCCTATCACCAGTAAAAGGCTCACCTGTGGAGTGCACCACCACCTACTGTTGTCACAAAAGGTAGTTGAAAACCCCTTTCTCACACGTTTCCCCTAAAAGAACACTATGTTCTCTGTATTACATCACTGGTAACATCAGAAAGCATTGCAATCAGCTAAGTGCAACTGAACAGTTTTCCAAATACTTGAGGCAGGACATATTTTGAAAGTCAGGCTGAGTTCTGAATCTGTTACGTATTCATATAAATTTCAACTTTCTCATTATTACATGAGTGGGCAAGGCTGGTTCTGTGAAAGGCAGTACTACTTAAATTCACAGTTGTCATTTGTGAGGTGCTCAGGACTGACATTCCAAATGGGAAATCCTAGATCTGTCAAAAGTTTCCGTTACAGTTGCTTTCTGAATAACATGCAGCACACATCGACAGACCCAATCGTGTAGTGAATAATCACATACATATTGTGTATTTGGACAGAGTCAAGTAATGTAATGAATCACATTTGACAGGGCATAATAAAACATGGGGATTCTAGCCTGTGTTGAGCTGAAACCTCTTAGTCAGGATCGGAGTGCTGTAACCCCCCCTCCCCAAAAAAAAAAAACACACACTTTAAAAAATAAGACGTGAAAGCACGGAAGAAAAATGGCTTCCACAACCTTATTTCAGCCCTACTTAAAGTCACAGTAAATAATAACTTTAAAATGCACCTGTAAAGAAACACAGTAATGAAAAGCCTGAGTACCTGCAGTTAGAGGCACGCTGGAACTGTATGCCTTAACCAATTCTTAGCCTCAGTTACAGCAGTAAGGAATGCAAACAGGAAGACGGAATTGGGCCAGTATTCCTGTCCCTATTGCAAAACCGAGGTGATAGGAATGTGATTTTCACATTAAACAACCCTTGCCAGTGGAGGATAAATTACTTTCGGCATAACATGAAACTATATTAGGAAGTAGGACGACTTCCAAATCTGATTGCGATAATATGCAAGTACCATTTATAAATATCTGTGCATATATATATATATATATATATATATATAGATAGATAGATATTATATGCCTTTGTTCTAAACTGCAATAACCCTAACCCATAATATGAAAAATGGCAAGTGCATTTAGTATCATACTGTTTTCTTTTATTTTGGCACAACTGGTGTCTACAAGATATAATTATATGTACACATCTTTATTTTAGGCACTATATTGCCTAGTAAGTGCTTGACATGTTAGAAGAAAAAGATTTTTTCCATGCAGATATATACATTGAGTCACCGGACGATGGAAATGAATCAAAAGAAGATAGCATGGATGAAGAGAGGTCTGGGAGCATCAATAATCTCAGTGGCAGACAACTCAGTGTCCATAGTCATGCTGCAATTACACACAGAATGGACAAACATGTTATGTGGGTGATACAGTGGATGGCAATGAATCTTGGCCTCCTGCTAAAGAAGAAGGAAATTCTAAAAATCAAAGACAAATAGAGGAAGGTGAGAGTTCCATGATGCTGCAGCCAAGAGCAACATGAGTCACAAAGCAGAACCAAGTGTACCAAGGAAAAACTCAAAGGATCCAATCATGACAATGGACGGGAAGAAAATAAGCCCACTACAAGTAGATAGTGCAAAAGAACTGTTACTATACATTGTGATGAGGGACAAAAAATAAGAAACACATAACCAATGAAGTCTAGGTTAACCATGGAAGATTCTTCTTCCTCATCTGAAGAGGAAACAGTCATTACAGCATCTGAGGGACATGCATGCTGGGTGAAAAAAGACCTGAAACCTGATTTTCCAATTTTTGATTTAGGAATCCAGCAGCTTCCAAGGGATGTTGATCTCGTTTCTCTTTTTGAGTTATACTTTGATGAAGAGATTGCAATTACTTGGTGGAAATGATAACCCTTTATGGACAAACAGTAAAAGGTGATCACAGTTTTGAAACAGACCTGGGTGAATTATGCTGTTTTCTGGCTATCTTGCCTCTTTCTGGATTTCTGGATTTGTCATGCTGGCATATGATGTGGGAAGTTGACATAGAAACTTTAATTCCAGCTGTTGCAAACTCTATGAGGAATAAGCACTTTGAAATGATGAAGTCATATTTTCACTGTGCTGACAACAGCAAATTAAATCCCAGAGAAAATTTGCAAAGTTGCGCCAGATTATGACGATGTTGAATGATTGTTACAGGAAATATGCTATTCTAGAGAAGCATGTCAGTTGATGAAAACATGGCTCCATATTTTGAGTTACATGGTGCCAAACAATTCCTAAAAGGAAAACCCATATGACTTGGGTATAAATGTTGATGCCTCTTTGACAGACTGAGATATTTAAGCCAATTTGAGTGATTTCAGGGTGCCTCGGTGCCTCATGAGATCTGGAACTTGGACTAGATGCATCAGTTGTCCTGAATTTGTTTCTGTTTTACCAGAAAATGCACCTTTCCAGCTATATTCTGACACGTTCTTCAGCTCCCTGAAGTTACTGAGATGACCTTCTTCCTTTGCTATGGCTACAATAGAATTGCAATGACTAATAGGATTGAGAATTGTCCAATTATGAAGAAGAAGAGTTTCAAAGAATGAGAAGCATATGAATTCCTGTTAGACAGAAATTCCAGTTCCTTGGTAGTAGCTGGGAATCATAATCGACTGGTCACAGTGATTACCAATATTGACCCTGTTGAGCCAGTTGTGTCTGTCCAACAATGGATCTCCACCCAAAGATGAAAAATGGACATTCTTCAACCAAACACTGTAAAGAAGTGCAACTTGTACATAGGAGGAGTTGATAGAATGGATCATAACATGGACAATTATAAAGTTGGAATAACGTCAAAGATATGGTGATGGCCTGTTTTCCTTTTTGTCCTTGACACTAGTCTGCATAACACCTGGCAGCTGTATTAAAAGTTGAAAACATTGGATGCTGAAACTCTGGATTATCTTGGCTTCAGAAGGAAGGTTGTTGCTATGTTTTTACAGAAGTATGGCATGGAGGCTTCCAGAAGTATAAGACCAAAAAGCTCAAAAGAGCTTGTAAGCAGAGTACCCCAACAAGTGACAAAATATTGCATAGAGCATTGGTTAAATCCTGCAGAAAAGCAAAATAGATGTGCAGCCTGTAAGAAGAACACAACAAAAATGTGTGTCAAGTGCAGGGTTAACCTGCATGAACCATGTTTCAGAGACTTTCACATACAATAAACATATAAATTGTATGTTAACCTTTCTGCCCATAGTTTTCTTCATATTTCAAATTCATGTACCCATTCATGCTCATTGTTCTAATTTTGGAACATAATGTTTTGCAAACATTTCATGCACTTTTCATAATTAATGGTCAAAATGAATGTGCAGGCATTAATTTATACTTGATTTAGAGCAGATTTAATGAAACTTTACTGGAGGAAAAAAATTGGGCAGAAACAGGTTAGAGTATGCTGGAGGGTCATATTTGTCTCCCAGAGGTTACCACACCTTTGGAATGGACTCCCACTTCATGTCAAACAGAGCAGCTCATTGGCCCTCTTCAAATGCAATGTGGATGATTGATCTGTAACTATAAATTCACACTGGGGGTTCAACCTGTGTTCCTCTTGGACCAGAGCAATTGTTTCTGATCATGGAAATAAGGGTAGAACTTGGCTAGGCTTGTAAGGGCCCTAGGGCTATTAGCCTAGTAACTTCCTATGATATGACTAGGTCATAGTCCATGTGGGAGTACGTGACCTGTGACACAACTCCCTAGACTATACTTAGAGATACTTATTTGAGCTCTCACAAGATGCCTGTTTGGTCACTGACACATGACTTAAAGGTGCAAAGACCACTCTACACCAACAGTATAAGGTTATTATGCTTTCTACAATTTAGATCAGCTAATTCACAGGCAGGGGCTAAAGGTGGAGGTGTCTCTATGTACATCAAAACTAAAGATACTTCAAGGCTGGTCAAACAGGACAATGCATTTGAGTTACTCCTGGTTCAATTCACAATAGGAAAAATCCAATACTACTTCCATGCAAGCTATAGGCCCCCCTCTATGACCCAGGACACCCATACCACGTATGTAAACTTATAAGAAACACTAACCATCCAACCCAATACCATATCCATGAGTCACTTCTATTATCCCACTTTTACCTGGTAATTCTATATGGCAACAATCATACTGGCACAGAGATTCCTGGCTTTTGCAAACACAAACTCCCTGGACCTTTACACCAAACAGGGTTTCAACCATACTAGATGTGTCCCTCACCGATATGAGTGAGTCATGCACAACCCCATACTGTAATGTCTTCCCTGGTAAGGTCTGAACACATATTGGTCTCCTTTGAAGTAAAAATGAGACATGGACCCCCAGATAGACATGGAATATTCAGGAAATACTCTAAGGCTAACCTTCAGCTATTAGGTGATAAACTGGCCAAATCTCAAGCCCCCATAAACACTGAAAACACTGTGGCCCATGCAGCAGTGTTCACAGAAACTCTGTTCGAGCAGGTTAATTACTGTATAGAGGCAGCCATGCTCACCAGGGAGAACTACAGAACTAACTGAAAACCAAGCCACCCTGGTGGAATCACAGTATCAATAGGCTGTATAACAGAAGGAAGAAACTCATGGCAAAATGTAGGAGGTGCAGCACACAGCAGGATAAAAGCACTCTCATCAAAGTGAACAAAACAGAGGACAAATGAAGTATACCAAAGCCAGATTTCAGGAAAGTTCGGGGTCCCAGGCCAAGGAAAATCATAAAGCATACTTCAGGTATGTCCACAACATCAAAGGCAAGACACAATTGTGTGCATATCTCATTGTAAATGGAACAACTTATAATGAAGCAGAAGAAAGAGCAAACCTCCTGGCTGATAATTTGAACCCCAACTTTGCCCCTCTCCCCACTCAACCTACCCTCAGTAAATACCATCAAATAAAAGTAACCCTGCTATCATGAGAGAACAGGTCCTTAATGCTCTCTCTAAGAACAAGTACACTGCATCACTGAGCCCAGACTATATCCCAGAATGCCTTCTAAATAGCATGAAACACAACCTTTCATGGCATCTGGAATTACTATTTTACTGTAGCCACCAAATGGGCATCATGCCTCATGAAAGGAGAACAGCAGCAGTCATCCCTCTACACAAAGATGGGCTGCATATAGACCCTAAAGAGTACAGACTCAGAAGTTTCACTAGTCTGATATGTAAAGCCAGAAAAATAATTATTATGGAAATGGTCAATAGAGATGTAGTATACCTCCAAACACTGAACCAAACCTAGCTTGGTTTTGCTAAGGGCAGATCATGTCTACTCAACCTGGTAGACCTATTTGAGGGGAAAAATGGTTCACACTGCTTACCATGGCCTGCCAAGGTGTATACCTTTATTTATTTCAAAGGAGGTTGTACGATGTACCAAAGTGAAAAGTACAACCTCCAGATTTCTGAAATGTCGAGTGACAATGTTGCGAATTCCAATGAGCTAATGCATATTAACATTCGTTCATTTGAATTCGGCATTTCAGGTGCAGATCGCACTATAGCGGGTATCTGGAAATGAACCCTCTTCTTCACTGTAGTGCGATTTCAGAGTTTGTATATTAAAGGAGGTGAGTGTGGGGGGTGTGGGGGGTGCAGGGGGCACATAACGATGTTTGGAGATGTTTGGAGTTCGAAAATGGTCGAATCTGGTTTTGCAGATTACCATTTTCGATATTTTGTTTTTGGGACATGTTGATTTTCAAGATGTAAAGTTACACAATAGTGCGATCGTACAGCTGCCTTTCAAGTAAATGAAGGTATACCCTGCCAAGGCATGTGACACTATACCTCCATCAGGCATTGTTGATGAACTCAAGCGGTTAGGTACAAACTAGTATGTCAGCCTGTGAATAGCCAGGTTGCTCACAGACAGGACCCTGAAACTTAGCATAGGGGAGTCCACTGCTACAAGCAGGCCAGTCACAAGTGGACTCCCTCACGAATCATTCTTCAGAGTGCCCCTCTTAGGCATTTGCTTTATTTGAAGTCAATGCCACTGTTAGTGGCCTCTGGCTGACTAAATTTGCAGATGATTGCAAATTAGGAGCTGTCATTGAATCCCACACTAACACAACTGTTCTCTAGGAGGGGCTGACACAGACATAGAACTGGTGTCAGTGCCATCGAGTAATGCTAAACGCCAAGAAATGCACAATACTATGCTTTTGGAAGTCATATACCCCTGTTAACTATCACATTGATGGCACACCTCTAACAGTTGACCCAGTAGTCAGGGTCTTAGGGACATACAAAGACAATGATCTAGCCTTTGACTGTCACATGTCTACAGTATTGGGGGAATCATTCAATGTTGCTTGACTTATTAACAACGATATGGCATGTAAGTCCAGGGAAGTCATTCTTCCAGTGTATTCTGCATTCATCAGACTTATTATTAAGTGCAATGCCACCTTTGTTATGTACCTAGCCAGGCATTACCAACAATTAGAACATCCACACAGTTTCCTCACTAAACTAATACAGAGTGTACATAAAATGTCCTGTGCAGACCACGTCAAGGCCCTATCCCTGTATTCTGTGTCCTACAGCCTTTGGAGGGGGAGATGTATGCCTTTCATACAGGGCATTGTCAGACCCCACGGTGGACCACCTGCATATTCATAAAATAAATAGCACCAGAATTACCCATTCTACAGATCTAAACCTTGTCTGTGGTATAAACAGGAAGCACTGGAGAGACATGTATGTATCCCAGGGACTACACCCTATATGGAACAGGCTCCTCAACCATGTGAAGCAGAGTTCCACCCTAATGCAAATCAAGTGCAAGTTACAAAATTGGATGGGGAAGAGGACAAGCATCCCTGGTTTGGGACCTATTTCTCTAATGGACACAGGGAAACTGTAAATGGTTCATCTCCCAGGCCCCTGCTTGTAAGTGTTTCATCTCAAAAAAAACCCTGCTTACTCTTATCAAGGGTATCAGACCTTGGGATGCATGGCTAGGCTTAATGAAGCCCTTGTGTTCATTAGCCTAGTAAACATCTATGAACCTATGACCCCATGAACCTATACTATATTACCTTTCTGAGGACATTTCTCTCCTGTGCTGACATTCAGTCCTGTGCTGTGATGTTGATGGGTTGATTGTAGATGTATACTTATCAGTGGATCCAACACAATCCTGAAAGTGAAATGTAAACATTTCCCTGAGACACGTTTCATTGTGCAACTCCACAGCCTGTATAACTGCATGCATCGTAACATACACAAATGATGCTATATACATTTTAAATGGCTAAGTACAATATGTGTAAATGACCAGTACAACTACCATGTCTACAGCAACAATGGATGAAATGAATTCATACTAATTTAGATAGTCACCCTGTGCATCAGACACATAGCTTTATTTTAGAAAATCACAAACTAGTGACCCAAAATAAAGCAAAACAGCGCTTATTGTTCCTCTGATGTCTCGGCTGATGCCTTCACAGGAGAATACTGAACATACTTCACACTCCATATTTATAATACATTCATTAATCCAATTATCCAATATTCTAATTATTTAATTACATACAAAACTATTTAAAGTAAAATTCTCCAGTTAAAATCTACATTCATTCCTTGTGGTGCCAAAGTATTAAATTTTAAAATATAAACTGCTTCCTTATACAGTAAAAGATTTTTAATATTCTTATACAAATAATTATGTACAACTTTCTCTAATATTGCACCTAATAACCCCTTAGACTGACTCTGATGTCCATAATAAAAATGTTCTGCTACTGAGCTAGACAGCTTGACATTTTCAATGTCGCTAATATGTTCAAGTAATCTAATTTTAAAAGGCCTTTTCGTTTCACCAATGTAACATTTATTCCCTGGGTATTTAAGTGCATATATAATGCCCTCCATATCACATCTAAAAGTTGCTTTACTATCAAATTTTCTCCCATTTATACTGTCAAACCCTATAACTATATGCTTACAGACTTTACATTTACCACAGATTTCAGTACCAACTTTTTTAGGTGTATCATAAAGTTTAAGTTGTAGTTTAACCAGCCTACCTTTAACTAAAAATCTTTTAATGCTTCTACCTACTTTAAATGAAAATTTTACGTTTTCTGGTAACCAATCTTTTGCTTCCTTAGATGTTTTTAGAAATTCCAATAATATTTTACCATTGCCATCATCTTATCACTAAAAACACTGAATAGTGTAATAAAATAGATTAATATTTTTTTTCTTCTCATATTACTATCATAACTTCTTATTTTTCTATCTCTTTTATATTTTTGTATATTAGTCTGGTTCATTTTATGATAAGCTTTATCTATTACTTGCTGGCTGTATCCTTTACCATAGAATATATTATACATTTCTTTGAGTTTCCTGTTTTAATTCTTCTATATCATTACATAATATCTGTAACTTAATGAACTCACCAATAGGAAGCGCTTCTATAGTATGGGGAGGGTGGCAACTAGTAGCCTTAAGATACTTAACCTGATCTTCAAATTTTCTATGTATCTTAGTATGTAAATATCCTTTGGATACATCTATCTCCACATCTAAAAAACGATACCTTTTTTCCAATTGTATACCTTCAAATTTAAGATTAAATCTGTTCATTTGAAACTCAGATATAAAATCATCAATTTTTGTTTCCCTTCCTTCACACAGAAAAATCAAATCATATGTAAACCTACTATAATTTTTAACATGTTGATGAAAAAATGAAGTTTTGTAAATGTATTCTTGTTCAAACAAACCCATGCTTAAATTGGCATATGAGGGGGCAAAGGCCGCCGCCATCACTGTGCCTTGTTTCTGTCTAAATAATTCACCTATAAATTCAAAAAAAATTTTGTAAGGCAAAAATATAACATTTCCACTATGTACTCTGCTGCTGGACCTTGCCTCAAGAAAAATCTCACTGCTTCTAAGCCAAACTCATGATAAATATTTGTATATAGTCTTTTTACATCAAGAGTGATCCAGTACATATGGCCATTCCAGCCTATATTTTGTATTTTATGCAAAAAATGTGATACATCCTTCATATAAGCTGGTAACAATAATACCTTAGGTAACATCAATTCATGTAAAAGGCATCCTATATTATGCACAAATAATTACTTCCAGAAACAATAGGGCACCATCGTGGATTAGTAAAACTTTTATGAATTTTTGGTACACAGTAAAAGTATGCCATACTAGCATTGTAATGAAAAAATGTTTTGTTAACATCTTCATCAGTCGAGTATCCTAATCTGCTACCTTTATGCAAAAGTTGTTCATGCTTAGAAATAGCCAGCTCATACATATCCCCATGAACCATTTCATACACTGTCACATCATTCAGATGATTCTAACACATTTCTAAATATTGAGAAATATGTAACAAAACTAACGTATTACCTTTATCTGCAGGCTTGAAAATCAAATCTACATTTCTTCCTAAGAAGGTTTGCAAAGAATTCTGCTGTGGCAGGAGAGGTTTTTCTGCTGCAGACCCACCACCAGTGACTTGATGATCCCTGGCCATGTCAGCTGCATGTCTGCATGCTGAGTGTATCATATCAATGGCATGGTGTTGCACCTGCTCATATGTACGATTCTGGTGACCCATGGCATTAATGACATGCACCAATCCATCCCACAAGGCTGTACACTGTTGCCTATTTGCCATCCCTCTGGACAGTAGGACATGGTACTGTTGGCACATAACTTCAATGATGAGGTCATTTTCTGCCTCAGTAAATGGTGCCCTGCTTATTGCATGCATGATATCTCCTGAAATACAGATAAATGAGAGCACATGTCAGGATCACATATGTCGGAGTACAGTATGTAGAGATATAACAATAAAGAAAGGCTATCAGTATTCACTGCTTGATTACACATCTCATATTCAACAGTGTGCCAAACATACAAAGGATGTGGATGCAACTAGGATAGTAGCAAAAGTTATCTGTTCCTGTTTGTATCATGACATACACTCAGTATGATCACACACCTAACACAGGAGTCCATTGTAGTGTGTCCCATAGCAGGACCTCCCCCCCCCCCATATAATATGTAAAAACAACAGTGCCAACCAAACAGCAGTGTACTATTACAACTGCTATCAAAGGAAGTGTCCAGGAGACCTGTGTACCTAGTTAACACAAAGTATTATACCCTTGCTGCATTCTACATCCTCTGTAAGTGTAACACAGCTGGAAATCAATACCATGTAATCCATACAGTTCTATAAAAGGCTTACTGATGTAACCCCATTCCCCCTAAGACTATTCAAACATATGCATCATGTTGGAATTAAAATGTTTACATACCTGATGGAGTACAATACTCCTCTGTTGAAGGATACTCCTATATAAGTACTGTGTCAAAGAGTTGACCATACAAACTGTCTCTCATACACAATGGATCCCATAGCTAGACGTTTACCTTTTTAAGATGGCTCTCAACAGCAGGTGATTATCTCTGAAACAATCTGTGGTTCAGCAATGCTGTATGCAGCACACACAGCTAAGCTGTAGTATAATCAGCCCAATCCCAAGCAATTACTCAAGAAGATATAATACCTCAATGTAGGTTGCATCCCTTTTTTCATATGTTGGAGTGGCAATTACTGGGGTGAAGTACTATGACAGCACAGAGAGAATGTTTGTAGCTGCAATTTTTTACATACATATGTGTGTGCTACAGGCTGAAGCTGCTGCTGCTGCTTTTGGCAATAGGCATAGTCAGACAGGCTGAAGAATGTGCAGGGCAACACCACTTAAGAGTAACTGTGGGACCTGTGGCTGCCTTGGTGTACAGCCAGATCCAGATTGAGGGAACCCATCCAACTGGAAATTAAGGTATGTGTTTAAGGTAAGTATGTTAGCCAAAGGTATCATTAACAGAAGAAAAGGCAATATGCTTGGTGTGTCCTAGAACAAGGTAGGGGGTACATCAACCATTGTGTCAACCAGCTGAGCAACTGCAAAGTCATGTGTTGTGCCATGGAAGTTATCTGGCACATGTGTGCTGGCAACCCTTGCTTCTAGCATGACTTCCATATATGTATGTTCATAGGTCTATAGGTTCATAGACGTTTACTAGGCTAATGACCACAAGGGGCTTTTTAAGCCTAGCCATGCATCCCAAATCTCTGACAAGTTATGATACCCTTCATAAGTGTAAGCAGGGGTTTGGGAGATGAACCATTTACAGGTTACCTGTGTCCATTCGAGACATAGGTGCCAAAACAGGGATGAATTTCCAGTTTCCCTTCCAGTTGTCGAATTTGCACTTGAATTGGTTTAGGGAGGATCTCTGCTTCACATGTATAGGGAGTCTGTTCCATAGACATGGTAGTCTCTGGGATACATACCTATCTCTCTCCAGCAGGACCTATTTATTTGTTACTTGTGCAGCTGTGGTTGTCTATAATATCACTAGCAAATCATTGTGGGCTGCAGTCTGATATTACTGGGCCATATTTGAATTACATACTTCAAAATCCTCTGGGAATTCATTCTAAAGCATGACCCGGCATTTTGTGCACTTTCTAGGGTTGTAATAGGAATAGTTAAAATGTGGTCCTACCTGTTGGCCTTTGACTTCCATTATTTAGAAGCAGACATTCCATCTGTGCTGCTTTGGGTGGATAAATAGTTATGAGACAGTCATACATATCACAATTTATAATGGTGATGTACACATACATGTATTTAAATGCTAGACACAGCTGTGTTTGAACCCAGGACCATAATTAATGTTTTCAAACCATTTAACAGATTGAGCTACAGAGTCACTGCTACAGCAGGTGTATTTTTACATGTTGTAGATATAATTGCACACTTACCTGCTGGTACATACCTCACTTATATCTATTATTATGTGCATAGCTTTATCTTGATGTATTTCTCTGCCAGACTCCCAGTTAAACTCCCATTTTTCCATTAATCTTTAGCAGATTTGCGAGATGTGGCACAATGCACAACATCTCGTAAATACAGTTAATGAAAATGACAGTTATTATATTTTGCTAATTAACTGGCTGTGTGGCTTGGTGGGTCGATGCACTGCCCTTCAAGTGAAATGGTACTGGGTCCAAAATAGGGTGCAGGTGTGCTTTTGAATGTGATTACTATGCTTTTGAATACATGTAGTAATTCACCACCATTTAGCATAGTGAAGCATTGCACACAAATTCTTTAAAGGAAAGAAAAATTGGGGAGATAGTACAGTGGTGAAATGTAGGATCAAACAGGGAGAAAACACAGTGAAGTGCAGGAAAGGTGCAGGAAAGAATCATAGCTATCCATTCATTCAACAGCAACAACAGTGCGGTTGAAAAGATTTTTTAGCTGAATTTAGACAGTCATTCCCCAGAGACAGGAGGTGATAACAACATAAGGGTGTTATCAATCCAATTGGACCAAATTAAGTGTGTCCAGTGGACATGTGTGCAAAATGGAGAGCTAGGGATGGGACGATATATATATATATATATATATATATATATATATATATATTGGCACAGGTGCCCTTTTTTTTCAGGAGACCACGGAATATAGGGGAAGGGACATAGGTATGTGTGGGGAAGGTAAGTTGGAAGGTGAGGAAGCATTTTCAGACAGATAAGACAGACAAGACAGCAGACAGGGCTGGTGTGGGACACAAGAGGGGGTGAACACCTTAGTTGGGGAGGGTCTTGTGGGATCCCATTCCCATGGACGTCAGACACAGTGGCAGTGTGACTCAAGCCTTCACCCAAGGGACTGTCAACACTGGACCATCACTGCTGCTTTGCAGGCAGTGGTCAACACCAGTGCCTGGACCAGACTATCACACCAGGATAGACAGCATGCTTTCCATCTTGCATAGGTGTGCACCAAAAGTTTGGTGCACAAGCCTATGCAACATGTCTGTCAGTTGGTCTTGGGTGATGAACACATTCCCTCCACCTCCACTCCCAGAGGGTGGCACAGCCCCAGCCACACTCCCAGCCTGTGGGGTGGAACTAGCCTATGGAGCAGGTATTGCAGGGCAGCAGTGTGGGTGCCACCAGGCTGCAGCCCAGACATGCTGGGCTACAATGCCTCGGCTGGGGGAAACAAGGTAAGTGGATCACCGGGAACTGGCGTACCTTGTTGCTTTGTGATAAATGAAATATAAACATAAAGGAAAAATAAACATAAACCAAACAAGTGTAATTAATAACATAAGAGAAAACTCTAATGAGTAATGGAAACAAATCTTCTTCTTCTTCTTTTGGCTGCTCCCATTAGGGGTTGCCACAGCAGATCAACTGTTTCCATTTTTTCCCGTCCTCTGCATCTTGCTCTGTCACACCAATCATCTGCATGTCCTCTCTCACCACATCCATAAACCTTATCTTAGGCCTCCCTCTTTTCCTGTTATCTGGCAGCTTCATCCTTAGCATCTTTTTCCCAATATACTCTGCAGCCCTCCTCAGCACATGTCCAAACCAACTTAATCTTGCCTCTCTGGCTTTGTCTCCAAACCTTCCAACCTGGGCTGAGCCTCTAATATACTTATTCCTAATCCTGTCCATCCTCGTCACACCCAGTGGAAATCTTAACATCTTCAGCTCTGCCACGTCAAGCTGTGACTCCTGCCATTTTGTCTATGTCACTGTCTCCAACCCATATAACATAGCTGGTCTCACTACCCTCTTGTAGACCTTCCCTTTCACTCTTACTGGTACTCGTCTGTCACAAATCATTCCTGATACTCTTCTCCACCCACTCCATCCTGCCTGTACTCTCTTATTCACCACTCTTCCACACTCACCATTACTCTGAACTGTTGATCCCAAGTACTTAAACTCATCCACCTTCACCACCTCTACTCCCTACATCCTCACCATTCCTCTATCCTCCCTCTCATTCACACACATATATTCTGTCTTAGTCCTGCTGACCTTCATTCCTCTTCTCAATAGAGCATATCTCCACCTCTCCAGGGTCTCCTCCACCTGTTCCCTACTCTCACTACAGATCACAATGTCATCTGCAAACATCATAGTCCATGAGGATTCCCGTCTGATCTCATCTGTCAACCTGTCCATCACCATTGCAAATAAGAAAGGGCTCAGAGCTGATACTTGATGTAATCCCACCTCCACTTTAAATGCATCCGTCACTCCCACCACAGATGTTACTGCTTGTCACACTACCCTCGTACATATACTGTACCACTCTTACATACTTCTCTGACACTCCCGACTTTCTTATACAATACCACAACAACTTTCTAGGCACCCTGTCATATGCTTTCTCTAAATCCGCAAAGTCACAATGCAACTCCTTCTGACCTTCTCTGTACTTCTCCATCAACAATCTCAAAGCAAACATTGCATCTGTAGTGCTCTTTCCCGGCATGAAACCATACTGCTGATCACTAATCATCACCTCCTACTCTTTCCCATAATTTCATGCTGTGACTGATCAGTTTAATCCCTCTATAGTTACTACAGCTCTGCACATCACCCTTATTCTTAAAAATCGGTACAAAAACTATTTTTCTCCATTCTTCAGGCATCCTCTCACTTTCCAAGATTTCATTAAGCAATCTAGTTAAAAACTCCACTGCCATTTCACCTAAACACCTCCATGCTTCCACAGGTATGCCATCTGGACCAACAGCCTTTCCGTTCTTCATCCTCTTCATAGCTATCCTTACTTCCTCCTTGCTAATCCACTGCACTTCATGATTCACTACCCGCACATCATCCAACCTTCTCTCCCTCATTCTCTTCATTCATCACCCCCTCAAATTACTCTTTCCATCTGCTCAACACACTCTCCTCACTTGTGAGTACGTTTCCCTCATTATCTTTTATCACCCTTACCTGCTGCACATCTTTACTAGCTCGGTCCCTCTGTCTAGCCAATCGGTATAGGTTCTTTTCTCCCTCCTTAGTGTCCAACCTTTTATACAACTCTTCATATGCCTTATCCTTAGCCTTCGCCACCTCTCTCTTTGCCATGCACCTCATCTTCTTATACACTTGTCTACTTTCTTCATCTTTTTGACAATCCCACTTCTTCTTCTATACTCTTCTGTACTTCTTCATTCCACCACCAGGTCTCCTTGTCCTCCTTCCTCTTTTCAGATGTCACACCAAGCACCTTTCTAACCATCTCTCTTACTAGCTCTGCTGTAGTTACCCAGCTATTGGGTAACTCTTTACTGACATCCAGTGCCTGTCTTAACTCTTCCCTGAGCATCACCTCACAATTACCCTTTTTCAATTTCCACCATTTGGTCCTTGGTGCTGCCCTCACACTCATCCTTCTCTTCTTGATCACCAATGTCATCCTACAAACCACCATCCTATGCTGCCTAACTACACTTTAATAATATAATGAGGAAAGCAACAATAAATAATGTAAATGAAAGTTTTTTAACAGCAAAGCAATATTAAATTATATACAAGGCTAACATAAGAATTTATAACAAATATAATATCAAGTGATAATAAGAAATATATTGATTAAATAAATAAAAGAAGTGAAGGGGTGGGTTGACCGGAAAAAAAGAACATTAGTAATTTCACAGGTCATACCTCTCAACCATACTGAATTCTCGGTATTTACCAGCTTTGAGGGCAAAATAATGGGGTGCCACAAATTCCTGTGTGGCCCCTTTAATTCCTGATTTGTTTTGATTATTTTTTTTTTTTCATATTACAACTTTAAATTTATGGCTGACAACACCAGGTATCACCAGCCTACAGGGGTGTGCATGATGACATCAGCTTCATCATTGTTTGGAGGGAATATAGCAGTATCAGTAATGGCAGCTTTTGCAGAGCCTGCCCAGTGGAGGGACTATAGCAGTATCAGTAATGGCAGCTTTTGCAGAGTCTGCCCAGCATCCACCCACATGCCACAGGTCAGGATGAGAAAAAAAGAAAAAAAGTCAGCCTCCAGTTAAGAAAAAGTTATCTTAAAAGGGCCCGGCTTCTTCAGACAGTAGTTCCAGTAGTTTGTTATTTGTAGGTAGCAGTGTTCATTATGGGCAAGCTATTAAGGGGAGTTGGAGTTTATATTTTAGCTGTTGCTAGTGCATCATATTTTTGCTTTTTCTCATTATTATTTGTGTGTGTGTGTGTGTGTGTGTGTGTGTGTGTGTGTGTGTGTGTGGGTGTGATCATGCTTTAGTATGGGCAATATACTAAGGGGAGTTCAGAGTTTGTATTTTATCTGTCGCTAGTGTATTTTTGCTTTCTCATTTTTATTTGTGTGTGATTACACTAACGGCTCTTGCAGAATTAAGCATTGATATTTGTAATCACACTAACGGCCCGGCTTGTAGAATGCTTTCTCATTTTTTGTATGCATTCAGTGATGCTTACTCAGCTTGCAGAATAAATTTGTATTTTAACTGTCACTAGTGTATTCTTACTTTCTCATTATCACACTAATGTAATCACACCAACATTTGCTTGTATGCAGAATTAAACAGGCAGTGATGTTTTCTCAGCTTGCTGAATAAGTTTCTATTTTATCTGTCGCTTCTTGCTTTCTCTTTATTATTTGTTTGTGTGATTACATTAACGGCCCTTGCAGAATTAAGCATTATTATTTGTAATCACGCTAATGGCCCAGCTTGCAGAATGCTTTCTCATTATTACTTGCATGCAGATTGCAGAATGAAGCAGACATTGATGCCTTTTCAGCTTGCAGAATGAGTTTGAATTTTATGTCACTTTTTGCTTTGTCATTATTATTTGTGTGTGATCACACATCACACTAATGGCCCTTGCAGAATACCCTAACAGGCTTGCAGAATGCTTTCTCATTATTTATTGTTGCAGAATTAAGCAGACTTGTGTGTGTGCTTTCTCATAATTATTATTTGTGTGCAGAATTAAGCATTAATATTTGTGTGCAGATGCTTTCTCATTATTTGGGTACAGAATTATTTCTCATTATTATTTGTGTGCAGAATTAGGCAGATGCGTGTTGCAGAATGCTTTCTCGTGTCTCAGAAAAATACAGATTTATACTGTGTTGTGAAAGGAGTAGTCTATTGAGAAGTTCAGGTGTTTGAAAGGAGAACATAAGTTGGCATAGCAAGTTAAAGTACCACTCCCTGTACTTGATGTACATTATGGTAGGTGACTTTGGATGTGGTAAGGGTTATAATTCTGTTTCAATTAATGTGAGTTTCAAGGGCAGAGAAGTTTTAATGCCAAGTCTATTTCCATTGTGAGACAGTATTGCTTTGTTTGGCAACCAGATGTCTATTAGCGTTTGCATTGTACTATAAAATGTAAAAATAAAATCCATATAATCATTGTAGAAGTAAAGCAGTATGCACACATTAGTGTTTATGGTAAATGGGGTGAAATAGCCAGGTAATGGAACATTGGAATGGCTGCAGGGGAACTCTGGTGCTATATTTTGGTTGTCTGTTCTTCAGTTTGCGTTTGAGAGTTTGTATCCCACAATTCCATTGGAGTGGGTGGGGTTACGTAAGTATGTTGCAAATTAGATGTTAATCAGCATACAGATTTTATACCTATTTTTCATGGGCCTTGTCCAGATTTTTGATGTTTCCAGGTTGAGAGGTTATGTCACAGGTAATATAGCTAAACAGACTACAACTACATGATTCTAGATATGTTAGATTTCACTTATGACACCATTGACCACTATACCATTTATTATTTGAAATACTACCCTGTTCCTTACACACACACCATAGTACAGATCATAATGTATCCAGCAATCATTCAGTGTTGCTTATATTGTATGTATGATGTTCCATGTACATACCTCTCAACTTCTTAGCATGGGACATTATGGGCAAAGTCATGCATAGTGGTGGTACAAAGGCACAATGACATAGAAAATTCTTACATTGTGTACTCATACAATAGCAGCAAGGTGTTCTGATAACAGATTTGTCATTAAATGCATTTTGGGTGATGTCATATCTGCAAATCAGAGGAACAGACATATGTGGCAATATTCAGTACATTCTGCGAAAATCATGACAGATGAAAGGTATGTTTTTGTACACTGATTACACTTTACTGCTGGACAGTCATGGCACAGGTCTATGGGTGTGCACCTCACATGCAAGCATGGTTATGTTTTCTTAATGACATGACAATACAGTATTGAATACTGAGGAATTTCTTATTTGGCTAGTGTGGGATTAGAACTCCCAAGCAGTGACTACAGGAATACTGAACATTTTATTTGAAAAAATAAATTATCAGAGCACCATCTCCTTTTACTCTTTATTGATTCATGGTGTTTCAAATCTTGCATTTACACACATGGATAGCTGTGTAGGTGTTCTGTTAACTTATATGTTTACATTATTAATTTATTGACTGCAACCTGCAGCATATATCAAATGAGCAGAACACAACATTGACTCTTAATCTAGGTATTGCACAGCATTTATTTATGATATGCTAACACAGTATTGATTACTGCACATTTCTCAGTTGGCTGGTGTTGGATTAAAACCTACAAGCAGTGACTATAGAAATACTGAACATTCTATATGAAAAAATAAATTACCATAGCACCATCTCCTTTTACACTTTATTGATTCATGTTGTTTCATATCCTGCATTTACATTCATGGATGACTGTGTAGGTGTTCTGTTAATTTACACCTTTACCCTATTCATTTATTGACTGCAACCTACAGCATATTTCAGACAAAATTAACAGAACATAACGTTAACTCTTAATCTGGGTATTGTACAACATTTATTTAAGACATGCTTACATAGTACTGACTACTGCACATTTCTCAGTTGGCTGGTGTTGGATTAGAAGCCAAAAGCAGTGACTACAGGAATGCTGAACATTTTATTTGAAAAATTATTAGAGCACCGTCCGTCTCCTTTTACACTTTATTGATTCATGTTGTTTCAAATCTTGCATTTATAAACATGGATATATCTAGGACTTCTGTTAACTTGCACATTTACCCTATTCATTTATTGAGTGCAATCTACAGCATATTTCAGACAATGCGCAGTCCACAACATTGACTCTTAATCTAGGTAAACCACAACATTAGCTAATGGTTGGAAGCTATGCTACACAGTACTGCATGCTTACTTTCTTTTACTCGCTTTACCAGTTCAGACATGCACTGACTCATTAATAAAACTCTATGATATCCCAGCATACCTCTCAACCTCTTAGCACAAGAAATCTGGACAAAGGCTAAAACAATGGGGGGGGGGGGGCGACAAAGGCCCATAAATAGGGACAGTGTTTAAATATTACTCTTATAAACGTATCAGAATAACAGGATGTGTGTTAGCATGCGCTTGCTAATGGATATGAAGTCTGAAACTGAAAGGTATGTCATTATTTACTGATTAAATTCCTCAGTTATTTGCCAGAAAACCACAATTTTTATAAGGAACAGAACAAAAAATATAAGGTAATAATCTGGACATTCTGTGAAAATCTGGACAGTTGAGAGGTATGTGTCCCAGGTATTTCATACATAACTGTTAAGACTGCAATATCAGTATTTACTTTATTTTAATATTAGGTTATGCATTAAGTTATTACTTTATTAATTTTCTGACATACTGCATGCTTGCCTCATCCTGGCCAAAGACCTTGCATGGGACTGGACATTGCAAGCCCTCTCTTCCACAGCTGTGGCAATCATAAACAAAGACACTGGGAGCCTCCAGACACTGGACCCTACCCAATTCGGTTTTGTTAAGGGCAGATCTTGCCTCTTAAACCTAGTTTATTTCTTTGAAACCGTTAACCAAAGCCATAGATGAGGGCAAGGTAGTACACACAGCCTACCTGGACCTCGCAAAAGCCTTTGACACAATACCCCACTCGGGCATCATAAATAAGCTTACAAGCTTAAATATCAACCCCTATATCACAAGATGGGTTGCAAACTGGCTCAGAGATAGAACCCACATGGTCAGAATCGCAGGTGCCATGTTCGAATCCAAACCAGTTACAAGTGGCATCCCACAGGGCTCAGTTCTGGGACCTCTCTTGTTCGGTATATACTTCTCTGAGGTTCAGGCTAACACAGGGGTATTATGGCTGACAAAGTTCACAGATGACTGCAAACTAGGGGCCATAATCGAATCTCCAGCTGACACAAGCATCCTCCAAAAGGGTCTCACAGAGATGGATGCTTGGTGCCAGAGCCGCGGCCTCAAGCTAAATGGTAAAAAGTGCATAGTCATCCCCTTTGGGAAAAACAAGGTGCCCACAAATTACCACATAGGTGGTAATCCATTAAGTATGGAAGAAGTAATTAGGGACCTGGGGACCCAAGTTGATAGCAATCTCTCATTTGAAAACCACGTGGCCAAAGTGGTTAGAAAGACCTTCTATATAGCCCACCTTATCACGAAAGGGTTTGCATCCAGATCAAGAGAGGTCATTGTGCTCCTCTACTCATCATTCATCAGGCCCATAATTGAATACAATGCCCCTTTTGGGATGTACCTTACCCGACACCTGCAGCAACTAGAGAGACCCCAAAAGTACCTCACCAAGAGAATCATGGGCTACAAACAGATGTCCTATGCAGCTCAACTAAAGAAACTCCAGCGCTACTCAGTTGCTTACTGCCTACTCAGAGGCGATCTATGCCTGACGTACAAAGCCATGTCAAACCCAGAATTAATGGACATGCTCCACCTCAAAAATCCAAGTCCCTTAGAGCTACATGCTCCAGGGACCTAATCCTCAGCACAAAAATAAATAGGACATGCTGGAGGAACATATTCATTTCCCAGAGGCACCCCTCACTCTGGAATAGAATCCCAATTCATGTTAGACATAGCCCCTTACTGACCCTCTTCAAGCGAAATCTGAGCACGTGGATGGGAAATCGCAAATTCACCCCTGGGATCTCTTCTGTGTCCCTGCTAGACAGAGGCACAGTAAACTAATCTTAAAAGGGTACCTTCTGTGACCTACTTTACAGAGGCACAGTAGGCTAATCTAATAGGGAGGCAGAAGCCAAATACACTCTGGCTAGGCTTATAAATGCCCTAGGGCAGATAGCCTAGTATCTACCTATGAACCTATGAACCTATGAAACCATTGTGCATACTAGTTTTGCATCAATTCAGCTTGTGTATTTATAAATTACTAGAAAACATACTTACATACCTGTGGAGTGTACCCATCCTATGCTTCTTGGATCCAGGTAGCCAAGGTTCCCCTCTTCCTTCAATAAGGTCATCATAATGGAGATGACCGACTTCTGTGGTGGTGCAGAGGTAGCATTGTTGCCTCACAGCAAGAGGTTCTCCCGTTCGATTTTCAGCTGGAGTGCGGGGAGTGCCTTCTGTGTGGAGTCTGCATGTCCTCCCCACAGTTGGGTGGGCTTCAAAAGACATGTGTAAATGGGCATGCCTTCGTTGAAGGTTGAACATCGAGCTGGCACCTCAGTGTTCATGAAAATCTACTGCCAATCATTAGTGGACCAGAGTTCCGCTGTAGCGACTCCTAACCGGGAAAAGCCGAAAGACAACATAATGGAGATGACACTTCTTACCAGTGCAGGGAATACTAGTTGCATTGGTAAGATTCCTGGCCAACCTATCCCAGGCCTCAGACTTACACTGTGAGCCCTGGTAGTCACACTGCAGCAGCCATGGTCCACAGCATTCTACCAGGAGTCCACTGAAAACACTGGATTCCTGCACATCCCACCATTGTGCCCTAAATCGCACACCTTCCCCCACAACAGCAGCCATTCCCACAGTCACGGTCAACATCCAATGAATAAGGTGAAATTCCCACCTATTGTCCTTTAAATAGGCCACATTTCTACCTGTTAACTTCATACTGTGACTTTCAAAAACATGCCACGTCACTTAACATTGTGAAAACTCACACAACCCATGTTTAAGTGAAACATAGCAATGCGCAAACAGGGAAAGACTGTTGACCATGTTTAAGCAATGATTAGCATTGTGTACCTTTTCTAAATGTAATAGTCATTTAATTTAAAGTCAATCAATGTTTCAGTCACCTAACAGTTTCACAGCACTATATGTAAAAAGTATTCCTGCTCAAAACTTGAACTCAGAACCTACAACACTGTTTGGAGGTATTGACTCAACCTCTTTAACCACTGGGATAATGAAGGGAACTCATAATATCTACAGATATACTGCAAATGTGCCTGTAAATGTAGCACAGCATCACTGTGCAGGTTTGCATGTTGCTAAGCACCGCAGAACTACACCAATTAAATGTATTAGGTTTCTATTTTCAGCTATATAGCATATGTATAATGCATAAGTACACAGTGCTAAGTATAGCCAAATAATGCAGTGCATCAAGCAAAAAGCACATAAAAATACAAAAAATTTAAATTGAATGCATCAGGTTTATATTTTTAGATGTCTGGCACATGTCTGATGTATGGCTGTGCAGCGCTACACATAGTTAAATAACATGGTGCATCGCATAAACAAGCATATAAAAATAATAAAAACATTAAAATTTAATGCACTCAGTTTCTATTTTTAGATGTCTAGCGGATGTCTGATGGAAGGGTGTGCAAAGCTAAGTATAGCTAAATAACATGCTACACCAAGCAAACAAGCATATAAACTTAAAAAAATTGAAATAAATCCAATTTACTGAAATAAAATGTCTTGTAGACCTGTCGGTCAAGGTTAATGGGCTGAAAGGTATGTGGGTGTGCTGTCAGTCTTACACGGATTCAGTATGCATGTTACTGTGACCTCCCTAAGACTCGCACCATAATTAATATGTATATCTCACTGCTGAGAGAGAATCATGGCCATGTACACAGCTGCATTCTGTGTAGGCTCTATACAGAGCCTACATGGACTTTATTGAATCCTGAGGTATATCTCCCCACAAGAGCCTGCATGGACTTTATTGAATACTGGGATATATCTCCACACATCAAAAGGACCAGCAAAGCATTAAAAGCTACCATTATGAAAATCAAAGCTAAACATAGAATGAAACTATCATCTGACACCAAGACTATATAAAACTTTTTTAGCTATGTCAGAAAATTAAAAAATAATGCCCATCAGTATTTTGAATTAATCCAAAATGGCATCACACACTCAGACCCAGTGGATATAGCAAATAGTCTTGCAGATAATTCTAGTTGCAAACTCTACTCAAGAAACTGTCATCTGTATTCTGCAAATCCTTATCCGTGGTGGTGCAGCGGTAGTGTTGTCGCCTCACAGCAAGAGGTTGTCCCGTTCGATTCTCAGCTGGAGTGCAGGGAGTGCCTTCTGTGTGGAGTCTGCATGTCTTCCCCACAGTTGGGTGGGCATTCGAAAGACATGCGTAAATGGGCATGCCTTCATTATAGGTTGAACGTCGAGCTGGCACCTCGGCGTTTGTGAAAGTCTACTGCCAATCATTAGCAGAGCGGAGTTCCACTGTGGTGACCCCTAACCGGGAAAAGCCAAAAGACAAACGGAAACATGCCCAACTGTCCTCTGAAAAGCCTAAAATAGTATTTCAGTGGGACCCATAAACTTACCAGAATGCTTAATAAAGAGAGACAAATATGCCTTCATGAAACCACACCTAAAGGTTTCTAACTTAAGCTGTGTTGCAAGCTGTGTCCCTGAAGTATAAAGAACTGCTGTTGTTATCCCCTTAATAACAGGGGACCAACCAAAGAGCAAAAATACCCTCAACTATCAGTCTCACTAATCTAATCTGCAAAGCAATAGCATGCATCATATCTGACTTCGTGAACTATAATGTCAAAAGTGTCTTTTACCTAGATTCTCAGCAGTTCAGCTTTGTCAAAGGGAGATCACATTTACTTGACTTAGTTTATTTTTTTGAGAAGGTCACAGAGGCTGCAGACAGTGGTCACTTCATCCACACATCCTATGTAGAGCTAGCTAAGTGGTTTGATGCCATCCTCCATTCTGGTATTGTAAATAAGTTAAATGTGGGCGTCTATGTGGTGAGATGGATAGTAAACTGGCTAAAAGCTAAAACCATATAGATAATGTAGTAGGTTTTACCTTAAAACAAAAAAAAGTAACTTGTGGCATAATTATGCTGAAATCCATACTATTTGGCATATACTTCTCCAGTCTCCAAACTCTATACCATGACCTCTGGCTAATGACGTTTACTGATACCTACACATTTGGTGGTACTGTATGATCATCCCTTGCTGCAGTGTCACTACAGCAAGAACTAATCCTCATTAACCAATAGTGTACTGAAAAAGGGCTAAGATTAAGTCCACAAAGAAAAAAATTAAAAAAAAGTGTAGCTTTGTCGGGTACCTGTTATTTAATCGACTGTTTTAAATGTCGAATACTGGAAGTTCAAATGGGGAAGTTTGAAAAATAGAAATGTCGAAGCCATGGAAATTTGAATTCTTTCCAAGGGAAAGAATTTGGTGGGCTGTTTCTGTGGCTTTGACATTTTCTGTACTGTGGTGCGAAAGTTATGGATCGGATTAAGGTAAGTGTGTGAGTGTGACGGATGTTGGGGTTAGGGTGCAGGTAAGGTAAGTGTGCAATAGTGACAGACTTTAGGGTTAGGGCACGGGTAAGGTAAGTGTGTGAAAGTGACGGACTTTAGGGTTAGGGTGCGGGTAAAGAAAGTGTGCAAAAGTGACAGACTTTAGGGTTAGGGCGTGGGTAAGGTAAGTGTGCAATAGTGATGGACTTTAGGGTTAGGGCGTGGGTAAAGTAAGTGTGTGAAAGTGACGGACTTTAGGGTTAGGGCACAGGTAAGGTAAGTGTGAGATAGTGACGGACCTTAGGGTTAGGGCTTGGGTTAAGGTTAGTGCATAGATAGTTGTGTATGTAAGGTATAGTCTAGGTTTGTTAGGTTTTTGGTGTGTCTGTGTTGTGTGTTTTTCAGAACAGCAAATTTTTTCCTTGGGAAAAAATTCGCTGTTCTGAGGTTTCAATGTTGTCATATTTTGAACTTCCAAGTTTGAACATATGCTTGTGTCTTTCGGCTTTTCCCGGTTAGGGGTCACCACAGTGGAACTCTGGTCCGCTAATGATTGGCAGTAGATTTTTATATGCTGGCATATGGTGTTCGAAATTTTGGAAGTTCGATTATATGACATAGACCCGCTTTATCATACTTAATCTTAACAAATCAACTTTCATGTCCAAACTGTAACACAGTTAGCACCCCTCTCAAAACTGATATGGTAGTCAGGGTTCATAGGCTCATAGGCAGTTACTAGGCTAATGGCTATAGGGCCTTAACAAGTTTAGCCATGTCATACCCTTGTTCCCTAGTTGACCATGGTTAGAAGGTCATTGTTAGCAGGGCAAATTAGTGATTAGCACCAAGTGCCCCTGTTCATGAGGGACATAGGTGCCGCACCTGGGTTAATTTACAATCTCCTATCCAATTGTCAAGGTACATAGGTTCATAGGTTCATAGGTAGGTACTAGGCTATCTGCCCAAGGGCATTTATAAGCCAAGCCAGAATGTGTTGGCTTTTGCCACCCCCTTAGATTAGTTCCCTGTGCCTCTGTACAGCAGAGCCATTAGTTCCCTGCGCCACTGTCCATCCGAGCCATTAGTTCCCTGCGCACCAATGCAGTGATCCCCGGGGTAAATTTTCTGTTTCCCATCCACCAGTCAAGGTTTCTGTTGAAGAGTGTTGATGAGGGGCTCTGCCTGATGTATATTGGAATCCTGTTCCAAAGCATGGGGAGTCTCTGGGATAGGAATATATCCCTCCAGCATGTCCTATTTATCGTTGTGGTGAGGTTTATATCTCTATAGAGTGTGGCTCTCTGGGATTTGTTTTTTTAGGTGGAGCATGTCCATCAATTCTGGGTTGGACATGGTCTTGTATGTCAGGCAGAGATCACCTCTGAGTAAGCAGTATGCAACCGAGTACAGCTGGAGTTTCTTGAGTCGGGCTGCATAAGGCATCTGTTTGAGGCCAGTAATCCTCTTGGTGAGGTACTTTTGTGGCCTTTCCAGCTGTTGCAGGTGGCTTGTAAGGTACATCCCAAATGGGGAGTTGTATTCTATGATGGGTCTAATGAGTGATGAGTAGAGAGACACAATAACCTCTTTTGTTCTAGATGTGAACCCTTTTGTGATTAGGTGGGCCACATAGAAGGATTTT
This sequence comes from Protopterus annectens, assembly GCF_019279795.1. Taxonomy (NCBI): domain Eukaryota; kingdom Metazoa; phylum Chordata; order Ceratodontiformes; family Protopteridae; genus Protopterus; species Protopterus annectens. The sequence continues at coordinate 578,611,017 of NC_056725.1, forward strand.
CTAACCACCTTGGCAATATGATTATCAAAGGAGAGATTACTATCTACTTGGGTCCCCAGATCCCTTATTGCATTTTCTGTATTTAGGGGACTACCACCTATGTGGTAGTTAGTGGGTACTTTGTTTTTTCCAAAGGGGATGACTATGCACTTTTTGGCATTTAGCTTGAGGCCATGATTTTGACACCAGGTATCCGTCTCAGTGAGACCCATCTGGAGGGTGTCTGTATCAGTCAGAGAATCAATTAGTCCCCTAGTTTGCAGTCGTCTGCAAACTTGGTCAGCCAACTTGGTCACAAAGAAAAAAATTTAAAAAAAGTGTAGCTTTGTCGGGTACCTGTTATTTAATCGACTGTTTTAAATGTCGAATACTGGAAGTTCAAATGGGGAAGTTTGAAAAATAGAAATGTCGAAGCCATGGAAATTTGAATTCTTTCCCAGGGAAAGAATTTGGTGGGCTGTTTCTGTGGCTTTGACATTTTCTGTACTGTGGTGCGAAAGTTATGGATCGGATTAAGGTAAGTGTGTGAGTGTGACAGATGTTGGGGTTAGGGTGCAGGTAAGGTAAGTGTGCAATAGTGACAGACTTTAGGGTTAGGGCACGGGTAAGGTAAGTGTGCGAAAGTGATGGACTTTAGGGTTAGGGTGCAGGTAAAGAAAGTGTGCAAAAGTGACAGACTTTAGGGTTAGGGCGTGGGTAAGGTAAGTGTGCAATAGTGATGGACTTTAGGGTTAGGGCGTGGGTAAGGTAAGTGTGTGAAAGTGACGGACTTTAGGGTTAGGGCACAGGTAAGGTAAGTGTGAGATAGTGACGGACCTTAGGGTTAGGGCTTGGGTTAAGGTTAGTGCATAGATAGTTGTGTATGTAAGGTATAGTGAAGGTTTGTTAGGTTTTTGGTGTGTCTGTGTTGTGTGTTTTTCAGAACAGCAAATTTTTTCCTTGGGAAAAAATTCGCTGTTCTGAGGTTTCAATGTTGTCATATTTTGAACTTCCAAGTTTGAACATATGCTTGTGTCTTTCGGCTTTTCCCGGTTAGGGGTCACCACAGTGGAACTCTGGTCCGCTAATGATTGGCAGTAGATTTTTACATGCTGGCATATGGTGTTCGAAATTTTGGAAGTTCGATTATATGACATAGACCCGCTTTATCATACTTAATCTTAACAAATCAACTTTCATGTCCAAACTGTAACACAGTTAGCACCCCTCTCAAAACTGATATGGTAGTCAGGGTTCATAGGCTCATAGGCAGTTACTAGGCTAATGGCTATAGGGCCTTATCAAAGTTTAGCCATGTCATACCCTTGTTCCCTAGTTAACCATGGTTAGAAGGTCATTGTTAGCAGGGCGAATTAGTGATTAGCACCAAGTGCCCCTGTTCATGAGGGACATAGGTGCCGCACCTGGGTTAATTTACAATCTCCTATCCAATTGTCAAGGTACATAGGTTCATAGGTTCATAGGTAGGTACTAGGCTATCTGCCCAAGGGCATTTATAAGCCAAGCCAGAATGTGTTGGCTTTTGCCACCCCCTTAGATTAGTTCCCTGTGCCTCTGTACAGCAAAGCCATTAGTTCCCTGTGCCACTGTCCATCCGAGCCATTAGTTCCCTGCGCACCAATGCAGTGATCCCCTGTGTAAATTTTCTGTTTCCCATCCACCAGTCAAGGTTTCTGTTGAAGAGTGTTGATGAGGGGCTCTGCCTGATGTATATTGGAATCCTGTTCCAAAGCATGAGGAGTCTCTGGGATAGGAATATATCCCTCCAGCATGTCCTATTTATCGTTGTGGTGAGGTTTATATCTCTATAGAGTGTGGCTCTCTGGGATTTGTTTTTTTAGGTGGAGCATGTCCATCAATTCTGGGTTGGACATGGTCTTGTATGTCAGGCAGAGATCACCTCTGAGTAAGCAGTATGCAACAGAGTACAGCTGGAGTTTCTTGAGTCGGGCTGCATAAGGCATCTGTTTGAGGCCAGTAATCCTCTTGTTGAGGTACTTTTGTGGCCTTTCCAGCTGTTGCAGGTGGCTTGTAAGGTACATCCCAAATGGGGAGTTGTATTCTATGATGGGTCTAATGAGTGATGAGTAGAGAGACACAATAACCTCTTTTGTTCTAGATGCGAACCCTTTTGTGATTAGGTGGGCCACATAGAAGGATTTTCTAACCACCTTGGCAATATGATTATCAAAGGAGAGATTACTATCTACTTGGGTCCCCAGATCCCTTATTGCATTTTCTGTATTTAGGGGACTACCACCTATGTGGTAGTTAGTGGGTACTTTGTTTTTTCCAAAGGGGATGACTATGCACTTTTTGGCATTTAGCTTGAGGCCATGATTTTGACACCAGGTATCCGTCTCAGTGAGACCCATCTGGAGGGTGTCTGTATCAGTCAGAGAATCAATTAGTCCCCTAGTTTGCAGTCGTCTGCAAACTTGGTCAGCCATAGTCCTCCTATGCTTGCCTGTACCTCTGAGAAGTATATACCAAACAGGAGGGGTCCTAGGACTGAGCCCTGGGGGATGCCACTTGTAACCAGTTTAGAGTCGGACGTAGGGCCTGCAACTCTTACCATGTGGGTTCTATCCATGAGCCAGTTGGCAATCCATCTCGTGACATAGGGTTTTATGTTCAAGCTGGTGAGCTTGTCTATAATACTACTAGTTGCACTTAAATAGAGTCATTGAGAAGCTCTGATTCACGTGAAGTGGGAGTTTATTTCAGAGGAGCAGCAATCTCTGGGAGACATATATGTCTTTCCAACATGTTCTGTTTATGTCACAGGCTAGGTTGAGATCCCTGGAGTAAGTGACTCTTGTCCCATTTGATTTGCAGATGTGCAGAATTTCCATTAGGGCAGGGTCAGAGATTGTTCTGTAGGCTAGGCACCGGTCACCTCTCAGCAGCCTGTAGGATACAGAGTACAGAGACAGGGCGTTCAGCCTTTCCATGAAGGTCATGTCTTGGAGGCCCTCAATTTTCTTGGCTAGAAACCTTTGTAGTCTGTCCAGTTGTTACAGGTGTCTGGTAGGGTACATGAAAAAGGGAGCATTGTACTTAATTAGTGGTCTGATGAGGGTTGAGTATAGAGGAGATATACCATCCTTAGTCTTGGATGTGATACCTGTATTCATGAGATGTTCTTTGCAGAAGGCTTTCCTTACCACTGTGGAGACATGTTGATCAAAGTTTAAATTGCTCTAAACCTGTGTTCCTAAGTCTCTCACCACTGTGTTTGAGCTTAGGGGGTGCTAGCTATAATGAAATTTGCAGGGGCCACTTCTTTGCCAAAGGGGATAACGGTGTACTTTTTTGCATTTAGTTTTTGACCATGACTCTGGCACCAATCATTAGTCTGCCTTAGCTGCTTTTGTAATATGTTAACATCACTGGGGAATTCAATGATTGCACATAATTTGCAGTTATCTGCAAACTTGTTAAGCCCCAGGCTGTCTACTTTTGGCTGGCTATCTGAAAAGTAGACTCCAAATAGTTAGAGAGCCCAGCACAGATCCCTGTGGTACTCGACTGGTAACTGATCTACTGGTGGAGGTGGAATCCCCATCTTTGACAGTATGTGTTCTGTCAGTGAGCCAGCTTGCTACCCATCCAGTGATGTATGGGTTAATCCCTAGTATGACTTTTTAAATGATCTTGAGTAGGGGATTGTGTTGAAGGCTTTGGCTATGTCAAGATAGGTGGTATGGGCTTTGGCAACATTCTCGAAGAAGTCCACCAGGTTTAATAAGCAAGATCTTCCCTTAATGAAGCCAAACTGGGCTGGGTCAAGAGCTTGGAGGTTGCCTATGTCCTTGCTGATAAGGTCCTTTACGATTCTTTCACTGGCCTTTCAGATAAGGCTGATTATTCTTATGGGTCTATAGTTCCCAAGGCCAGTTGATGGACCTCCTTTGTGTAAGGGGATTACTGTTGTTGTTCTCAGCTCTGCTGGAAAAAAGCCCATGCTCAGGCTATGGTTGAAGAGAGTAGCAAGTGGATCTGCTGTCTTGTTTTATATTATTTAGTAAGCATCCTGAGATGTTATCTGATTCCATGGAAGCTGTGTTTTTGGCCTTAGAAAGGGTGGATATGACCTACTCTTTCGAGATGCTAGGTAGTGGACCGGTGACAGGGATTCTTTGAGGTGTGGCTGGTGGAGACAGTGGGTGAAATTTGTGTCAAATCTGTCCACCAGCAGGTTGTAAATTTCTTCTGATTCATTGTGAGTAGTACCATCCACAGTTTGACACGTAGCTGGGCATTCCCTTTAAGATTTTGGACATAGCTAAAGAAAGCCTTATGATTGTCTATAGCTAGAGATGCTAATTTAGCCTTGTAATTGGCTTTAGAGGACTTTATAAGATATCTGATTTGCTTGTTGAAGATGTGGATGGTATTCTTCCTATGGTGAGTAAGTTCCCTCTAGCTCTTGGATAACAGTTTCTTCCTTTTGTTTTATAACCTATGTATAATTGTGGTCCACCAGGGTGGCCTGTTTCTTCAGGAGGACCTGGTTTTGATCCTGACAGGTACAGCTGAGTGTATACAGTTGTTTAAATGTCTACACAGGGCATTTGTGTACTCTGCTGCATAGGAGTCATTGTTGACTGCATTAGCAGGGCATTTGAAACTTTTTATACCCCTGCTTAGTAGACTAAAGTTTGCTTTGGAGAAATGTATCAGTTTGTTTGATCCTGTGGGGGTGTCCATTCTGATCTTTACTTCAAATGAGATAGATATCTCACTGGATATTCCCATCCCGACTCCACCCCCTGCCCTGAAAATCACAGTGAAAAACTTCTCTAAAGCAAATTTCACACTCCTCAAAACCGAGGTGGAATCCTTCAAAGCCCCCGGGCCTGTGGAAAATACGGCCCAGACCGCAGAATCCTTTATAAACGCATTCTATGAACATCTTCAGGAATGCATGGATCATGCAATCCCAAATAAAACCAAGACCCAATCATCCAAAGGCAGACGTCCTGTCTGGTGGACCCCAGCCATAAACAAACTATACAATAGAAGGAGGAAGCTACTACATGATAGAGCAAAATCCCAAAAAGGGAAGGCATCTCTGATCAGTATTAGCAATAAACTACGGGCACTCATAAAATCGTCTAAGGCCAGCTTCAAGAGAAAAATTGCACAGGACACTAAGGATAATCACAAGGCTTTCTTTAGTTATGTTAGGAACCTGGGTGGGAATTCCCAGATATGCTCAGAATTAGTCCAAAATGACAAAAAATACACCGAACCCACAGACATTGCCAACATCCTAGCTGACAGGTTCAGCGCACACTTCTCCTCTCCCTCCCCACCAAAAGGGAAAATATTTATCCCAGCAGAGTGCTGCCCCCCTGACATCTCAGATGCTCAGGTAAGAACTGCCCTCTCAAAAGCAAACAACACAGCATCAATGGGACCAGATGGTGTCCCGGGCTGTGTCCTACATGAACTCCAAGAAGGGCTAAACCCAAACATAAAACTACTGTTCAATTTAGCCTTACTACAGGATATGTACCCAAAGAGTGGCATACAGCAACAGTGGTCCCTCTCCACAAAGGTGGTGCCTCAAAGGATCCTGGAAACTATCGCCCCATAAGCCTGACTAGCTTAGTCTGCAAAGCTATGGAAAGGATCATCATGGACCTCATAAATAAAGATATTGGGGACCTACAGACACTGGATCCTACTCAGTTAGGCTTTGTTATGGGCAGATCCTGTCTCTTAAACCTGGTTGATTTCTTTGAAACAGTCACCAAGACCATTGACGAGGGGAAGGTGGTCCACACAGCCTACCTGGACCTTGCAAAAGCCTTCGATACAATACCCCACTCAGGCATTATAGATACACTCGCCAGCTTAAATATAAACCCCTATGTCACTAGATGGGTTGCAAACTGTCTCAAGGACAGAACCCACATGGTTAGAATTGCTGGAGCCATGTCAGACTCCAAACCAGTTACAAGTGGCATCCCACAAGGCTCAGTCCTGGGACCTCTCTTGTTCGGTATATATTTCTCGGAGGTACAGGCCAACATGGAAGGACTGTGGCTGACCAAGTTCGGAGATGACTGCAAACTGGGTGCCATTATTGACTCTCCAGCCGACACAAGCATCCTCCAAAAGGGCCTCATAGAAACAGACAAATGGTGCCAGAGCCATGGCCTCAAGCTAAACGCCCAAAAAGTGTATAGTCATCCCCTTTGGCAAAAAAAGTGCCCACAAATTACCACATAGGTGGTAATCCATTAAGTACAGAAGAAGTAATTAGGGACCTGGGGACCCAAGTTGATAGCAGTCTCTCATTTGACAACCACGTGGCCAACGTGGTTAGAAAAACATTTTATATAGCCCACCTAATCATGAAGGGATTTGCATCTAGATCAGGGGAGGTCATCGTGCCTCTTTACTCATCCCTCATCAGGCCCATAATTGAGTACAATGCCCTTTTGGGATGTACCTTACCAGACACCTGCAGCAACTGGAAAGACCCCAAAAGTACCTCACCAAGAGGATCAAAGGGCTCAAACAGATGCCATATGCTGCCCAGTTAAAGAAACTCCAGCTCTACTCAGTGGCATACCGCCTGCTCAGAGGCGATCTGTGCCTGACGTATAAAGCCATGTCCAACCCGGAATTAATGGACATGCTGCACCTCAGAAAATCCAAATCCCATCGAGCTACGCGCTCGAGAGACTTGAACCTCAGCACTGAAATAAATAGGACATGCTGGAGGGACAGATTCATAACCCAGAGGCTCCCTTCACTCTGGAATAAAATCCCAGTCCAGGTTAGGCAGAGTCCCTCATTGACTCTCTTCAAGAGGAATCTTGATGAGTGGATGGGAGATCGTAGGTTTACCCCTGGTATCACTTCTGTGTCACTGTTAGACAGAGGCACAATATACTAACCTCGAAAAAGGGCATAGGAAAATTAATTTAAAATGGGTGGCAAAAGCCAAACACACTCTGGCTAGGCTTATAAATGCCATAGGGCAGATAGCCTAGTATAAACATATGAACCTATATATGGCCTGACCTCACCAGGGAGGGCAACACACAGGAGGAAGTGCAGTGACCCCCCATGTTGGAGAGTACTAGGCCCAAGATATTTAATCCCCTTGTAGGGGTGCAGACTAGCTGTTCCCAAGCATTTGAATTAACAAAATCCAGGAACCTTAGGGTGATCGCATTTCTGCTGATGCATGTTGTCCAATCTATGGCAGGATAGTTGAAATCTCCCATGACTAATGTGTTTGGCTGTATAGGGAGTGATTCTAGCAAGTTTGGGTAATTGATGTGTTTCTCTTGGTTCATGATGGGGGGCCTTAGCTAGCAATGACATGGCATGGTGTTTTGTCTTGTTTAATTGTACCTGGAGAATCTGTAGATAGCCACACTGTCCAACCAGACTCAAGGTGCATTTGGATATAATGAAGATGGACACAGCTCCACCTTTGGTTCTTTCACATTCATCTTGGGATCTGAAATCGTGGCAGACATTGTAGCCTTGTATGGCCAGGGTGCTGTCTGCAGCCCTGAGCCAAGTTTCATTGACTACACAGATGTCAGCATCTTCTTGAGGAGCACTTCCAGGGAGTACAGTTTTCTGTTGAGGCTCCTAACATTAAGCAGCATAACCATGCGTTTGTCTCAACAAGATTTCTTTATGTTGCGATGTGTTTTCTTTTGACATTGCCTAAAAAGGCACTATGGAAGAGGCAAGTGTCTTTGCCAGTATCTAAAAGCCTAGGGGAGACAGGTGAAGACCATCTCTGGCAAGGCAGTGTAGTCTGTCGACCATGTCTTCCCAGGCTGACAGATACTGGATCCCCTTGGACTGACATTAGAAGCTAAGCTAATTGTTGAAGTCAGCCATTTTTGTCTGTATTGTGGCATCATCCTGGGTGAAGGTAAAATGCTACTTAGTGCTAGGGAAATACCTGCCTGGGACACATAATCTGAGAGTTCTGTCATGTCTCTCTTCATATAGTCCAGAGAGGGACATCTCAAGTCATTCACTCCAACATGTACTATGACAAGACTTACAATGATAATTCTTGAGTGACTTGATTGTGTATGTGATTTGACAGATCCTGGAACCTGACAGGTGCCTATCTGTGACCTTCTCCTTGTCCAACCTGGTGAGGGGGACATTTGTGTGTCTAACTATGGAATCACCTATGACAAGAGCATTAAGTTTTGAGGAGTTTTGCCAAGGGGCGTATTTGTTGAGACACTTGTATGTGTGTTGCTAAGTGAAGTGGAGTCTGTTCGTGTTCCAGTATGTTTGATCTGTTTGACCCTTGGGAGGTCTCTGGTCCTTTGGTAGGCTCTTAGTGAGTACCTCCACATACGTGGGTGTACGTGACTTGACCTTTTCTTGTGTGGGAGAGGAGGTATGTGTGCTGACAACCTGCTTGATGTCTTGTTTATTGTTACATGAGAGGATTGATTCCAGCTTCATGGTATAGTTACATCTCTGACATCCTGTATTTGTTTGCTTTATGAGGAAATGCTTATCAGTATATATGAGGTAATTACTACATTTTATTTTTTTTATTTTCAGTTTGATTACTGGGGAAGTCCACTGGGCCAAGAAGTGCCCATTTTCAGTGGAGGCCCAGGGAGAAAAGCTCCATGTGCAATACAGTACAATAAAGGTTACAAAATACAAAAAAAAAGGTTACATAATGTTAGAGATGAAATGCAAGAGTAAGATTCACACATTCAAAAAACTGCAAGTGTAATATACATCATGAGACAGTTTAAAAAAGCAGAACATTTTTTTTTTTTTTTTTGCTCATTGACCTAGGATGCCCATTTCAATCAGACTAGCTGGTAAAATGCTGGGAAACTGGCTGCCCATTGTGGCAGCTTAAACATAAGTACTAGTTGGAGAGTGAAAAGTTGGATTAGCTTTTGCTGTAGGACTAATTTGACTAACTAAACAAGGGGGTTTCTTCTTTGAGGATTAGGGATGAAGGAGTGTGGTGATGATGCTCAGTGTGCAGCTGAGTTGCCCACAGTACAGCAATGAAACTTGGGAGGCTGCAACTGACAAACATCTAGGGAAAAAATAGTTTCTAGGACTTTGCTACTGTACATAGCATCTCTAACCCCATTATGCAATGCACAGCTACACATAAATGCAAAGCTTATATACAGGCAAAATTAAATAGTTCTAAACTAGACTGCCAATAGGAAATCACACAATGATCCTTCCTCCAGCAATCTCCAGCTCAGACAGGGCTATATCCACACTCTTCTGCCACAACGGTGCAGGGGAGCCCTTCTTAACTCATTCACTCCAATGGAACACAGGAAGTTTGCACTGCAACTTCCAATGGGCAGAGCCTAAGCCTTTTGACAGAATCAAATTATGTCCTCATATTTCAAACAAATGTTCATATCTCTTCAACCATAGGGGTTATAATAAAAGAAGTATAAGTATAGCAAACTCTTCAGCACAAATTATTTTTATACTGGTAGCATTCTTTAGGTTCTAGGTCTTAAACTGCATTTTATAAGTCCCAGTAAACACAGTAACTATTACATCTGTAATATTTTGTAAACAACTTACAAGATCTCAGCAACCACTGAAGTTGCACACATACTGTCAGCAGCATTTTATTCATCTAGCTGAGAGCATTTGTATGATGCTAAGGAGTTTTGTTACTTGGTTGTTAAGATATTTAGAAAAGTGTGAAAATTATATCTATATAAGTTAATATAAAAACAACAATTAATATTGGTTTACCTGCACTAGACAGAGGTCAGATATTAATGCAGTTGAGTTTGCCATCATGTAAGTTTTAAGATGAAGTCTTTTAAAACCTTGCACATATAATGGTTTTGGAATTATTGACGCAAATATGAACAAGCAATATTTGACACCTAGAGGCGTCAGTAGGAGTTAACTGCAGATGCACCTGGAGGTGTATTTCAAATGTAATGCATTCATGTAAAATGGCTGGATTTGAGTTCAAGTGTATAAAAAGCAGGCTGGATTTAGCAAGTCTGGATGAAGTCTATGCTATATATTTAAATATTATTACAGTGCAAAACAAGTGCCAATAATAAAGCAGGCACAGGCAGAAAAAAAATAGTCAAAAAGCCACCAGTTGATACAGTAAAACAGTTAAATGCAGTTGGAAAAGTGCAGATAAAGCTCAAAATAAATCTAAATTGTTCTCAGCTTTGGATGGCTTAGATTCAAGCAGAAACACTCTAGACCTCTGGCAAAGGACCCCAAACACTTATCAGCTACAGTTAATTGTGCCAAACCACTTGCAAATGTGAGGCTTATATATATAGGCAAAATTAAACAGTTGCAATCTAGTCTACCAATAGGGAATGACACAATGACCCTCCCTACAGTAAACCCCATGTCAGTTAAGGCTATATCTATACTTCTGCCACAAGGGGGCAGGAGAGTCCTTCTTAATGGAAAATGGTTGGATTTGAGTTCAAGTGTATCAACAGCAGGCTAGATTCAGTAAGTCTGGATCCAGTCTATGCTATCTAAGCAATATTAGTGCAAAACATTTGCAGATAATGAAGCAGACACAGACAGAAAAAAACAGTGATAAAGGTACCAATTAATGCAGTAAAACAATTAAAAGTAGTAGATCACCACACTTCTGCCACAAGGGTGCAGAAACATCTTCTTAATGTAGAGAAATCTAGAGTAGCTGGTTTATAATTAACTACTTAAAGCAATGGCAGACAGTACATTTTTTTGAAACTGCTGAAGTACAGTCACAGTATATATAAGAGAAGTGCAAAAAAATACGTAGTGCCCTTTTGTGTGTTTCCCACCTCAGACAAACCAGGCAAACACCTACTGCACCAGATGAACAATCCCAGTCCTCTCAATGCAAAAGCACAGTAAAGGAATGTCTGGTGTGAAATGCTACCACAAACAAACTTAAAGATATGGATACAGCAGTATAGTTTAAACAGCTTATAAAAGTGTAATTATTCAATAAAAGTACTTTGCTTTGTATAAATAAGCCAAGACCCATTCAACTGTACACATTCTATAAAGGCACTAAAAATAAGATAAGCTGATTAATAAGCCCTTCAGCCAATAATACTTCATGGAGAAATCTCAAATGTTTCACCAAACTAAACAGACCAGGCTACATCGCAGTGCACTAGATGGAAAATCCACTGACCTCTTGATGTAAAAACAAGTGCCTGCTGGAGTGTAATAATACACCACTTTATCCTGCAGCTACATAGAAAATGAATTTAGATCAAGTAAATTAGTAGAAAAGACCTTGTGAGATAAAATGTACTTTTCAATACAAACAAAAGGAAAGGCAAATAAATAATTCAATACATCAATGGCAGTTTAGAGAGGGAGGAGGTTATTAAGCTCAAGTTACATTAGGGGTGGCCAGTTTAAAATGCACCAGGTTTAAGCAGGGAAACCCCGGTGGTGCTTTAGTTTCTGCAAGCTTGAAATCTTTACAGCAAAAAACAAAGCACCAGAAATTCACTGTGTCTTTAAGTGTCACTCAAAAGACAATTATCCAATGGAAAAAAAACAAAAAAACAAATGAAATGTGCAGCCTAGATCATTTAAGTCTATCTTCCAAGTAGAACAATAACACCAGGCCCAGCAGATTAGCACCCGGGTTGAAATCTTCCACACCTTGACCACCAACTCCCTCTCTTTTGACTACCATGTAACATTTGCAGTCATAACATTTTTCTATATAGCACAATTGTTATGTAAAGGAATATCATTCAAGTCAGAGGAAGTAATCATTCCATACTATTCTGCTGTAATTCAAATATTTACAGTATAGTGTCTCATTGACATGTGGATGTCCAGAAACATGGCAGAATTACAAAGATCCCAGAACCTTCTAACCAAGATATCAATAAAGACCATTAGCTACATGTACACAGGTTTGTTGGTTTACCCTCATAGATGATCTCCTATAAACTCTCATAGAGAGATCTATGCCTTCCATTCATTTCCAAAAATGACCCATCTCTCATTGTTTCACATCTGATGAGACAAACAGCTCTGCTAATACTACAAATGCTAAGGATTTAAATATCCACCAGTCAATAAATAAAACATGCTAGAGAGACCGAGTTATTACCCAGTGTTTTCTCTGGAATAAACTATATTACATGGTAAACAGAGTGACATCCTCACATGCTTCAAGACTAATCTTTATGACTGGATGTGTGTCAGCAAATTCATCCCTTGCTTAACCTGCTTTGTCCTTATAGAAGTGCATCAAAAGGGTGGGTACCAGCATGTTACAAGTTATTCTATAATTCACTTGCCTTGTAATTCCTGTGATCTTATGATTCTGGGTTTTTGCTATTGTATAGAAAGCAGATTTTCTACAGAGAGTATAGTGGTGCTCTATACAGTAATGTAAATTGTTCAGCAGCCGCTGTGGTAAGGGTACACAGACCAGAGGCAGGTAGGGATGCAGAATGGAAGCCGCAAACTCTACTCAGGGAGACTGACAGCAGAGGGCAGTTGGAATAAGGAATGGGAGTGAATAGGGCACATGCCCCTCCATCTGTATCTCAGAAGATATACTCCTTAATGACAAGGATTAGAGAGAGAGATGTTCTGGACTACACTACCTCTGCTTCTGGAGTATAGCTGATACACCCATAGAAGGAGTGAAGTGAGGGAGGCAGGCCTGCTAAATGTTTCAGCCTATGGATGCATTCTATGGGACTCATGATTGGGTTCTAGGGAGGGGGACGCGGGTATGTATAGACAGATCACTGGGCCCATATTACACCATAGTCCATCCACAAACTGTCCCAGCTAAACTGCTGTGAGGAAGTGGCTGGGGATAACAGTGTAGAGCAGGTATGTTACTTGCTGCAGACATTTCTGCTGCATGAGAGGTGAATTGGTACACTTAAGATTAGACCAGTTTGTACTTAAGCAATGACCACAGGTATATTTCCCCATTTTCAAGAACATAAATGGCACTGGAACAGCATCAGTGGTTTAAAAAGGTCACTCCATTAGAGACAGAGGTGTTACTGGAGGTTCTATGTTCACACTCAAGGCACATTCCAAACAAAGAAATGGGCTGACATGGCTTTCTGAGAGGGTATGTAGCAGGACCATATCACAGATGCCAGTGCTCTTGGTGGCAACAGTTGATTGATACAACAAATCAACAGCAACATCCCTGCCATGACACTGCATCCCAAACTACTGAATGAGAGATAATGGCCATGGGTTGGGTGTTGACCATCAAAGACAGAGACTCCACCTGCAACACAAAGGGTGATGACATAAATCATCACAGACAATGGCTGTCATAATGGTCCTAAATCAATACTGTCTAGCTAATGTGGATGCTGCCCTAAGCATCCCAGGCCATCCTCTCTCTGTCTCACTCTGTTCACCATGAAATGATCGTGTACAAACTTACTGTCCAAAGCATCTCATTGTGCCATTTATATGCCTTTCTAAATCACTCTGACATGTTGTTTATCCTCAATTGCATTTACAATAGGTCTCATTTTTGTAATGCCACTCATATTCATGTAATTCTATGTTCGTTTGTATATAATGCTGATCATGCTATTTTCCCAGGGAGAGTGACCATGTCACATTATGTGAATTGGCTCCATTTCATATTTCACAAAATACTATTTCTAAATCCCATACAGTGCTACTGTTTATTTATTTACTCCTTCATTTATTCAATGTATTTATTTCTATATGTTTACTCAGATAGTCTGACTGGGTCCACAGAAGCAAATAACTTTTCAGTGGAGATCTGGGATGAAAACCTTCCTACATTAATTACAAAAAATATAAAATAATTATATACATACATACAAATATTTCAAGCATGGGCATTAATGCCCTTCTGGCTTGCCAATATGCCAAAACACTTGTTCTCATAATAAGTATCCATGCTGCTCTTAAGAATATCTATACTAGTACTTGCTTTAAAGTAATTTGATAGTTTTTTCCATGCATCGGCTACTCTGTCAGAGAAACAGTTAGTAACTTCTCATTCCTATAGAATCATCTACGTAGTTTGTCTGATGATTCTCTAGTACTTTTTGATAACCCCAGACATTCCCAGAAGTAGTTGTCTTTAAATGCCCTGTATACCTGAATAAGATCTCCTCTTAAATATCTGTAAGAGACACTGTACAAGGTCAGATATTTTAGTCTTTCATAATAACTTAAAATTTTCACATCCATGGATGCCCTTGGTATATTTCCACTGTACTCCGTCCAGTTTATTTGTGCTTGTTTTCTTATGCGGTTACCATATTGTTATTCCATACTCACGTTTGGGTCTAATGTAACTAACAAACAATTACTTCATCATTTTTGATTTCCTAGACTTCATAAATCTTGTTATACAACCTATAGTTCTATAACTATCATTAACCAATTGGTTGATATGATTAGAAAAACTCATAGCTGAATCTACCCATATACCAAGGTCCTTAAATGAGTTTACAGTTGCAATCACTGTGTGATGTATTAAATATCACCTTTCAATTTGTGTCTCCCAAATATCATGTGCTTAATTTTTGATGTATTTACCAGCATAATATTCTCCTGTGTCTAAATGGACAATTTAGTCAAGTTATTTTGCAGACATGCCTTATATATAACACATGTAATCAGTTTACCCAGTCTCAGGTCATTTGCATATAGACTGTAGAACACCTCATCTGAAAAAGTTAGGTCTGAACGATACAATCTAAACAAGTAAGGACTTAGGACAGAGCTGTGTGGGACACCCTGACTGTAATCAAGGATTTCACTTGACTTGTCCAGTTGCTATATGATATTTACCATGTCCTATTTGTAAGCCATGCAGGTATCCATCTTATCAAGAGTACATCAATACCTAGTTGCACTAATTTATTGATCAGTGTTTTGTGTATGACCCTGTCAAATGCTGAAGTTAAATCTATATAAATTACATCACAGCACAATTTCTCATTCATATATGTTATATTGTTATAGCACATCATGTTACAGGTGGCAATAGATCTATTTCCAGCATATGCATGCTGATATATAGTTACAAGTCCCAACCTATTTAATTCTGACAACAACTTATCCAATATTATCTTCTCAATTATTTTTCCACAACAGGAAAGTAGACTTAAGGGTCTATATGACTCTAAGTTAGATCTACTCTTCTTTCTCTTAAAGACAGGTTTAATAACTGCATGGGACTCCAAAATCGCAGATAGCCTAGTATAAACCTATGAACCTATGAACCTATGTATCCAATCTCAAGGAATCTCCCCATATTTATATGACCTAGTGAATAATAGATATAATGGAACCGTAAGTTCTTACTGAAGTGTTCTCAGGTCATTGTTGCTAATTCTGTCTCCTCCCTGTGCTTTGTGTGGATCCAGATTGCATAATTCTTTTTCAATATAATCTAATTTGATTCCAGTATCTGGCGTTTCCTGGATATCACTAGGACAACTTATCACCCCTTTTATGAAGCCATACTTTTTTGCATAAGATTTTATAAATATATATATAACCTGTTGTGTCTGAGAATAAATTTTAGAATCTGCACATAGTTTATCATTTTGTATGGTTTTACTACTTTTATATCTTATGTATCTATAAAAAGGTTTCTTATTTATGCTCAATATCTTTATATACATTTTCTTCAAATTTTTTCTTGATTTTAGCTCACACTATGCTTAATGTGTTTGTCCAGCTTATTTATTTCAGTTTTCAAAGTTGCAGCTTGACATCTTTAAGATTTCTTATATTTTTTGTCTCTCACCTTAATCAGATATCTTGTTCTTATGGAAATATATTCCACTGACGTTATGTGCCTAGATCCTGATGTTAAATTTTTTTCTATTTTTTTGCACTCAAACAATTTCTCTTTCAAAACTTTTCATATTCTATCTGCAGTTTTTTCCACTGAACACCTCACTCCAGTTAGTTTTACATAGTGACTGTTTTGCTTCCATACAATCTGTAATTAACCTTCTGTGCATTGGTTTAGACTTCAGTTTGGCAGAATTATCTAGCAACAAATTAACCTTTATAACCCCATGAACACTGCACATCAATGGTGGTAAAATTTAACTGGAAGTTACAGTAACTTCTTTAGGAACACAAACGATGTCTGGTAAGTTTTTTTACAATCTGAAGTAATTGTTGCTCCTGAATATATGTTGTGAATAATTTCCTTACTAACATTGTTGAATCAATACTATTCCAGTCTGTTTCTGTTAAATTTAAGTCCCCAGCTAATATTATTCTTCCATTTTCTGTTTCATAAAAGAAATGCATGAATTCCTCTAGATCATCTGCACTTAACTTTGAAGGTCTAGACACAACAATAATTGTTATATGTTCCAGGATTGTCTTTATTGTCACAGTTACACAGTCTAAAGTACTGGTGTTATCAGTGAACATGTAATAATCACAGGTCTCACAACTATCTTTAATCCCTATCATAACATCTCCACCTGATTATTTATTAAAATGTATGTTACAGTAAACACATTTATGCCCTCACAGAACTGATTTCCAGTCATTGTTCTTTTGCCATGTTTCACAAACAATAACAACATCAATCTTGTGAGAACGTAGCAAATTTTCAAAGAAAAAACTTTATTATTAATGCTCCTAGCATTAACAACCATCAGAGATGCATCAAATGTTGGTGTCTGTGAACTGTTAAAATTTTGACCTGGCAAAAATCCTGCCTAGTGTTTGTCAAATATTGTAAAATATCTGCTGGAAAAATTATCTTCCCTGATCTTGACAAATGCACACCATCCTGTCTGAACACGTGTGCCCATAACTATGATTGGATGCGCTACACATTTCCATTTTTAAAACAGGACATTTTTTTCTATGTAGGTGTTTATCAAAAAAAAATCTTTTCATTCACAGTGTCCTGACTATCCTTTCTATAGGTGATCTGTGAAAAATACATCCTAACACCAGTACAAACTATACTATCTAATATGGCTGTCAGTTCCCAACTAACAGTCAGAGAATCCTTGCAGGTGACATCATTTATACCAGCATGAATAAAAACAGATCCATACTTCCTTACATTAAGGAGTTCCAAGGCTTGTCTCACATCTTCTATTTTTGCTCCTGGCACGCATAACACTCTCAATGTTCATTATCTTCTCTGCAAATATAAATATCAGTTCATCTAATAACTGAATCTCCAGTTACAAGAATAATTTTGCTGCCATTTCAAAAGAAACTTCAGCTTCTAATACAGTAATATCTACTCTATCAGTTGTTATGAAGGATAGATTTCATCACCATTAGTCTTATTAATCCCACTGTTTCCACTGTGTATTAAGTTCTCATCAGCTGGTATTGTAAATCCACATCTTGAGCCATGTAGTCAGCATCTGTCTTTCTCTTCTTTTTTCTTACAGCAATGTTCTTCAATCCTTCCACGTTCAGTTTTGATTTCTTCCTTTTCACCTGCCCCATGTCTCTTTTTTCTACCTTTTCCATTGGAAAGGTGATGACTTTTTCTGTAGACTGAGGGTTTTCTGATAGACAGATATCTTCATTTCTTGTCACCAGTGTGTTACATAACAAAGCAGAATCCTTTTTACTACATATTCTCTTTCCTTTACAGTCATTAGTCAGTTTCTTTTTCTTCCTTGTTATTTGTGAATTTCTTCCTTTCTTTCTTTTTTTTGTTTCCTTCTAAACAAACTGGACCCTCAGATTGTTGAATACATGTATCCAGAATTCCAGAGTTGTCAGGGCATCATCTTGTTTCAAAAGGGTTGAATGATCTTTGCAGAAAACGGATGCATCATTTCCTAAATATGTTATATTTGTTCTATGCCTAACATTATTTAGTTCAAAAGTCCAGGCATTAATATATGAAACAACAGTTCTCCAAGCCAGGCCAATTGCACAAGTGCAATCATCATCATTAAGTCTAGATTTACTTCTAACAACGGTAAGCAAATCATCCAGCTTTTGACATTGAGAACACAGATCACCAGTTTTATCAGCTGTTACCTTTAAATATGCATAGCATTTATTGCACTGTACAAGATATTTCTGCATTAACAAATTGTTAATTGCATACTCATTTAAGGAATCCATATTCAGCTTCAAATAAATAAAATATTATAAAAGAAAAGAATAATCAAAATCAGTGACCATAGAATTCAAAGATAACTTAAATCTACTTCTGCGCCCAGAAAAAATCACACAAGTAATGTACAACTAAATGTTAAAGTAAGTATAGTAAGGTTGTTCTGACCATACAAGTTCTACAAGCAAGACAACAGCTGTATTTCCTCACTTTCACTCACAGTCACACTTCTTTTTAACAGTAAAGATCAATAAATCACAAATCAAGGTAGGATTGTTGAAATATGCTCAGGATTTTCCTGTCTGTAATCTGTGTGAATGTATAGTTGTCTAGGCCCCTTGGGGTGGCTAAAGCCTGCCTGTCTCAAACCTATCCCTTTCTAACAGCCAAACTATCCCTTCCTACCTACAAACAGTGAAAAACAGTGATAACAAATAAAATATAAATTCAAATAAAACATTTCTTACCAGTCAACTCCACAGTAAATCACAAACCAATGTAAGATTGTTTAGATATGCAAGATATCCAAGTAAAATAAAGGAATGCAGAGTAAGTTTATTAACAAATGGAGGCAAAAGCAGGAGATAATTCTACAGATTTACAATTACACTGTTAATTTTCACAATTACATATACAAAGCAATTTCATGGTAGATCAGTAATAAAAATCAATCATATTCATATACAGCTGCATAGCAATATCAAAGTAGTATATGGATATTAGTTGCAGTGCAGTATAAAGCATAGTTATGAGTAGGAAATAGCAGTTCTCAGGTATAGCCACATAAACAGTGCAGAGGGTAGGTAAGAAGAGAAGAGTTGGGGGGATTCATGAAAGTACCCCAGTCTGTACTCCTCAGTGCACAAGTCACAGTACCCTTTTGGTATTTAGAAAAAGCCCTAACACTGTGTTACCCAGTGCTCTAGCACAAAGAAATGCAGCATTGCTTAGGGATGGCCCCATATTTGTTCTGAATGTTGACGAGGCAGACCAGGCTAGAGGCATATGCTAATTAGTCATGTGATCACTGCTACAGAACTGCCTCCAGGAAGGTGTCTACATGCCCAGTGATTAAAGAAATCACTTAGCCATGTAAATCAGCATGGCCACCACCACAACATTATGATATTGAACACAGCCAAAAGACTGTGTTCAACTACTTTCCATGACTGTGTTATGGAGATCAGGGGGTGGGAGGATCCCTAAACACCAGGAATAACTCATCCATAAAGTACCTTAATGGTGCCCACATCAGTACAGGGATAGAAGGTGGGGGAATGCTAGTCACCAGGGATATACCACTTAAGTTCCTTCATGGCACTGGTGTCACTATGGAGATTATGGGAAGGGGGACACAAGACAGAAGGTATTCTACAAATGTGCTATAACAGCACATAAACTATTACAAGTGTGCCATAATGAGATTTAAAGTATTTCAGTGATTAGTCGGTGGGAAAAGTGATGGGATGAAAGACAAATCAGGTGGATAGGTATGGGGACTGTGGTGTGTGTGTGTGTGTGTGTGTGTGTGTGTGTGTGTGTGTGTGTGTGTGTGTGTGTGTGTGTGTGTGTTATGTGTACTTATGTTTGTGGGAGAGTGACTGTAGGACAGAATGCCATTGTCTACACAAGTTCACTATCATGAGGTACAGATGAACAATGAACTGCACATCATGGTAGTAACTACAACTCAGAGACCTATAAATTAGCTGATAATGAGGTCTTACCTTGTTGAGGTTAGCATGTCTCTGAATCGCAAATTACCACATCATGTGAGCAGAGCCTTTTGGCTTAGACTAGGCTCTTTAATGAATTCTTAGGCAGGTCTTAAGACATTATAGTAGTGGATTTGAGAAAGAGAAGGGAGCAAAGGAAGAATGAGAAAGATTAGAGAAAAAAACAGCAACATAGTATATCTGGACAGGAGAGAAAAGGAGGAGCAGAATAAAGTAGGCAGCAAGCATTTTGAGTGTAGATTGAGTAAGAGTATAGAGAAAAAGACTGGAAGAAGGCCAGCAATAAGTTAAATTTAACAGTTTAAAAATATTATGTGAGTGAGAAGAGAAGAGGGATGAAAAGCTATCTAGAAAAGTGTAGATGGTGTAGGGTTAGTATTGTTTGAGTTTAATTTTGAATGGTTTGTTATTTTCATTATGTTTGAGTAGTAGGTGTAGAGAGTTCCATAGACTAGATACATAGGAGGTATGCATAGAGTCACCAGATGAATTATTAGATGGGGTTATGTGGAGAAGTAGATTGTTAGTACAATGAAGCTGTCCATTTAGTGAATAATTTTGAAGAATGCTGCTTAAGTCTGGGCATTGGTCAGGGTTATAGACAAGTCTGAGTGCAGTAGCTGTGAGTACGACAAGTAGTGGGACAGTTCTAGCCATTAAGGCTTTTTAAGAGAAGGCAGTGGTGTGCTTTATAGGTTAAGCTGGTGGCAAATGTTGGACCTTCATTATAATATTGTAGTTTAATCAGTAATGGAGCAGCATAGAGGAATGTAGATAACAGGAAGGTTGAGACAATGCATCTTCTTTCAGAGTTTATTAAATAAGGAAAGATTGTACAGACAGTCTAGCTTCTGATGGGTTTTCTTAATTGCTTTTTATATGGTATTTAAATTTTAGTCATTCCACTTACACAGTGCAGTCAAAAGAAAAATATGATAATGGTGTTATCATGGTACATTTGTAGAGTGACAGTGCTGACAAATAATTCTCTGCTACTGTTTGCATTACATAAACTAGACTGTTTTTTTTTCATTATTCCACAACCTACTGCTTTATACATACCTAATATGCTCACCATTCCATCATAAACATAAGCTGGTATTCATATTTGAGTTTTATGCTAGACAGTGTAGGACTGTGCCAAAAGTGAGGACACAGATCTTGGCAATGATTCATACAGCCAGTTAGTTCTAAAAAAAGACACAGAAATAGGGTATGTAAATGACCATGTAATAAAATGAGACTAAAGAGGCACAGTCTAACAGTTGCAGTGCAAATGAAGATCTGAGTAAGCAGGTCTCTAGTCATTGAATTGAAGGTACGTTAAGTAGCTGTATAATTTATGGAGCTGAAACTGGTAAATATGCTTGATACAGCATCTACCACACCATGGCAGCAAGTTATGCCCATAAGTGCCATTAGCGTTCACTGAGGAGTGTGACACATCATTACATACTACGAGCAGAAATGATATAGGCCATTGATAGCATACCACCGGCTAATGGGCCTAGCAGCTGATGGACCACTTCAGACATGACAGTGATATTATATAGAAATTGTCTGACATGTATGGCCCCCAAACCAGATCTGTGAAAATGACTGGACTTTGAATATCTGTGGATAATGAGATATGTATAGATCTGTCACAGCCACTGGACCTTTCAAGACAAACAGAATTTTTGTAGACATCAGCCTGCATGATACTCAAAATGTTTCTCAAAAGAATTCTGCTGCACACGGATAAACATATTTGTTTCTGTAACACTGCAGTAGTGACAGAGAGAGAGAGAGAGAGAGAAAGACAGAGAGAGAGAAAGAGACAGAGACAGAGAGAAAGATACTACAATGTGTAGCCTCTATGACATTGTCTACCTCTCTGAAGTGCCATGAGTTACAATCTGCATACATGTAACAGTAAACTCAGTACCTGACGTGCAGAGACTGTGGCATTTCAATAAAAAGGGCTACTCTTCCATCAGTTGGTATAATGCTTAAAGCGTTTACCTCAAAGCTACTAGATACAGAGTTTGATTCTCATTTTTGGAAGGGAAATTAGCTAGCCTTAAAGTAAAAAAAAAAAAAATTAAAGGAGCCAGCACAACTCTGTGTGGAAAACAGTGTATTAAAAAATGCACATCAATTCATTTATTCACATAAGACTCAAGACCGGTTTCTGCTAAAAAGCCTTCTTCAGTGAACAAAAACAAACAACACACCCTACCAGCAGATGGTGTATAAATACATACTTTGATTGGCCAATTTTATTAAACAAACCTCATTTAATTAATTAATTAAAAATATTCATTAAGGCCAGGTGGAAAAAGCCTCCTAGCTTGGCAATCCACTTCTTTTCTTTCAAATTTAGTATTTCATGTTGACCAGGCCTGTGCTGTGTTTTGTTCAAAATACAATCAATGATGGTAAAGCTAAATGTGCCAGTTTTATGTTTGCAAATGTGTTTGTATAAAGCACTTGACTGTTTACAGTTCTTTATATCACTGATATGTTCACTTATTCTCAGTCTTAAAGGCCTGGATGTGTTTGCAACACATAAAGGAGCACATGTAACAACTTGCAAATAAAATCTAACTAGTGCTACAGTTAAAAAAAAAAAAGATCATATACTATAGGTGTAGTCTTACTACTGAAGCTTTTTTTACGTCTCTTAAGACAATGAGCGACAATGAGAACATTGAGCCACAGGGTGCAACCAAAACCAATTTGTCACCAGTTCTGACTGACAGGCTATTTGTACCCTGGTGGACCACCAGGGGCAAAACCAAGAGGAAGACCTAGAGACCCTTAGAAAATGACCTGACGGTTTTCTCTCTCAATTTCCATTCCAAAAATGAACCCTCAAGACCCTCACCCTGAAGGATATTTATTATATTATTCTTAGATTATTGTCATTACTATATGTTCATTACCCTATTGATTCATTTTTATCAGAGGATTTCCTCTATACTCAAGATCTCTCCTCTGCTGGGTGGATCTCCACTTATGGGTGACAAGACTGTATCCCTATCTATGATCATCAAACAACTCTGTCATAATCCTCTTCATAATGACTATATTTGGAGGGACTAGACTGGATATTTGACCCTTGAGGTTGAGACTGAGGGAGTGGAATGTAACAGATGAGAATATGGGGGGGAATTGAAATATATGTATTTGTGTGAAATGGGAATTTGCGAAATATCTCTATTTCAGAGTTTCGGAAAGGGGTCTCATATCTATGTCAAGTATCATTAAGAAGTATACCCCTTTTTGTTGTCAGATGGCTTATACCCCTTTTTCCTTTTGTAAATATTTTCATATTTCCCCTGTCATCCAACAATAATCAAATCATTCACCATCCATCAATCAAAATAATGGAGCCTCAATCAATAATTTCATCTCATACAAGTGTTCAATCAAGAGGGATTATGAATTGATGTCAATATAAATAAACAATATGCCATATAAAATATGCCTTGAACATACCATTGACATGAATTTGCCCAAACATAGCCTTGCCTTGGATTTGCACATTATTTCTGCCAAACCCAAACCAAAAAATTAAGAGCAAATCAAAAAATGCAAGTTCAAAAATAAGTAAAATCAGACTGATGAAGAGCTTCACCAACCTAGATATTCCAGGTATACAGGGGGGATATTCAAGGGTGGGGGGTATTAGCCTCAAGGGTGTGTGAATAAGATACAAGTAAAAAGTTGGAGTTGATAAAATGAATCTGAAGAGCCCATGTGTCCATAGGTTTAAATTAGTAGTAAGACAAAGGTTGGAAATCAAGGTTTCAAATTAGTGGTAAGTTATGGATGGCCCTGGAGGATTAATATGGGCCCAGCCTCCTTTCCAAGAGAATTGCGGTTCTCTGGGGTTCCTATTTTATGTTTCTATACCAGGTCAGGTGCCACTACAAAATAAGTGAACATATCAGTTGCCTCACAGCAAGAAGTTCTTCTGTTTGATTCACAGCTGGAGTGCCTTCTGTGTGGAGTCTGCATGTCCTCCGCTCAGTCGAGTGGCCTCCAAAAGACATGCGTGAATGTGCATGCCTTCGCTGAATGTTGGGCGTTGGGCTGGCAACTCGGCACCATAAAAAAATCTACTGCCAATCATTAGTGGACCGGAGTTCTGCTGTGGCGACCCCTAACCGGGAAAAGCCACAAAGACTAACATCAGTGATATAAAGAACCATAAACAGTCAAGTGCTTTATACAAACACATTTGCAAACATAAAACTGGCACATTTAACTTTACCATCATTGATTGTATTTTGAACAAAACACAGGACAGGGCTGGTCTACATGAAATACTGAATTTGAAAGAAAAGAAGTGATTGCTAAGCTAGGAGGGCTTTTTCCACCTGGCCTTAATGAATATTTTTAATTAATTAATTAAATGAGGTTTGTTTAATAAAATTGGCCAGTCAAAGTATGTATTTATACACCATCTGCTGATAGGGTGTGCTGTTTGTTTTTGTTCACTGAAGAAAGCTGTTTAGCCAAAACCGATCTGGAGTCTTATGTGAATAAATGAATTGATGGGCATTTTTTAATACACTATTTTCCACACAGAGTTGTGCTGGTTCCTTTACTTTTTTGTTCGGTATATTTTTGGGCCATTGCACTAGCCATACCTGCTGGTTCTTTTGCAGTTTGAATTAGGCTTAAAGTAACCCACAAGGGCAGCTAACATAGTATGGCAACCATTTGAAATGTTGAGACCAGACCCACTAGAGCAAGTTCTGAAATATAGAGATTGAATGGCTGAACAAACTGACTTACATATACCAAGTTTAAAATGCCATTTCTCAGAATATTCCATTTTCTCCAAGGCATGATGATCTCAGAGTTGGTATATATAAGTTCAGGGGTAGGCACAGGGTGAGAGGGGAGATGCATGTAGCAATAGGTTCATAGGTTCATAGGTTGGTACTAGGCTATCAGCCCTAGGGCCTATACAAACCTAGCCATAACAATTCCCTGGCTATTTCTTCCCACACTATTTACTTTCCTGGACCCCTGTCTTGCAGAGCGACTGACGTGATCCCTG
Source organism: Protopterus annectens (assembly GCF_019279795.1). NCBI lineage: Eukaryota > Metazoa > Chordata > Ceratodontiformes > Protopteridae > Protopterus > Protopterus annectens. The sequence continues at coordinate 578,635,924 of NC_056725.1, forward strand.
GGGTGAATTTCCTTTCTCCCATCCAATCGTCAAGGTTCCTTTTTGAAGAGGGACAAAGAGGTACTCTGCTTGACATGTATGAGCAATCTATTCCAGAGTCTGGGGAGTCTCTGGGTCAGGAACCTATCCCTCCAGCATGTTTTGTTTATTGTGATGACAAGGTTTAGATCCCTGGAGCATGTGGCTCTGAGGGATTGGGATTTCTTTAAGTGTAGCATGTCCAACAGCTCTGGGTTTGACATGGCCTTGTATGTTAAGCAGAGATCGCCTCTGAGTAGGCGATATGTGACAGAGTATAGCTGGAGTTTTTAAAGCAGTCAGTGTAGGGCATCTGCTTTAGGCCTGTGATTCTTTTAGTGAGGTATTTCTGCGGCCTTTCCAGTTGTTGCAGATGTCTTGAGAGATACATACCAAATAGGGCGTCATATTCTATAATGGGTCTAATGAGGAATGAGTACAGTGGGACAATGGATGAAAAGCACTTAGTGATGAGGTGTGCCACATAGAAGGATTTCCTGACTGTCGTGGTGATGTGGTTATCGATGGTGAGACCACTGTCCACCTGTGTCCTTAAGTCTCTTATCACACTTTCGGTGTTTAGTAATGCTAAAGAAGAGGAATGATTCTTGAGATTTGCTCTTCTTCTGTGTTTTCAGTCTTTGTTTTTCAACATATTGGCACTTACCTGTTTGAGTGCCAACATTTCAATAGGGACCCACCATTTCAATAGGGAGCCACCTAGTACTTACCTATGATTCTATGAACTGCCAGGGCATGTGCAATACACAGAAACTGATGACAAAAGTGTTTACACAGCACCTTGGCAGTGCCAATGAATCCTGCGTATAACATACAAGTCATCTGCATTTCCACTTGCTGCACAGTAACATTCCACAGGGCCACCTAAGAAGTTTAAGTATAGACATGCATCTCACATCTCTACAGCTACAGACAGTATATACTAATGATTAACCTTTATATGTCACTACTCTGTTTTAGCTGAGGCAAGATACCAGTGGTGTCATGGTCAGTGCCATGGTTGATGGTGCCCATACAGAACCACCACAATATGGTCAAAATGCAACAGAACATCACCAGTGCACAGGCATGGAATAAGAAAGAGTGAGTGTTTGGACTGCTGCAAATTCAGTTGCACTGGATAGACATGCTTGGGGCATGGCAGTACTGCCTTGCTACTGCCTGCATGCTAATTGTAGTATGCTGTATGCTACATAACATGAATGTGAAGAAGCTGGCAGCCCACCCAAAGTCTTGTGACCTGCCAGTTCTGCAAAAGCAGCCACTGTCTCAGCCATCACAAGGACATTCTCTAGAATCAATGTCAGTGATGTTGACAGAGATCAACTAGTGGCTGATTCACACACTCCCTGATATCATCGTCAAGCAACAGCACATGTTCCACTAATCTATCTATTCACTTTGGTAAGTACACAATGTCAGTGTGGGGTCACACAGAACACAATGATACATGCAATATTATTTGAAAGCTATCCTCAGCAGTTCATTGTCAAGTCCCAACACAATACAGGCTAGTGATCATAAATGCTTCCCCAGTTAATGAAGGGGTAGTTGAAATCACCCATTAGTATAGTATTGGACTGAATGCTAAGTGATTCTAGTAACTTCATGTCTGATGTATGGGTTCCCTGCTTCATGGTGGAGGACCTGTAGCTACTAAAGATATGACAATGGATTTTTCCCATGGTTTGTTCAACATGGAGTAGCTAAAGCATGTCATATTGTTTGACCAGTGTTGAAGTGTGCTTATCCTTTATGTAGATGACTACATCTCCGCATTTTGCCCGTTCATGTGCAGTGGGTGATTGGAACATGTTAAAGACATTATACCATGCCCAGGCTGGGTGTTTCCCATGGCTTTGAACCATGTTTCAGTAACTGCACTGACATCAGTATTCTCCAGGGTGAGGAGTGCTTGGAGGGAGCGTAGTTTCTTGTTGAGACTCCTAACATTCAGCAGTAATTCCTTTGGTTTATCCTGAGTAGATTTTGCTATGTTGGAAGGTTTCTCTGTTTGGCAATTCCTAAAAAAAAGCACTGTAGGAAAGCTCTGGATAATGTTTTGGCCAATATCAAAAAGCTTACTTTTGACAGGTGAACACCATCCATAGCAAAGCAGCATGGCCTGTCATCATGTTCTCCCAGGCTGACAAATATTGGACCCCTTTGGAATGACACCAGTAGATAAGCCAATTATTAAAGTCAACCATTTTCTGTTGGTATTATAACATCATCCTTGGAGATGCTAGAATGTAGTTCAATGCTAGGCTCATACCTGCCTGTGACACATATTCTGAGATCTCAGTCATGTCTTTCTACATATATGTGGGTCTGTGTCTGGTCCTTTATAAATGCAGTGAGTATTGTATGTGTCACTCACAACCTGTTTGGCATTTTTTGAGTGCATATGTGATAGTCTTGACTCCAGTGGCATTGTGTAATTACGTCCCAGAGATACTGTACTTGTATGTTTCAAAATTAGATGGTTGCCAGTAAACATGAGGGAATTGTTACATTGCCTCAGGATGCCCATGCCCACCAAACTAGATGCAAATATATCAAGCAAGTGCCTATCCATGGTTGTAGGTCCTTAATATGTGCTTTCACAAGGGGAAAGAATGGGGGGGGTGTTTGCAACAGGACAAGAGATGGGTACTTATTGTAATCTACAGCTAACCTATCCAGTAATGCTGTCCAGTGCACACACCAGTTGCTGTTTGAGTAGAAATAGTTTGGAGTGCTGTAATAATGCAATCTAGAACTTAGTAAACACAGCAGTGCTGATTCCCACATAAACTCCTTGCTCCTTATGTAGCATGGGACTGTGGAATATTTCAGAGTGATTGGTCTATAGAGGGCACCACTGACTGCCACTGTGTGAAGAAAAACATCAGGCAAATGCAAGACTTATATACAAGTAGGAAAAAGCAAGTTTTAAACTAGACATGCCCACAGGCCAATCAGGCAAATTCCCAATAAGCTTTCCACCAGCAATTCCCAGCTCATACAGGTGAAATCAGCCCTCAACTGCCACAAGAGAGCAGGTTTTGACCTTTTAATTTAAAATGACTGGTTTGGAGCCCAAGTGTTAGGGAACCACAAAATATATGCCTAAAAGCACTGAAAACAGTAAATACAGTGTATTTAGACTACTACAAATGCAGAACAATAGCCCTTATGGCAGTGAAAAAATGCAACTTAACACTTTAAGCAAGTGCAGGAAAAACAATAAATAGTGCATAAATATTTGAGAATGCAAACAAACAATACAAGGGCAAAATAATTCTTAATTTCATTTTCTTGCCAAGGTGGTGCCATCACCAAACTGTGAGCAGCTCTGGATAACTTTCTGATATCAGTATTGAAATGTCATGCTTATCTGAGATGCCCTTTTGCTCTTCTAATTTTCATTTGAACAGTATAACAAAGAATTTTAATACAAAAATGACTAAAGGAGGGACACTCTGAATTTCTGATTGCAGAATCCATAATACAGTGAAAATAGGAATTATGTGATTATATACCTCTGCCCCTGTTGGATACATATGGTGCAGTGTGATTGAGCCTAGCACTCTGATGTCTGTTGGTTATGGCACAGGAAGCATATTAATGCTGGCTATACTCTGAGATCTACCAGTTGTCTTATTTTTAACACACATTGCTGGGAGTAATATAGATTGGTCTGCATGCATAATTTGAACTGGTTTGCATGCATAGACTCATAGGTTCATAGGATATTACTAGGCTAGCTGCACTTGTGAGCTATTTTAAGCCTGGCCAAGTTTTCCAACCTGTGTAGTGTTTTGATTTCCCTTAGCCCTTCATGAACTCGATTTATATCACACATAGTGATAAGAATAATAAGGGTGATGACATAGATATTTATAAGGCCCCAATCATGTTATATATTAATAGATATTTATAAGGCCCCAATCATGGTATACATTACTTAGTAGCTGCCTCTCTCCATCAGTCGAGTAGGAGAAGCCCAGGGATAAATTTCCTAGTTATCATCCAGATGTGCAAGTCATACTTCATTACATTCAAGAATGAATTTGTTTTCCATGTTTAGGGAATCTGTTCCAAACAAGAGGACACTGCCCTGAAAAAGAGCAGTGGTATCCGATGGAAGATATACCTGCCTCTTCACACTATTGTGTTGATGTTGCAGAGGAGGTTGAGAACCCTGGAATGAGTATTTCTAGTACCCTTTGATTTTACTTGTGTGCAGTAAGTCCATCAGGGTCGGGTCAGAGGATGCATTGTATGCCAGACACAGGTCACCTCTTAATAGTATGTAAGAGACTGAGAACAGCAACAGGGGTTTGAGACAGTCTGTGTATGACAAATTGTTTTAAGCTGAATATACTTTTTGTAAGCTGTTACATATGTCTGGAAAGATACATGCAAAATTGGTCATTATACTCAATGAATGGTTTTATGAGGGCTGAATAGACAGGGACAATGACCTCCATGGACCTAGAGACAATCTCCTTGTCAATAAGCTGAGTCAGTACAGAAGGACTTCTGTACTACAGTGGACATATGTTGGTTGAAATGCAGGTTACTGTCCACATGCATTCCCAAATGCTTAATAGCTGGGTCAACTCTTAGAAGCAAATTTTTAGTGTGGTAGTTCCCAGGGGGAGCCAACTTACCAAATGATATGCTAATCAGTTTTTTTGGTATTTAGCTTTAATCCATGATTTTGGCACCAGCTGTTTGTTTGGGATGATTCTTCCTGCATTATTGCTAAGTCTCTTGGTGATTCTATAATTGTACCCAACTTGCAGTCATCTGCAAACGTAGTCAGCCAGAGTCATTTCGTATAGGATTTAACTTCAGATGAGTAGAGGTCAAGCAGAAGTGATCACATCAAAAAGCCCTGGGAACTCCACTGATGACTGACCTTTTTGTGGAGGTAGCTTCACCTGTTTTGATCTCTTATGTCCCATCCATGAGCCAATTGGTGATTCAGTGGGTGGCCTAGGGGTTTATTCCTAGTTTGCTTAACTTTTGTGCTATGCCCACAGGAGGAATTGTGTCAAATGGGTTGGCGAGGTCAAGGTACATGGTGTGCACTATTTTACCTTCATCCATTGCCTTTGCAACTCTTTCTAAGAAGTCCACTATGTTGAGTAAGCATGACCTGCCTTTAACAAATTCAGACTGAGATGGATCCACTCTTTGGAGGTTCCCTGTGTCCTTATTGATTAACTCTATGATAATCTTTTCTAAATTATGAGTCTCTAATTGCCTGGATCAGTAACAGGTCCTCCATTGTGCAGGGGATGGCTGCTGCTGTTCTTCACTTGCTTTTCTTCACTTGCTTGGAACAAAGCCTGTATTGAGGCTGAGGTTGAACAGTGCTTTTAGGGGCTTAACTAAATTATGCTTCATGCAATTCAGGATGCATCTGATGATATTGTCAGTACCCACTGATGCAATATTTCAGCTTTTGAAAGTGCTTTAAGGACATGGTCATGTGTGATAGCTGGGGGGGTACATCAACTTCAGGTATGTTTTGTGAGGTATACTTGGGATGGAGAGGGGTAAAGTTTGAGCCAAATTATCAGCCAATAGGTCAGCGATAGCTTCAACTTCAGTGACTGTAGCATGGATCATAATCACCTCAATGCATTACTGCTTTGTGCTCCTGAGATTTTAACATAACTTAAAAAAGGGTTATTGATTACCTTAAGCTTGGGTGGTTATCTTAGCATCAAATGTGACTTTAGTAGATTTAACTCATCACCTGATTTTTTTTTGTTTAATTCATTTATGAAAGTACTTTTAATTTGTGAATTACTCTATTTATTCTGTCCAATATTTTTTCCTTTTATTGTATAGTTTGTTAATGTTCTAATTCTACCATGGGGGCTTGTTTATTGGATTGCCTTGCAGTTGTTTCTGCAGAAAACAACTGCTTGTATGCAGTTGTTTATATGCTGGTACAGCTTGGTGGTGTACAATTAAACATAAGTAGCATACTTTTCAGAGTTTGGTAGGGATTTGAAGCTTGTCTAGGTATCACTTAAGAGTACACAGTTTGGCTTAGAGAAGTTTTTAAAGTTATCATGAGAGGAAGGGGTCTTCAATTTCAATTTTATTTTGAATGAGACAGCCTTATGGACAGATCTAACACAGGATGGGACTAGACTAGGGATGGTGCAAGATGCATCAATACTGGTAAGGCCAAAGTTTAAAGGATTGTTTCCTCTAGTGAGTAGTCTGACTAATTGTTACAGGGTATTTGTACTGAAAAAGTCCAGGAATCTCTGTTCTTATGCATTAGTAGTTGTGTAAGCTACCCAGTCAACATACAGACAGTTAAAATCACATAGGAAGATGATACTGGGATTAATACCAGCACTTGTAGACATGAGTTGTGACTTTTTGGGGTCCTAAAGGAGTTCTTTAATTACTTAATATGTGATAGAGAACCTTCTTGATAGTGATATGGACATGATGACGCTCTGGTGCATCAAACTGTTAACGAGTCTGGATGGCAGTCTCTCATGGAAAGAGGTTGAGACACTGCCATCTTTTTCCCATCCTGTGAAATAGCTGATCGAAGGGTGTGAAAGTTATTATAGTCCTGCATAGCCCAAGAACTCTCCACTGTTATGTTTCAGACACCCCACAGATATATATGTCTTCCAGGGTGGGCAGAGCTTGTAGGGAGTGGAATCTCCTGTTTAGTCCCTTGGCATTGATCAGCAGCACCTCCACATTTTCTTAGTTTGTCTTGTTATGTTATATTATGTTTTGTTATGTTATATTATGTTATATTATGTTTTGTTATGTTATATTATTTGATGTTATATTATGTTTTGTTATGTTATATTATGTTTTGTCATTTTATGTTATATTGGTAGGTTTATAGGTTCATAGGTTAGTACTAAGCTAACTGCCCTTGTGAGCCATTTTAAGCCTAGCCAGTTATCCCTTGTGAGACTCAAACACTGCACCCTGTGTTTGTAAGGCAAACACCTTAACCATTAGGTCACCCTCCCACCCTTATCTGGTTTACATTTCCTAAAAAGGCACTATAAGGGGGAGAATGTTGTTGTCAATATAGGAAAACCTAAAGACAGCAGGTGCAGGCTATCTCTGATGAATCAGGTAGATCAGTGAAAATATTCTCTTAGGCTGATCAATGTTGGACATGCTTGGAATGACATCAAACACTAAGCCAATCATTAAAGTTTGTTATGTTTTGCTTATATTGCAGCACCATTCTTAGAGAAGGTAGACTGCTGCTCAGTGCTAGGCTTATACATGCCTTGGATATATAGTCCGAGCGCTCCATCACATCTGTTGTCATATAATCTTAGGAGATACTTCTCAAGTTATTAACATCAACATGTAATATTGCAGATTCATACTTGTACCTGTAGACTTGAGTGCATGAATGATTTGTAGAATCACAGTACCAGCCAATCACATGACTAGGATGTTTGGTTGGGTAGATGCCTGCCTTACAAGCTCAGCATCCATGATTTTGGTGCTCTTTGTGCTATGTGTGATGGGGGTTTTGTAAGTCTAGAGTGCTGCTGAGGCAATCTCTGTCTGTGTTACATCTCGGAGGCGTTTGAGGCTTAGGCAGTCAATGTTAAGCATCTCAGCATATGAAGATTTATATGTGTTATGTTGGACATGGTGTGGTGTGTGGTGTGTTGCTGGTTATCCTGATGTTTGAGACATCACTATGTGATATTTTTCCCTCCAATTATATTATATATGTATATCCACATACTGCATTTTGTTGTTTGAGTAATACATTATTGTCAGTCTGCATGAGTCAACTTCTGCAGTGTATCTGGATAACCATTTCAATCAGCTTGGCTGCAGAAATTGAGGGGAGATGCTAGTCCATAGTTTTGACAGGAAAAGACTCAGGGGGCAAGGATTTGCTTTTGGATACAGGGGTTATTATAGGCAGACTTGGTACTATGGCATATTGGGGGCCCACGTTCCTAGGGCTGGGGTGTACATATGTCCTGGTCTTGGTTTAGCTGTAGCATGAGGTATGTACTTGCACTCAGCACAGTTATATAGATTTTGCAAGATTTTTAAACTGAAAAAAAAAGCTCTTGAACTGACAACCCACTATAAAGTGAGTCCAATGGCTGTATTTCATGCTCAGTGCAGCTTTTTTCTTCCCTTTTTGAAGAAAATTCTATTTGGAATGCTTGGAGGACACCAAGGTAAGTGCAGCTTGCATCTCTTAATTCATGGTTTTCGCCCTTCTCAGATTCTTAAGTCAAATGCCCAAGACCATGGGCAGGTGCAGCTCAGTTCAAGTTTGAGGAGGCAGGCTAGAAAGGAAAATATAGATAGATAGATAGATAGATAGATAGATAGATAGATAGATAGATAGACAGATAGATAGATAGATAGGTAGATAGCCAGTAAATCAGCTAGTGTGAAATTGTATCAGAGCACAGTTTTCTCACCACTGTGACTATTGACTAAGGTAGAGGTCTAGGAGCTCAGGTAGGGTAGAGATTTGGAGGTTTTACTTTTTCTGTCGGTGCAGGGCGTGAGTGTAATTGCTGTCACAAAGCAGGAGACAACAGCAGGGAAAGCAATACCCAGTAACAGTGGGAGATGGTAGACTGTACCAATGTTACAATTAAAGAACAGTAGCAGTTGCAAGACACAGTTGTCTCAGTAAGTGCAGGTTTGAGCAGACATTAATAAAAAAAAAAATCATAACAAACAGAAAAATGCAGTATAAACAGTTGGATGGATACATTCAGGGTCTTATCCCTCCATGTGACAGAGCTGGCATAATTAACTTTTTCAAAATGTCAGATATCGTAAGAGATGCTGAAGTATTAGCCATATGAAACAGTTAAAACAAGGTTCAAGCTGGGAAATGGTGAAGAAATCATGATATGAGGAAATATTTTTTCAGCTATATGGATGAATAATTATTGTATTTGTTGTCACTGTTATGTATTACAAAGAGTGGATTTCATACTTACAAACACACAGCTGGTTGGGATTCAACCAATCATAGCCTGTCAACCGAAGCCTAAGAAACTGAAAACATAAAAAAAATACAAAAATACAATAGTTTTCAACAAGGACACCTCCCCTGCACATCCCATGCCCCTGCATATCTAAATAAAGTAACTCTGAAATCATGAAACTATGCAAAAAAAAAAAAAATAAAATAAAATAAAATAGAAACATTCGGTACTTACGTATTATTGCAACCAGATTTTCGGGGTTGCGAAATTCACTTCCTGGAATAGAAATGACTTCAGAAAACACTGTTCGGTGTTTTTTGAAGTCATTATTGCAGAAAAAAAGTTTGCAGTACCTTCAGGCTGTCAAACTTTTCAAGAAACAGTCTTTCAGTTTTACATGCATTACACACATGCACGTTTGAATTGGATACTCTCTTTCTGACAAACACAAAGCCTGTCATGCAGTATTACAAGCAGAGCTACTCACATGTGGGATTCTACATTTGTTTTTGGTAACAAGGACATGTATGTCACCTGGTATGTTAATGGAAAAGATGTGTAGTGTTCATACATGGATCAACGTGTGTCTTCAAATATGAAAGCAACTTACATATCGTACACCAAGTCCCACAGTGCTTTCAAGCCAATAAACGTACACACGCGACCACTCTTAGCAGTGAACTCGACTCTCAATGTTTTTACAGGACGCTACCTACAAATCCTAAAAATTGTATGTGATAATTGCCAAAAGAAGCACTACCAATATCTCAGAATACTTTTGAACTCTTTATCCTTCCGTAATACATTTCTTTTTCACTTGCTTACTAAACGTCTACAAAGTAGATTGTATCACAAAATCTGGTTGCGATAATACCTGAGTACCAAACACTCTTACTGCACTGTATTGCAATTGCGAACAGTACTGTCCCATCAAATACATAGCACCGCTGCATTTCTTAATATGCTAACTCCATTACTTTCCAACAGTAACAGCAAACTCCCTAACACCACTGATCAACTACACCATTCTAAAACCCATGTGATTAATTGCACCCTCAGCCATTTGTGACACTGACAATGATAGTAAATACTACAGCTAGTCACAGTACTACAGTTAGTCACCTGAGCATGGCCTATTGTAGGAGATGCTGAAGTGTTACATGAAACGCTGAATGCTATGTTTGCATTCAGTATGACAAAGCATTAATCACGTGACAAAATTATTATATTTGTTGAACTTATTTAAACATTATAGAATATGGTAAGTTATTAACCACATGAAAATATCACTGCCAAGTTTTACTTTTGATATGGTAATGTGCTGACCATTTTAAGTAATTTTTTTTGGGAATTACAGAATTGAGAAATTATGAATTTTATTGTAAATGTTTGAATACATAATATGGAGACATAGTAACCACATGAAAAAATTAATGACAGATTTCTACTGGACTATGATGAAATATAAACCATATGACTAGTCATTTTTTCAGTTATGCAACAAAATTGTCATGATGTTAATTGGAAATATTTAAAAACATTGACTACAGTGAAATAGTGACCACATGGAAATCTTCCTTTTATACTGAAATACTTTTTGATTATGCATAAATGTTAAATAAGATACTATACTACTACATGTGTGAAAATGTTGCTACTAAATTTTAATTATACAATGATGCTTCATTATTATACAAAAATGAGTACACTGATTGGACAGACCAACCAGTGTGCCCTTTGTTAAGCAAGCATATACCAACAGAAGAAAGTCCGACTGCTAAAGTACCACTGAGCAGTCAGACTTTTTTCTATTGATATATGGCGTGGAGGCATACTTCTCAGCTGTTCAGATTTTTGCTTCATATTTTTGGTCTGTTCCTCATAAAATGTGTGGTTTTCTGACAAAGCACTGAGATGTGAAGTCACTAAACAATGACATGTATTTGAGTTTCAGATTTCATATTCTTCAGACAATGCATGCTAACACAAGTCCTGTTATTCTAACAACTTTCTAAGTTTATAAGAGCAACATTTACAATCTGTCCCTATTTTGGGGCCTTTGTCTCCTGTTACTTAAGGCTTTGCCCACATTTCTTGAACTAAGAGGTTGAGTGGTATGTAGGCAGACCAAACACAAGACAAATAAGGTATGTTCTGCAAAACTAAAGAAACATAACTGATTTTCCATTATTTTTCTGTGCTGTCTCAGCAGACACGTGTACCTCTGAATTTTCAGATTTTTATATATATAAAAAAACAATGGAGATTCTTTTTTCCTCCATTGCTTCTCCTGCACTGTACTGATGTACTCTGTAAGTGTAGGAATGTAAGCCCCATCCACATGTGCAATATGTCAACAAATGTGAAAGAATAGAAACAACATGGAGGAAAACAATGGTGCCATTATACAAAGACATTAATTTAAAAAAGGTAAGCAATTGCTTTCATAAATAATGTCATTGTATAATAGCAATAACCCACTTGTGGATTTACTTCCACCCACTCATTGTTTATTGCTTAATTATAACATGGTGATGTATAATCTTATTAAATAGTTTTCTGAATTAATGGTTGCAGTCTCTGAACTATGTTTTAGATGCAAAGTTTAAAAAAATAGCTACTTTTACTTTTCCTGTTAAACAACAAATATAGTGATTGGACCTCGTGCAAATCATGGTGTACTCTTAACCATGTGACACTATCAATAAGTATCTGATTTAAATGGCACAATAGCTGCTCTACAGAAAATGAATGAACTGTGTAAAAAGGTAAGAATATGGTTTGACTTTGCCAAAATCTAAAAGGATACAGATGGGTCATATAAGCAGTGTAAGACTGAGTTATTCCTCATTTTATATAAAGATTGCAGATGCTGAAAGGATGTCTGGCTAGAAACTAGTAGGCAACAAGGGCTATAAAGAAATAATAAACATTGCTTATAACATGAAGATGTGAAAGACCAGACATAAAGGATCATAACTAGTGAGAAGACTGTTCATCCTTATTGATTTAGTATTATTGTTTCATATTAAAGCGATTAAACTATGTTTCAAAATGAAGGATGAATGCTGGACTTGAATATATTGGGGAAACAGTGGAAGGGTGGTTAACTGAAGAAGATAGTCCCTGGGATTCATGAACAATCATGTAGGCTTCCTGCAAAGCCTACGCAATGTTTACATTTTACATGCTAGTGCGATGAGCAGCAGTGCTAATCACATATGCATACTGCACATCACACTAACATGAATGGAGGCATGTATCAAGGGCCAGCAACAGTGCTGGTGGCCAGGAAACTGTGTTGAGCAGCATGAGAACACACACAAAACAAACGGGTTTGTCTGTGGGCAAACCTGTTAGGCATGTCTGCACGGACAGCACAAAGAACTACATAAGGGAAATAATTTATGCTGTATACAGGCAGGGAAAGGGGAAAGTGTCTGAGTATAATGTGCACATAAATGAATCATATGAATACAAAAATAAGTAAGAGGGGCTGTGAAACGACAAGGGCAACTACAGTACATAGATTACCAGAGAGGAAAAGTACTGATGACCAGGTGCACAGAAATCAAAGACACGTATTCAGAAAGATGTAAGAAGGGAGGGTAAATGTTCCATTTCTAGAATGATATTTGCTGTTCTTATGTCACAAAGACAATCTGTAATAATACGATGTTGTTACACAGGTCAGAACAGATAATGGTGATCACTAGTCCTGAGCAAATATGCATAAATAAAAGTAGAGGTAATATAGGATGTGACAGTTACACAAAATCATATTGTAACAGAGGGAAATTATATGCCATATGAATGTCAATGGCATGCTAAGCTGAGATGACAGTTTGCAAAGACAATACATACATGATGGGATATCTGCACAGTGTGCATTATGTTCATATAACATGCTGGAAAATAGGAATGGCTCAGAAGTCACAATCCCCTTTTGCAAGAATTGACCCCATGCCATCAGTTTCAACACTGACTTGTGTATTAATTGCAAATGCCACAGAAGGAGGCCTAATACATATATGAGGAGGATCACCCTTGAAGAGAATTATGCACCTCAATATTATAGTACTTATGCATTCCAAATGTAGGTGTGTGTGCCATTACAAATGTGGGAGCAGGGTGTGACATATGTAATACCCTTGTGTAAAGCACCCCTGCCTGACATTTATTACGCTGACAGATAACAACAGATACAAACCCCAAACCATGATGCAATGTATTCTGCAGAGCTGTGTATTGTCAGCATCTTTCACAGGAAGCAGCAATTGGTAGTGTGACTAACAAATTCAATCAGTGTGTGAATTAAGAAAGGACACCTGAAAATGAATGTCATATCAGCATGTCCGACTGGTGGCAATTAAATTAAAATGGAGATGTGCACACAAATGTGATCAGTCCTATAGGGTCTATGTTATAATCATGAAAGACGGAAACCGCGAATATGAAAACGTCGACACAAAAAGACCAAACTACCAGATGAGCGAACCACCTAATCAGCGAAAACCACATCATCGAATGGATTTCCCTAACCAGCAGTGCCATGTAAGTATACCTAAACCAACTACAAAAAACAATAACAAAACACACTTTTGCAGGGGGGCAAGTCCCTCTGCACCCCCCATGTGGGGGGCTGCACTCCCCACACCCCCCTACTTAAATATACCAACTCCAAGATGACACTACAGTGGGGGAAAGGGTATATTCTCTTATCCCCAGAATCGCCGATGTTAGATGTTTTGCCTTTCGCTGTTCTGGTGGTTCACTCTTCTGGTAGTTTGCTTATTATGTGTCGACATTTTCATATTCGAGGTTTACGTCTTTCGCGATTCTGATATAGACCCATACCGTATCAATGTTCCATGGTCAAGGAAGTCTTCTCTGTATGTCTGTACACATAGCCCAAAAGAACTCAAGCACACATGTGTACACCACTGTACTCAATGCATATGCCAAGGTAGCACTCTCATCATCACATTGGCAGAATAAATGTGTAATATCAGAAAATCCAAGGTTATGTTCACATGTGTTTGTGCAACATATCAATGGATAACACTGGCATGAAGTAATGGTTGTGTGATGTCAGTACATTCACAAAATAAATCCCTATTCTAGTACTGAGAAAATAAAATCCATACTCTATCTGGGGAGGTTGGTAGGGGTCATTATGTCTGAGAGTCCTGGTCCTATGTCTGGGGTCCCTTTCATTCTATGGTTGGTGTCTGGTGGTTGTGTGGATCTAGACCTTTGTAGTTCAAGGGTTCCTAGGTCTGGAGTCAGAGGAGTACATTTTCTTTATCTCTTTTTTCTATTTGCAAATAGAGGTTGCAGTATTTGCAAAATAAAGTCTATGAAATGAAGAGACTCTGGACATTATCTTAAACTTATACCAGAGTTTATTTTCTTCTTCAAACAAAGGTGATGACCACTGTATATGTGTAGGAACCAAGGTTGGTCAGTATTTGTTACATATCAAAAAGAGACATGAAAGCATATTGAATAATAGTCTTACCTGGCTACTGTATTCTATATCATTTTATACCAATAGGGCAGTGCACTTAGAAAACTGTGGGATGTCAGCAGTCCTAAACTTATCCTCCCATTGGTTAAGGAGGTGCTTCTTGTGCTGTTTAAGGTCACTATAATGGTGATGGTAATTATCTCCAGTGTGTGGCATGCTGATTGCACTGGGGACAACCTTGGCTACTGTATTCCAATTCTCAGTCTTATATAGACACAGCGTAGCCCTCCTGCAGCAGCCTATGGCTGTAGTGCTTCATGAGGAGTGCCACAAAAATCTTGGACATCTCCACACCCCATTTGTGTGCTCTAAGTTTAGCACCATCATCTCCTGCACCAGCCATGCCTGCAGAAGTCAAGCAGCAACTTGAAGGGTGAACTGGTGCCAAATTCCACTCTTGTGTTTAATGACTAGTGGGTAAACATGCACAACCATGTCAACTGCATTTGCCTGACAGTGAGCGCAAAGAGGCACTTGTAAGCAAGGGGAAGGCATTTTATAAAACACGTGTGAAGGTGTGAGACATGGTAGTGAAATGTCATGTGTGATGCTAAACATATTCACACATTTTCAGAGGGTCAACACTGATAGTCTCAATGGCTTGGCTTATTATCTTTGGTGTTTTGTAGATCAAATAGGATGACTTGGCACACAACTTTCTGAACTTACACACTGTAAAATGTTAGTTGGCCAGTGTGGGAATCATAGCTAAGAAATAAATGTGGCATAACGTTCAAGCATAGAGGGGGGGATTTAGTAATTCTCTGTGTAAGACTAACCAAGTCTTACTCAGACACTGCCGTCGAAGATTATGACGTCAGCGCGCCATGCGTATTCATGAGGGCACGCTGACTCAACTGGAAGGCTAACACGGAGCATGTAAGACTACAGGGGGGTGTCGGACTGCCGAGCAGTCCAAATATCCACGCCCCTGCAACCATATAAATGTAAAAATGACAAGAGCAATGAGCGAGTCTGCTGAAATGTACACATAGCAAACACTGCACATCCCGACATACTAAACCCCTTTGTAATTGTAAAATGCAAACTATTTTTTTTTTTTATAATTCCTGATATAGCTGCCCGTATTTGCGTGTGTTTGCGCATGTGTGCCCATTGCTTAGCTACATTAGCAATTTTGACATTGAAGAGCATAATAAGAAATGTTTATGCAAATTAAGCCCAATAGCGTAGTGGTAGAGCCTTCGCACAAAGAGGAGGCATTCCCGGTTCTAGTCCCACCACTCCCATTTCTATTTTATGTTTTAAATTAGTATATACAATAATTCCTGACATATATGAATGAAATTTTAGTAAAAAGCATTGAAATCGCATATGTATTAGTGAACAAAATGTATCTATATATATATATATGTATATATATATATATATATATATATATATATATATATATATATATATATATTTATATATATATATATATATATATATATATATATAAATATAAGAAAGTGAGCAGCATTAAGGATATCGACATATAATTGCCCATAGCTAAGTAGAGTTGTACCCAGCACAATATAGTTGCCCATAGCTAACCAGCGCTTTACCTAGTGCAATATAGTTGCCCATAGCTAAGCAGCGCTTTACCTAGCACAATAGGTTTGCACGGAGCTGCGCACCGCGCCAACCAACGCACTGTCGGGCAACGTCAGGCAACGTGGAGCAACGTAGAGCAACATTGAACAAAGTCACCTAAACACAGCCAAACCCCCTAGCCTGTCTGGACAGTAGTAAAATAAAAAGCAATGACAAGGCTCAAACCGGGGACACTGTGCACCGTAATCAAAGTACTGAACCACTAAGCCATGACAGCTTCACATAAACATGCACTGTTAACATACATATACTTATAAATGGAAGTTTAACCATTGCTAAGCAGGTTTGCTGTTAGCTGAGAATTTTCAAAAATGGACAATCACAAATAAGTGCTGGAAATGAGACATATTTAAGCTCCATAGGCGGGAATACTCACCATAACTGATTGTAGCTCCCATCTGCAGTCAGAATGGCTGGTGCTGGAGAGGGTACTCGCTTTTGAGTGCAACTGTGAGGCATCGAGGAGTCAAAATACATGGTTTGGCTCCTTGTCCAGACTCCTGCAGGGCCAGTTTCAAGGGATGGAGTACAAAGCGGAGGCTTGGAACCGGTTAGCTCATGATCTTGCCAGTGCCACAGGCATCCCTCAGACTGCTGAGCAGGTCCGTCACCACCATGCAGACCTGAAGAGATGGAAGCAGGACCTACTGAACTGATGGATACAGGAGGACCATGACATGCAAGATACCCCACTACAGAGTAGGTAGCCATGGAATGAAGTATGTTAGAAATGCTATTGTAGTCTATATAATGGATAGGTATGTCTCAATATCCCTTAATTTACTTCACAGCTGCAGGTGTCCTTGCTGCGAATCAGCAAGCCTATGCAGATAGTTTGCTAAGGCTGCGCTACCAGGCAGGTTAGTAATTATTCTGCATGTATTGTTATATAAAATAAGTGAGAGAGCCTGAAAAAAGGGTTCTAGCCCAATAATAAAGCCATAAAATGCCCTGAATAATTTCTCTGCATGTACTGTTATATAAAATAAGTGAGAGAGCCAGAAAAAGAGTATGTTAACCCATTAATAAAGGTAAAATAAGTCCTGAATAATATCTCTGTATGCACTGTTATATAAAATAAGGGAGTGAGCCTGAAAAAGAGTGTTGTAACCTATTAATAAAGGTATAATACGTGTTGATTAAGACTTCTGCATACACTGTAATATCAAATAGATGAGTGAGCCTCTAGAAAAGTGTGTAATGTAATTAATAAAGGTATAATACCTGGAGTGTGTCCATGTCACTTACTTTGAAATGTTGTACTGTTGCATTATATAAATAGTACTGGTGTATTAAGCGCTGTCAACCCACAGTTGTGCAGTCCCATATAAAGTGGATGAAGGGAGTGCCAGTAGCTGTGAAGCATATATACAGTCCTCAACAGTTGGTTAATGGCTGGCATGCATAGGTAAATCTGGCACACTAGTAGCTTGCTAATGTGTTCCTCAGAAATGTGAGTGTGCTGCTCGAAATGTAGGGGGCTGTAGAAATATAACTGAAAATGTCACGTGAACACATCCAGATATGTAGATATATATAAATATAAATAAAATATATAAATACGTAGCAGTAACATCTGCATCCTGGACAGTTAATATGTCAGATATAGGTCAGGTATATAATGAACTAGCCAAACCCATTACACAACCTAATGTACATTGCCTAGTATAATAATACATGTGGGGGATATACACCTGCAGTCAATAGGAATGTAGTGTAAACTATAAGTACATATAAGATGTTAATGGAGGTATCTTTTTACACCCTACTGTATGTGCATAAACAATGCAATTCCACACCTCAATGGGTATGTGTAATCTCAAAACATTTGTTGGGACATATGTCCTATTGCTCTATAAATACCTGGATTTACTTTGATGCATGTGCCCTGTTCAAAAACCACAATCTTGGTGGCTTGTTGCCACCAATCATTCCTGCATGCTGTTGGAATGTCCACTGTTGTTCAATATATGCATGTGTTGTGCTTGCTGTTCAACTGTTGGAACCCTGGTGCGTTGGGTTAATGGGAATATTACTGCATGCTGTTACAACTAATTTGGAATGCTGTTGTCTATGTTGTCATTAAATACACCTAAACACAGAACGTATGGGAAGGCTGGTCCCAGTGGATCTACCTGTCCTTCCTCAGCTGGCGATTACACCTAGCACCAGTAGGTCCGTTGCCCAGCCTGGGCCCCCCTCCTCCATTGGTCCTGTGCCATCATCAGGTGGAGGCATTGCAGGGGATGGGGCCTGTCTCCCCATGCAAGCGTGGGCGGAGAAGGGCCACCTGTCACATTCCGAAGGGTCCGGGCTATGGTGCATAGGGAGATCCAGCGTTCAGTCGCTGATCCCCTATGCCAGCTCGAGGCAAGAGTGGCGTGACTCACGGGTGAGCCTGCCCTTCCTATGCAGCCCCCAGCACAGCCACCCTCCGTGCTGTGAAGGTGCAGTGGTGACTGCCCATGGGTGGGGATCTCAGTTCCACTGTTACCATCTGTGGGCTCATGGGCTTGCGATTTCCAAACATCCTTCCCCATCAATTGTGTTCACCCACCCCATGTGTCATATTCCACCCCTGTATGCGTCTTGTTTGTCTTGTCTGTTTACCACCCCAACCTACCTCCCACAACATACCTACTTCCCCTACCTCACATTCCACTAACACCTGAAAAAAAAAAAGGGCAATCTGCTCCCGCAAAAAAATCATGCCCCATACATAGCTTCCCATTTTGCACACATGTCCACTGGACATGTAAACTGATAATTATAATTGGCAGTACAACATACTGTGTTGTCCTCAGCCCTCTCTCAGGGGTGGAAGGTTTCAAATTTCACTCCAAATTTCTAACATATGCACAGCTATTGCTGGTAAAGAAATGGGCAGCTATGGACCTTCCCTACACCCATCCTGCACATCCCAAGCTGGTTTCCCTACTGTCTTGCCCTCTTTGTGCCCTCGTTTTCACCACTTTCCTATCTCCCCATTTTCTTTTCTTTCAAAGAAATGAGCACGAGGGTTAGCCGGAGTAAACACTTTTAAGCAGTAGTTAGTGGGTTTGCGTGAGTGTGCGCTTGTGTGCGCTTAGCTAAATATTGCTAAGCATCACGCAAACCCGCTTACAACTGCTTAAAAGTGCCTTAGTCACTCTGCATGGCAGGGCCCTTTTTCTGCTGAGCAGCAAAATAAAACACCTCTGTCCGTCTCAAACCCCGGACCTCGGACACACTACACTGCATGAAGTACCACTAAGCCACAGTAGACATACAGCAAGTTGGTGCTATAATAAATATATCATGCATTACAATGAGTGAATGTAAAGGGAAAATAGGAATGCCATAACACAAATCTTGTTCTGTGGATCATTACCAACAGTTGTTGTGTAATTGCATGACATGACTGTGAAAAGAGAACCAGCCATTCTAGCAGGAAATAATGTTACAGTAGCACTTTACAAACCCCACACAGTATCAGAGCAGGATAGACACTGGCATATTTGAATAGGGCAAAGGGCATACTTCCCAACTGTGACTGCTTGTCAGGGATGTCCCTGATTCTTAAACAAATGTTAGCTTTGTCCCTCTGAATCCCTCTGAAAAGTACTGACATTAGGCAGAAAAGTGGGGAATTACACTTAATGAATAATGTCAATAAGTAAGAGTAGACACTGCTTGCACGTCAGAGAAGGTGTATTAATACATATGCTGTGATTCTCCCACAGTCTCAACTTAATGTCTGTAATATATTACAGGTGCACCTCACTTATATGTACCTTTCCCTGAGGTTGTTCAAATATATTCCTGAGTGTATCATAGGCCTGGCAGAGGCAGAAACACACAGGCATCTCAGCTTTTCTGCTGTTACACACTCTGAAAAAGGTTTTGGAAGGAGTCCCACAAGCATACCCTTATGTAGGAATACAACACAGAAATATCAAAGAATGTAGCCATGTACTGGTAGCAACCAACTGTGACAATGCCAATGTTCCAGTGCTGAAAAGACCGGTGTGGTACACAGACAAAGAATAATAGGCTAACCTCTGGCTACCATCTGGATATGTCCACAGGTGGGAGCTACGCAGACAGACTACTTGACTTGATAGACTAACAGGTACACAGCAACCCTGTATGTTCAGCAAGAATAACATCACACAAGAATAAATAATGCTCTCTGTACTTCTGCACCCCTACCCAAAAGAACAATATACCTGTGTATTCAGGCTCTACCAAGGATGTATGTAGGCATACTCAGTACTGAAATTTGTCCAGTTGTCTTGAGCAGCCTGTGCTAATATCAACACACAAAAAAAACACAAACTGTTCAGAAGTGAGTAAATTAATATTTACAGTATAGTAGTTCACAAACAGTTCATGTGCCAGATGAATACATTGCAATAACTACTTTTGTATGGCAGTTAATTGTCTTATTAGAAAAGAAAGTACATACTCCCATTTATCTTGTGTTAGCATTTGGAGGGGTGAGTAATATTCTACACTGACAAGTGTGTACTAGAAGCAGCAACAGTCAGGTTTGAGAACAACATGCAAATCACTGGCTACAACCCTAGCTTCAGATATAAGAAGTATACCAACCTTCTGACTGATACAATGGTGTCCACAGCAAACAAGCATGGGCCCCACCTTGGAAAGCTGAAAGGGCTTCACCTACCTAACTTAGCATTTTATAGCAGTGGGCTGGTATGACAGTGAGTACTGCAATTACCACACAGCAGGCTGCATGCAATTACTAAATGGTGGGCACCAATTGGTGCAGAGGCCATCACATACACATGTGCAGATACCTAGAAAAGCAGGCTGTACTTGCTGTCCACACATGCAATAATATCATTGCAGCAACAGAAAGAGAGAGAGAGAAAGAGAGAGTGAGAGTGAGAGAGAGACAGAAACAGAGACACAGACAAAGACAAAGGGACAGAAACAGACAGACAAAGAAAAAGAAAGAGCAACATCAACAGACAGAGAAACCCCCCCCCCCAAAAAAATGTAAAAACAGACGGAACAGAGAAAGTAAAGGTATGTAACACATATGTATTTGCTGGCATGTAGTAGATGTTTTTGAAGAGTGCTCTACATACTGTGAATCATCCATATGCAGCAGCAGTACATATCTATATGTATCTGTACATGTGCATAGGGCAAGGGACATACTGCAAGAAACACTAGAGGCCAGCATAAGTAGTTCCACGTCTTTTATTCAAAAAATAATGAAATACTGCAAAAGGAGATAATAATGTCCAAATAACAACACTCAAATTAGTTTCGGCTACTGTCTTCTTCAGTGAGAGAAAATAAAGAAAGAATTATTGCAACCAGCAAACCAGTAATCTTTATATATTCTTCACCCAGCCTAGTGCTTCTTGTGGATTGGTTTGGCCGAGCATGCTGTACGTGCGAGGCGTGCTGTTTGGACAAGGGACATACTGCAACTATTTGTGAAGGGTGTATATATATATATATATATATATATATATATATATATATATATATATATATATGTTGTTGAAGGTTGTTATGTGCATATTTCTATGTAGGTTGTAGTGTGTGTCAAAGAAAACAGCATGCAGTGCAGGTATCTGACATGTGGTGGTTAAACGCTGTGGGTATGATTTGTCAGTGTTGCAGTGTTGCAGACAGTGAGGTCTGCTAAAGCTACATGGACTGATGACACCTTCAGTGCATTCTGCACAACACTGTGCAATATTATTATATAACTGTATATCTCACAACTGTCGCATAATTGATATTCCCCAATGAAAGTGTGGACTGTATATGTGCCTATATGTACATCTATATGTACAGCAATGGATGTTCATATGTATGTGTGTATGCATGTTTGTGTATATATATATATATATATATATATATATATATATATATATATATAGAGAGAGAGAGAGACACGGGGTCATACTTACTGCAACAGGTACCTGGTGACCAAGGCATGGACTGAAGCTCAGTGTTGACACTGCAGTGCCATCCCTTCTTGCCAAAACACTGTACCCATTAACTACCACATAGGTGGTAGTCTACCTAACACCGAAGGTGTGATAAGGGAACATGGGACACAGGTGGACAGTAGCCTCCCCTTTCATAATCACAGTGCCACACTAGTCATGTACTCTGTCTACTTGGTACACGTCATCACCAAAGGTGTGTCATCTAGGGAAATATAGGTCAGTGTTCCCCTCTACTCATCACACTTAAAACCCATTATAGAGTACAATGCCCCATGTGGTATGTACCTCACATGACAACTACAGCAATTGGAAAGGCCACAGACATACCTCACAAAGAGTAATACTGGCCTCAAACAGATGCCCTATGCAGACCGACTCACAAAACCACAGCTAGACTGTGTTGCATACCGTCTACCCAGAGGTGACCTCTGCCTAACATACAGAGCTATGTCACATCCATAGCTGTTGGACATCCTCCACATAAACATATTACAATCCCTCCGATAAACACGCTCTAGGGCCCTAAACCTTGTCAGTTCACTAAACAGCACATGCTGGAGGGATAGATTCCTATCTCAGAGACATGCCATATTCTGGAAAAAAACACCTATCAATAGCAAACAAAGCTCCTCATTAGCAGTTGTCATAAATACTCCTGATGATTGGTTGGGAGATAGGAAATACACCCTGGGAATCACCTCTGTGGCTCTGGTTGACAGGGGCAAGTGAAATTAAATTACATGTGTGTCAAAGGCCAGGGTACTGTATGGCTAGGCTGCTGTAGGCCCTAGGGCCAATAGCGTATTACCTACCTATGACACAATGCACACACACACATGTACTTAGTGCAATAATTGCTATGTTTGGTTGACTGAGTGTGATGGTGAATGTGTTGGTGAATGTGTACAAGGTCTGTAAAGGTGTGATCGCTTAGTGTGAAATTGTTTCTGTCATGGTAGTTTGTGTCCTAGCTGTGATCCCAGCAAAGGATGTGTATGCTATTGCTAGGCAGAAAAAGTAGTATGGCATACGATGTGATGTAGTCCCTTGTTGTCAACTGTGGTGTCCCATTGTAGGCTAAAGCAATACATGTATGCTTACTGACTGGTACTGCTGGTGAATCCAACTCCCATATGAACTGCAGTACTACCTGAAGCTGTAAGCCTAAACAGTACAGTATGGTGTATGTTCACATTGCTTGGAAACCCTGTTTTGTGTGTTCCCTGTAGTCCTCACAGATTACATACCTCAGGCATAAGGTTTTGTAAGTAGTGACATACAGTACTGTATGGTACACAGGTAAAGCTCATCTGGGTTGGCATACATTTTTGTGTTGTATGTATGTCTGATGTGTGTGTAATTATGCCTGTACCATGCCCTCAATCATATGTGTGTTACAGGGTATACGTGTGTATCTAGCAACATGTATAGTCTAGTACAGCAGTATGCCACGTATATTAACAACTGTGCACATATGTTAGGCAGGGGTTTGGCATCAACGACTAGGGTGGTATACTGGTAATACTGTAACTGTACTTTACATTCATTGCAATGGATGACATATTTCCTTATTCATTAGCTTGATATATACCTCTTGTGGCTAGGTGGTGCATTGTGTCGCATACAGTGTGACATGTACTTTTGTATAGTCTTACATACTGGTTTCTCGTTGTTGCTGTGCAGAACATGGTTTGATATATAGAGAGTGCCAGGCACTCTCAGCCAGTTGTGGCCTGAGCACTAATATGTGGTATTGAATGTGTGTATCCTCTGACAGCCAATTGGATGCTATATATGGCAGTTAATTGATATCTGTACTTTAGAATGTTAAGTGTGCCACATGACTTTCTCACACATATTGTTTAATTGTCTTCCTGGGGCATGACCCACCAATGCAACCCGTGTTATACAGCTGCAGAGGAACAGGAAATACACAGCAGCCTGGTGCATCACTACACCCTGCTGTTCTCTAGAACCAGCCAGGACCAGCATGAGTGGACTGCACTGTGGCAAGATCTTGTTCGTCGGGTAAATGACATAGGCATGCATTACCGGACATATGAGCAGGTACGCCATCACTACAGTGATTTAATTAGACTTGTCTGGTGGCGTGCGTCTGATATCCATAGACAACAGCTTGCCACAGGTGGTGGGGTAGCCATTCATCCCCCCCTCACCAGAATTGAGGAGCTGCTCATAAGCGTGGTGGATCCTGGCCAACAACAGGAACAGCAACATACATGTGTCATCATGGAGGCCGGGGCCACCCAGCATGTTGACATGGAGCATGCAGGTAACATGCCATATCTGTAGACTACTGTTACCTGTATTGGTAGATTATGCATATGTGAGATGTGTACTCTGTGTTTAGCAGTTGTGCTGCATAGTGTTGTGCAATACTGATATTTGGAATATAATCTGTACGCCTGTGACTGTCGACTGTTGTACTACTGTAGTTTAGCAAACTCACAGTAGAAATGCCACAGTTGTGGCCACTGACAAACTGTCTCATATTCTTGTAGGTCCCTCTGGTGTGACAGCAAGGCAGCCAGTCGATGCTGGTGAGTGTGTTATAAATTTAATATTGCTAATGAAATGTGCATGTCATAGGTGAGGTGTAGGCCATGTACACGTAACACACCTACGCATAATGCATGCTGTGCATGTTTGCTGTGAGACTATGCACATCTCAGTAATGTCAGTAGCTGCTTCAATCACATGCAATACACAGAGCATCACACACAATTGTGGCAACACCATACTGGACATTGGGTAGGCATAGTTGATACACATGTACACAACATACACAACTTTGTCATACGCAGTACACCTTAACATGCTACACATGGCGTATCCAGACACCCACTGTAAGGTCACACTTCAGTATCCCACATGTCATCCACACAGCACACATAATATACTTGAGGGGTAGAGGCCTATCATGGGACTGTGTGACACTCTTCAATACATAACACATTCATGTTAGGCAATGCTCCCTATTGGGCACCTTACAAATCCATGTAACAAGTGGCTGTGTAATTGTGAATGTAGCCATGGCACTGCAGTTCTGGTACAGCATGCTAAGTGGTGGTCTGGCACACATTAGTAGCCTTGAGTGACCACATGATGCATGATGATGATGGCTCATGGTACTACACCCCATCCAGTTACAGTGACCACAGTACTACATATAGCAGTCATTGCTATGCACCTCAATGTTGTGTGTGTGCAAACATATGCACCTATACACAATATGCATAGCAATCACCATTTGTACAAAATGACACATATATGTCTTGCAATGCTATTGAGTGTATAGGTCACATGACACACATTGGGTATGTGTGATGTTTAATGTGGCAGTCATGTTGTAGCAAGCCATGTCATGGCTGGCACTGGCATGTCCACAATATGTCCTACACTTACCATAATCACTGTACAATGGCCATGTTGAGCAATGGTATTCCATCACGTATACATGCACCACTCATCCTGTGTGTATACATAGCATGAATGAGCTAAACCTGTGTCCACAATTGTCTGCTACAGACACAGACACTGTAATCAGAAATGGATATCTATGTGACACACAGATACACATCCAGCCATGGTATATATACCTGTGAGTGATGGTGCACAGTACATTGCAGACCTTTTAATACTTGCACAGCAATGTTATGTCCATGTACACATTGCATTCCAGGGTGAGGCCAATCACTGAGCAACAACACACACGCATCAAAGCAATGTATACTGTTATTAATAAGGGATGTCTACACTCGCAATGCATGGTCTTGAGCAACACATTTTCTGCATGCTGACACGTGTGATATGACTGTTTGCCTTGTGATACTGTAACCCACCTTCAACCACTATTGAGTATGTTTTGGGTTGCTGGTGGTGTGTTTGGGTATCTGTTGTAGTGAGGAGTGTATTTGTGTGCATGTGTGCATGTGTTCATGTGTGCATGTGTTTATGTGTGCATGTGTGCATGTGTGCATGTTTTAATGTGTTCATGTGTGCATGTGTTCATGTGTTCATGTGTGCATGTGTGCATGTGTGCATGTGTGCATGTGTTCATGTGTGCATGTGTTCATGTGTTCATGTGTGCATGTGTGCATGTGAGCATGTTTGCCGACATCATGTGTTTCCTGTCTCCCTCCCACAGGTGCTGTGTTAGGGCTGGTTCACTGCAGCAGGGAAACTGATGTCACTGAGCCACATAGTGATAATGAAGATAGGTGTGTTGAGGCACAGGTGTGTTTGCCAGGGTCTGTTGTTGGGCCACCAATCGACAGTACACAGCTGTCCACCCCATCCATGCATACAGTCATACTGCCAATACATCCATCACCAATGCCCATAGCTGAGGGACAGCATACAGCTGGCATTGGCCAGACAGTGTGGTATCCATGGCACATGCATCCCAACACAGCAGCCATACCCAGATGTCTGGAAGGGTACCACATAGGCAGATGTCCAGGGGTTCTCGTAGGAGCACTGCTTCTCATCATGCCACTGGCAGATGTGCCACAGGTCTGACGTCACGCATGTTCCAGGCTGTCATGGAGGCACAGGCACATATGGAACGGTACACCAGACAGGGACTAAGGGCACAGAGGGCACATAACACAGCAATCATTGACAGTATCCATGACCTAGCAGGTGCCATCCATCATTACACTGAGGTTACTGATAGACATTGGGGAGAGACATTAGATATCCTCCTCAATGTCATGTCCATGTGTCAGGACAGTGCAGGATGGTTGAGACATTGACGTGGACGTATGCCAGCAACATCAGCAGCTGGCAGTTGCCGTGGACGTAGTGCCAGTACCAGCCCCAGCAATGTTGGGGGTGGGCTGTCCATAGAATGTTCTAAAAGACCATGTGCACATGGCTCTGGACAGTCCCAGCAGGGACCTGTGTCCAGTGTACATCCATCCACCTCTGGGGATAGTACCCAGTCTGGCTTAGTACCTGATAGTGTCAGTAACACCACTGCCAGGCACAGGTACCATATCCATGGCCAGAGATGGTGATCTGTAAAGCCTCGCAGGTACAGTCTGTGGCTGTCCCACAAATACCCATATACGGCAGCCACATGGTGGAACTGTGTGCATGCAGACACACACACATACTCCAGACACCTAGGGCTAACACATTCCCACACACATTACAACAACATTGGCCCATTACAGTATTCTTGCCCCTCACACACACACACACACACACACACACACACACACACACACACACACACACACACATGTCAATTGGATGGCTCACTGTAGGCCTCTGGCAAACCAACAACACACCCCTGTGCATATGCTGAAACCTGTGCTTCCTCCTGTCATCTGTAACATCGATGCAGGAACAGGCTACCATGGTGCTGATGCACAGGGTGTCTATATAGCAGTATAGCAATGTTAGCATGTTGTCAGCAGTAGAGTGTAATGATATGCTTGAAGGTGTAGCTGAGCAGGCATGATGCATTAAAACTATGATTGTCATTGTAGTGTTGTTTACACCAGTGTTGGTTACAATTGTGTATTGTCCAGCCACATGCCACTTGGCTGATGTGTACAGTATTGGCAGCATGTGTTAGAGAGTGGACAGTATGTGTGGGATGTGTGTAGCACAGATTTGCAGGTGTACAGTTGTGAACATGGTGGAGGTGCACTGTCTGCATGCACGTGCATAGTGGACACATGGCCAGGGTGACATGCTCTGTATTATACAGTAACACTCCATAGTTTCTATTGGTGGCCAGTATGCATTGTACTACACACATTCCGGAACCTGACTACACATGTGTGTATGACATGGTTTGACACTGTGCTGTGGGTGATACTGTTACTATCTGTCATTGTTTTGCATTCTGGTAGTATACATCACTTCAACAGCCTGACCATAACCAATCATTAGATGATGCCTTGACAACCGACACACAGCAACATTTGGATCCTTCAGTTACTATACAATGCCAGTAATCACTGGTATTCACCTGCACCCATTACTGAGACCACTCCTGTTTGGCATATAGCTCTCTTAGGTACAAGCAATCACAGTAGGGATATGTCTGTCCACGTCTGGTAATGCATACTGTGGCCTATAATGCATTCTCCAGATGACACACACATACTCCACAAGGGTATCATACAGACAGATGCCTGTTGTCACACCCATGCTGTAAAGCTATAAGCCAAACTAAGCATAGTCATCCACCTTTACGGAACATATTATCCCCGTAGTACCACATAGGTAGTAGCCGCCAACATGATGAACAGGTATTGATGTGTACATGCGACCAAGTGTTATGTCATCTCTCCTTTGTTAATTACATTTCCAAAGGTATTTTGCAATCCCTTGGTGGATCACATAAGCAATAAGGGGTCTGCATGCATATCCACATAGGTTGTTCTACACCTGTTATGAATAGTCATCATTGACAAACTTTGCTGTGTTTGAACAGGTCTGACATATGCCTCGGCCATAGATCCTCACTCACACATTCCAATAGGAATCATAATGACTTTGTGTGACACAGATGACCTAGGCCAGTGATCACTGCAGTGGCTGGCCTTGTCACAAGCATACAGATGTGCCCTAAGGTCTGGGAAGCAGCAGCACAGTCTGGCAAGGATGACAGCTGTGTTCTTGGAGAAAGCAGGGTTCCCACACATGCAATCATTGAGGTAACATGTACGGATATGTATTTGACACACAGCTAGCTCACATGTGCAATGCATACTGATATATCATACAGTGGTAAAAGCAAAACCCACAACACACACACTCACCAAGTGCAGGATTCAAACTCCTACCTTACTACTTCATGATATTAGAAGAGCACGCATTTATACAACACGCTATACATACTATGGGAATTTCTCTTTTCCACAGGTATATTTGTAGGATGGTGACATCATCAGACTTGACAAAAGTTAGATTACCACTTTTGACGTGTTTCACTACTCTCCTAAAAGCTTGTTCATTCCCAAGGAGGCCACACACACAGTTGTCCAGTGCAGGATTTCAAACCCCTACTTAACTACTTCATGATAGTAAAGACATACACATTAACACGATGCACTATACATACTACTGGGAGTTCTCTTTTCCACAGGTATATTTGTAGGATGGTGACATCATCAGACTTGACAAAGGTTAGATTACCACTTTTGACGTGTTTCACTACTCTCTTAAAAGGCTGTTTCGTCCCAAGGAGACCACACAGTTGTTCAGTATAGGACTCATACCCCTACCTAATTACTTCATGACACTAGAGGAGTACGCATTAACACAATGCGCAATACATATTATTGGGAGTTCTCTTTTCCACAGGTATATTTGTAGGATGGTGACATCATCAGACTTGACAAAGGTTAGATTACCACTTTTGATGTGTTTCACTACTCTCCTAAAAGGTTGCTCCTTCCCAAGGAGACCACACAGAAACAGACACAGTTGTCCACCGGAGGATTCAAACCCCTACCTAACTACCTCATGACACTAGAGAAACATGCATTAACACAATGCGCTATACATATTACTGGGAGCTTGCTATTCCACAGGTATATTTGTAGGATAGTGACATCATCAGACTTGACAAAGGTTAGATTACCACTTTTGACGTGTTTCACTACTCTCCTAAAAGGTTGTTCTTTCCCAGGGATACCACACACAAACACATTTGTGCAGTACAGGATTCAACCCCTACCTAATTACTTCATGATACTAGAGGAACACGCATTAACACGATGTGCTATACATATTACTGGGAGGTTTGGTTTCCACAGGTATGCCTGTAGGATAGTGACATCATCAGACTATATGAAATGTGTTACATTAGGTGACATTAGATGGCCTACATTGAAGGAATGTCTAAACACTTTGGCCATGTGATCATCAAAGGTGAGTTTACTATCTACCTGTGTCCCCAGGGCCATAATGACTTTCTATGTACATGCTGGATTACCACCTATGTGGTAATTTGTGTGCACTTTGTATTACTCAAAGGGGATGACTATGCATTCTTTGCCATTCAGCTTGAGGGCATTGTTTTGACACCAGGTATCTGTCTCAGTAAGACACTTCTGGAGGATGTCTGTGTCAGTTGTACAGTCAATTATGGACCACAGTTTCCAGTCATCTGCAAACTTGTTCAGCCTTACACCTGCCGTGCTTGACTGTACCTCTGAGCAGTATCGACTGAACAGGTGGGGTCCCAGGACCAAGACCTGTGTGATGCCATTTGTGACTGGCTTAGAGTTGGACATGGCACCTGCAACTATGAACATGTGTGTTTGATCTGTGAGCCACTTGGCCACCCATCCTGTGACATAGCTGTTCATGTTCAAGCTGGTACACTTGTCCATGATGACAGAATGGGGAATGGTGTGGTAAGCCCTTACTGAGGTCCAGGTGGGCTGTGTGGACTACTTTCACCTCCATCTATGTTCATGGTAACTGTTTTAAATAAGTCAACTAGGTTTGGGAGCCAGGCTCTGCCTTTAACAAGCTGAAGTTGTGTAGACTCCAGTGTCTGGAGAGCTCCAATGTCTCAGTGTATGGGTTCCATGACAATTTGCTCAATAGCTCTGTAGACCAGGCTGAGTACACATGTTGGGCAATGGTTTCCAGGTTCTGTTTTGGCACACCCTTTGTGGAGCTGGATGACTGTTAGTGTATGCCATTCTTTGGGTACATAGCCTGTGGTACACCTGAGTCTGGACAGTGAATGACGGTGAGGGTGTAGTTTCTTATGGGCCTAGTGTAAGACGCAGCTTGGGACAACTTACAGTCACATTGATGCTATGTTCTTAGCTTTGGTGAGGGCTGTCTTTACCTGCATGTCCATGACGTCTGGGTCTCTGCATCCTTCTGTGATGGACACAGGCCCTTTTGGGGGTGATGGGGGGGAGTTTACACTGAACTTGTCCCCCTGGGTGTGGGCAATGAAAGTTGGTTTGGTGTTTGTGATTACTTTTTTCAGTAGCTGATAACATATTTGGAAGTTGACACCTACATGTCTGGTATAGCTACCGAAGACTTTGTGGTTGTTATTCTTGCATTCCTTGGTAATTTGTCTTTAGAAACTGTCCTTGGATTATTTTATGAGCGATCGTTGTTTCATCCTAATAATGAATAGTGATACCTTTCCTTTAGTGAAGTTGACTCTATCAGGTGTTAGTTTCCTCCTTCTGTTCTCTAGCTTATTTATGGGCAACGCCCACCAGATTGTTTTCTTATTTTTGGAGGAGTGCATCTTGGTTTTATTTGTGATGTCTCAATCCATGCATCCCTGTAGATGCTCATAGGATGCACTTGTAAATGATTTGGCAGATTGTATACCATTATCCTATAGCAAGAGGGCTTTGGTAATTTCCACTTTGGTCTTGGGAAGTGTGCAGTTTGCTTTTGAAAATGTCTTCACAGTGGTTTCATTGACTGGGTGTGGGGGCGGGATGTGGATGTCCAGTGTGATTACTTAATGATCTGATATTACCAGCAAGGGGTTTATCTCTGTTGTAGAACACTGGTACCCCATGTTGGTGATGATCATGTCCAGTATGTTGTCACTTCTAGTGGCCGTGCTGACCAGCTGTTCCAGGGTGTTAGAGTTTCTTAACTCTAGGACACATTGGGCAAAGGACGTTGTATACGAGTAATTCACCCACTCAATGTTTGGGTAGTTGTAATCTCCTCGTATAATGGTGTTTGATAGGACCTTTATATTTGCCATTGTTCTCCAGAATACTGAGTGAGGTTCCTGAGACAAGGTACGTGATCTGTAGCAGGCTACAATCTGATGGGCAGCTTTGCCCATTGTTAGTTGCACTTGCATGGTCTCCAAGGCCTCATGCTGTGCCAGTAACCTGGAGGTATGGCTATCCATAAGGTAAATGGCTACACCACTTCCTTTTCTATTTCACTCGTGGTCTTGGGTCCAAAGGTCAGGGTGATTGTGAATGTTTTAAGTGGATCTTATCCAACAGCTGTATGTTTGACATAGCTTTGTATGTTATGCAGTGAACACCTCTGAGTAGGCGATATGCAAGGGAGTACGGATGGAGCATTTTGTGATGGTCTGTGTATGGCATGCATTGCAGGACACTAATGCTCTTTGTGAGGTATTTCTGCTGGCTTTCCAGTTGTTGTAGTTGTCTTGTGAGGTACATAGCAATAGTGGTGTTGTACTCTTTTAGAGTTCTAGTGAGTGGTGAGTAGAGGGGAACAATGTCCTCTTCTATTCTGTATGAGACACATTTTGTGATGAGGTGTGCCACATAAGAGGGTTTCCTGTCTACTGTGGGAATGTGTTCATCACAGTTGTATCCACTGTCCACCCATGACCCAGGGTGTCTTGTCATGCTTACAGTGTGAAGTATACTACCATCTATGTTGTAGTTCTTGGCTACAGTGTTTTTAACAAAGGTGATGATAATGCACCTTTTGGCATTGAGCTACAGCCCATGGCTTGGACAACAGCCATCTGCCTCAGTGAGGCCCTTTTGCAGGATGTCCACATCTTTAGTGCTTACAATGATGGCTCCAAGTTTGCAGTCCTCTGGAAACTTCAGTAGCCACAGGCCTTCCATGTTAATGTTTACTTCAGGGATGTAGATACTACACAGCCTGGGAAGTGATCTAGTCCCATGGCTGCTGTGATACTGACTTTGGAGAGTGTTTTATACCTGTGCAGCTGTGATGACAGCAACTTTGCAGTCTTCCATTATAGACATGTGCTCTTTCATGGGTGAGAGGGGGGTAAAGTTAACACTGATCCTATCTGCCAGGGTGTTGGCAATATCAGTTGGCTCTGGACATTTAGTACCATTGAGCTGTAACTCAGAACAGATCTGAGTGTAACCATGACATGGAACTGTCTGTTGGGCAGAGATCTCCTGAGTAGACATTATGCAACAGAGTACAGATTGGGTTACATTTCAGTCTTGTTGCATTGGGCAACTATTTGAGGCCAGTAATCCTCTTGTTAAGGTACTTCATTGGTGTTTCTAGTTGCTGAACGTGCCTAGTCAGATTCATTGCAAGTGTGTTGTGGTACTCTCTGACAGGTCTGATGACTGCTGAGTTGTGGCAACCTCCTTTGACCTACATGCACAGACCTTGGCAGTTTGTGTGAACACATAGCAGGATTTTCAGACTACTTTGTGAATGTGTTTCTGGAAGTAGAGATGACTGTACACATTTGTCCATAGATCCCTTATTATCACATCCGTATTTAGCCTAAGTGTGTGAGCATGCCCAGTATGACCTTTCAGTATCTTCCTGCCTGACATTTGCTTTGTTTCTTTAAGTGTGTGAGCATGCCCAGTATGACCTTTCAGTGTAATGCTAAATGAAATCCACTACATTTGTTGGAGTGTGTGAGCATGCACAGTATACACATTTATACTATATGTGTATGGTAAATCAAGTTGTATTTTTACAGCAGGGCACACATTTGTGTCATAGATCAACAGGGATCATGCTGTGCCTGCAGGGCTTCCATGCGACACTTTGCATAGACTTATCAACATTTCTACATAAAGGGGGGACACAGATTGTTACTGTGGGTGTACATAGGATGTGAGTTTCACCTGACACTTATACACATTGTTTGTGCCTGCACTGCTATGTACAGGACACCATTACAGTCTGTACTGTTGCCTATTGTACTGGCTTGAGGCATACTACTGTACTACAGATCTTAGCATCCAATGTCACGTATATTAGCTTGCGATTTCATAGCCTACACAACCTATATCACAACACCTGGCCTGATGTTCTCTGTCTGCATAGGCGTGTGGGGAAGGTTACCCATTGCCTCTTTAGGGGCATGATACAGCGTTGCTTTGTGTTTGCATTAGTGTACAATTGTCCTGCTGTGTCTGTGCCCCTGAAATGCTATCATGGCTTAGTGGTTCAGTACTGTGACTATAGTGCACAGTATCCTGGGTTCAAGGCCTGTCACTGCTTTTTATTTTCATGCTGGCCAGACCAGACTGCTTAAGGAACAGTAAAGCAGATATGAGCATGTTTAACTGACTTTGCTCAACTTGCCCTGACCTTGCCCAACATTGCACGAGCAATTTTATTTACATATACTAAATATTGGTGAAAGCTGCATAGCACTTCTTTATATTGCTTAAAACATGGCAATCATGCCTCAGGTGGTGCTGTAGGGCTGCCTATGTCGGATGCACATACTACACTGCCTATACATGTTTGGAAACAGGTAGTGTCAAGTTAGGTATCTCTTTTATTTTATGTGTGAGCCAGAGAGAGGTATCATTTCCATGGTTCCTACTGAGCCAGTGTATGTGCTATGTGTTGCCTCTTTGCCAAGGACAAGGCATATTGGCACGCCTCCTTCTGCCTACTGGGGCAGGCTCAGGTTGTTCCTCCTCTGAGTCATGCTGTGCCTGTGCAGGCCTTGGCAATGGTGGGGGGCTGTTTGGCCCTGCCCCATGCTGTTCCTGCTGCAGCTGTTTTTTCAGGATCATATTGTGTAGCATGGCACATACCATGACAATTTGGGTACATGTAGTTGGTGAGTACTGCAAGGCTCCATCAGATGTGTCCAGGCACTGGAACCATGACTTGAGCATACCAAACACATGCTCAATTACATTTCGTGTTTGTGTGTGTGCCTCATTATGGAGTTCTTGTTCAGGTGTGTGTGCATTTCTGATGGGTGTCATCAGCCACTAGGTGACCGTCAGGGATGTCCCCATTGGCAAATGTCTGGTACAGCTGTGACAGATGCCAGATATGGGAATCATGGTAGCTTCCAGGGCAGCCAGCACACACATTCAGTATTATGCCCTGGGCATCACACACGACCTGGCAGTTGATGGAGTGGAAGCCCTTGCGGTTGTTGTAAGCCCTACCCTGCTCACCAGCTGGTGCTTTGATGTGTATGTGCGTGCAGTCAATTGCACCCACTACCTCAGGGTATTCTGCTATTTGCTGGAAGAGATGCATATTGCTGGCCAATACCTCAAGGGAATTGGGGAAATATACATGATCACCGACATGTGCTGACATAGCATTCAGGAGCTGGTGCAGTACCCTTGATGCTGATGTCTGTGAAATCCCCATCATATCACCAGTTGATCTCTGGAAAGTACCTGTTGCTAGTATTCTTAGGCCAACACATACCTTGGTTTCCACTGGGATGGGTTCCCCTCTGTTGGTTCTGTGTGTGAGGCATGGCCTGCACAGCTCAACAATTTGCTGCAGGAGGTCTCTGTCCACTCTAGAGCGCTCCACTATCTCCAGTCATGTAGCCCCTGGTAGCTTACCCTGGGTCTGTACACTCTTCTCCGTCTCCTCACTGTGGGTTGCTCAGCAGCATTCGCAATGGCACCACCCTCAGCATCTTGCACATGTTGCCTTATAACAGCAATGGCAGCCCCTAACATTTTTATGTCTCAGTTTAAGCTTTTTAAGTTTTCACTTCTCTTTGTAGACTGCAGTGTTGCAGTGTTTCTGAGAAATACATGGGGGAATGTTGTTTGCAGAGTTTTAAGTGCTGGGCTGGGCTAGTGTACTGCCTGTGTAATTGGCTGAATCTGATTGATTTCACCTGGCAGCTCTGCTAGTTCTCCTTGATTAACTTCCTACTACTTCTTTTCCTTCCTTTTCCCATTTCTGTTTCCACAGGGGGCAGTGCCACGCAAACAAGCACAAACACACGCACACGAGCACACACGTGCACACACAGGCTTACACAGGCTTACACAGACTTAGGCAGGTGCACATTCGTGTATACAAGCTTAGACGGCCTAACACAGGCTTACACGGGCGCACACCTCTGCACACAGGCTTAGACGGGTTTACACATGCTCACACGTGTGCACACAGTGTAAGCAGCTTTGCAAGAAACTTTAGTGATAGCCACGGCATACACCTTCAGTTTCTTGATTTCAGTTTAGATAACTGTAGACACACCTCTTTTAGTCCTGAGTAACTCACAGCAAACACATGCCACTCTGCTCCAATAAGCTTACAGTCTTTTTGATACATACCCCCTCATGATGTCATCCATCTTCTACTCTGTTACTCCCCTTTTCCTACTCTTACACTCTAGGGACATGGTTCACATAGCAGGAAATATTGGAATTCACTATCCTTATCCTCATTTGCATAGGATTGCCTACTAATGCTTGGTTACATATCTCAGACTGAGCTTTCCCCCTTAGCAACCTCTACTCAGTAGCCATGTTGTCTTCAGCCTGCCATTCACTTGCATGGCACATGCATTTTTTGAATACAATTTGTGGCTTTCATTTTTTGTTTTTCTGGTTTTTAGAGTGCAGCACGTTTGCGCGGCGCTGTGCTATGCTTAAACATCGGAGATCGAGGAAAAAATATATATTTTTTTTTTATTTTGCAACGGAAAAAAATGCCAATGGCCATATATTTGGCCATTGTCATGCTTCCTCAACTGGATGAACCCTTTATTTGGAGCTGTCATGGCTCCGTTTTGCTATTTGCAGAATGGTACTCAGTTGCCAACCGAATACATTTCTGCAAATAACACTACTCTTGCTCGGACAGGTTAGTGTTTCCTGGATTGCAAATTTACCTCATTTGCATAGCTTTCAGCAGCAAATGAGGTAATTTGCATAAACTAACTCTGTCCGTGCAAGAGTCGTTTTAGGAGCTCTCTTGCACGCCCCTGCCGGCTATTCCTGGATCGCTCGGCAGACATGTTGGCTGCATGCAGTCTTACTCTAGCCTTAGACTCCGTGCAAGCCTTCATGAATCCGGCCCAGAGTGTATTTGTCGTTGCTACAAGAGAACTTCCTTTCAACTATGTTCATTACAGATAAATTGCATTGATTGTGAATGGAGATATACAACAGATAAGTCTGGTGATAAGTGGGTGGGAGGATGGCATAATAGTTAAGGTGTTTACCTTACAGACACAAGGTGCAGGG
Source organism: Protopterus annectens (assembly GCF_019279795.1). Taxonomy (NCBI): domain Eukaryota; kingdom Metazoa; phylum Chordata; order Ceratodontiformes; family Protopteridae; genus Protopterus; species Protopterus annectens. The sequence goes on from NC_056725.1 coordinate 578,673,023, forward strand.
TTTGATTCTCACATGAGGTAATTGGCTAGGCTTGAAATGGCCCCTAGTACTAACCTATGAACCTATGAACCTATGTGTGTCACTTTAGGAAGTCTTGTGAAATACATTCCCATGAAGGATCCATTATTACTGTTTATGAATGTATGTCAGATGGATGGACTTCCATGAGCTGATTAATACAGGTCGGGGTATGATACATACATACGTCACTATACATACTCTCCTAAACACAGTGTTGGGCTATGTGAGGAGAGAAGATGATTTTAACTTAAATATTCTGCCCATCATAGATATGCAATTGCATTTTTAATTCATTATCATACTTATACTGCTTAAATAATTACACCCACATTCAACCATGTTTCATAATAAAATAATTTATGAGATATGCTACTTAGAAACATTTATGTATCAAAGCATTAATGAGACATTTCTTGCAATAAACATAATTATGATAACCATTTGTATGTATTGTTACCTTCCTAATCAAAGTGTTGTCAGAAATTGCATTCTGACAACCTATTTAAAAAACGTGCTAACTGAACTTGAATCACCTGTGTGATATTTCTAAAGTCTGCAGTTTTACCTTATGCCACAGAGGAAGCTGGGGTAACAGGTTGATTTTCTCCGGTCAGTACTGTCCAGAGTGCTGAAATTCATGCATTGCAGCTAAGCCTCTTTGCACTGCAGAAGGCTGCCCAAATATTTTTTTCACTTTTCTCCTTAAGCAGGTATGCTTGATTGTGCACAGCAGCAAGCAAGTGCACAAGGCAAGAAACAGTAATAAGAAGGATATGCAGTTTGGTGACAGTGATTCCAACATGTGCAGTAATCATTTCTACAGTCCCTTCACACTGTATGGATTTGTACCCCAGGAAAAGTGTGTTAAGGGGCCAAAGTCACTGCATGTGCAGCTTTGGCCACGGAAACAGTTATGCAGCAAGTACACATCACTCACTTATTAGTAGTACCACGCATCAGAAACAAAACTTTTGGCAGTAATGACAATTACAGTTAAGAATTTGTTCAGTTTCCTTCGATCATGAACACTTTTTGCACTCTGCTAAGCACTGCTGACATTACAAAGGCAAAACAACATACATAACAATTTATATTCCCCACAGAAATTTCATCGTATTGCTGTACAGAGTGCTGTAGCAAAGCACACCTATGCAAATGTCTAATGCAATACTCATGGCAAGACCAGTTACATTTCTCATTTTGTATCTTGGGCAGTAGTCTTTCATTCACTGCCTCAGAATGCTGCCAGTCAACAGTGTGGTCTGCCAAAACATGCACAAATGAGGAACAAAAAAAAAAGGAAAAAAAAGAATACACAGTTACCAGTAGTAACACATATAGGGATACTTAAGAAAAGGCAGGATTGTGATGTTTCCCAGATCTGTATGTGGTACAACTTCATTATACACTCAGGAAATATGCATTGACTCTGTCAGACATCACACTATCTGGAATTGAACCCTCAACTCAGTGCAATAACAACACATATTTGTGTTTCTGATTTCTTTTTTCCACCAACACATGATAAGAGAATGTCACTTTCTCATTTACTCGAATATTTTTACAGCAGTGCCATACTGACAAATACTTTGCAGTAATAATGGTCCTCATCATTATAATGTCAGAATGACAATATTGCCTGCTACTTCTTATTATTATTTTCTGAACATCTTCCCCTTTTCTCAGCTTAACTGCACAAAAGCAAAGTCATGACCATATATTTGTATCTTTGTTTCAATATGCACTTTCTCTCATCAGCATTTCAGGCAGATTTTAAGCAGAGGATGGACAGTGTTCTCTTAAAACAATGATGTTGCTGTTATTAAAATTGCTCACATAGCTTTCAAGGTGCTCACACTTTTGTACTGTATAGTCTACTTTGCATGATACAAGCACTTGAGAGAATAGTCATTTCAGTATTGCTTACTTTTGTAAAATGAGCAATCAGAAACAGCTAAAAGCCATTAACAGCTAACAATTGTTACTGGCCTCCCTTCAATCCTAGGCAATGTGCATACAATCGTGTAGCTACCTACACCATGGTTACATTCCCCATACCAAGTGTTTTTTTTTGGTATTTAGGAATGTTAATGATTTCACACCTCATATTCACAGTGATCAGAGGGCTGAATCTACACTATAGGATGATAATGGTGTAGCTATGGAGGTCTGACTGGATACAGACAGAGTAATGTTAATAGTTACTTGGAGGAGATTGTTCTACAAATCATTGCACTATTTCATAAGTTATGTTTGTCCTCTACACACACTGCTTACATGTTCATATTTGGAATATATTTCAATATGCAATGGGAAAAAAATTGTGATTTATGCAATTTTCAAATTTCACTGTGGCAGTACTGCACATATGACAGTTCTTACTGTCTCCTCCACCCTGTAAAAATGATGATGACTGTGACATTGGCTTTGCTCATTTCTGTTTGACTTAGGGCTATATATATATATATATATATATATATATATATATATATGTGATGTTCAGAGTGGAGAGGTACAACACTGATAGTCACTCTCTGTCTGATGCTGTCTGTACATAGACATTACATGGGTACGTAACATTTGTGGGCAATGGATGGCATCACTTTTAATATGTGTATACCCTTAGGTTGCTGCGTGTATTCTTTTGTTGGTGAGTGTGTGTGCTATCACTTGCCTTTTAGTTGTTGGATGTGTGTGCTGATCTTTGAGTCTTAAGTGGTCCATATGGGTGCTATACTTTGTGTCTTAGCCAGGGTAAGTGAATATTGTGCACACCTACGTCTGCTGGCTACCTCTGCAGTTGGAGGTTCTCCCTTAGATTCCTCATCTGTATATGCAGGAGGTGCTGACTCTGCTTGTGGTCCAGGACTGTGTGGTCCTGGACCTTGCTGTTCCTGTTGCAGTTGTTTCCTCAAGCTGATACTGTGCAACATGGCACAAATTTAGAGAATTTTAGCACATGTTCCTGGCTCATACTGCAAGGCAAACCCAAACAGCATAAACATGACTTCAGCATACCAGACACATGCTCTATGATGTTTTCATTTTGAGCATGGTCATCACTTTATCCTTCTTCTCTGGGTGTGTGTGCATTTCTGATGGGTGTCATGAGCCATGCTTCCAGTGCATAACCTGCATCACCCATTAGATAGCCTTGTGGAATATCACCATTAGCAAACCTTGTGTACAGGCAAGACGTGTGCCATATGTATGAGTTATGGTCAATGTCTGGATTGCCTGCACAGACATTGAGGTTGAACCATTAGGAATTACAGATAACATGGCAGTTGACTGAGGTGATCCCCTTTCTTCTGATGTATGCCCTTCCCCATTCACCAGGCGGATCTTTAGTTCTATGTGAGTACAGTTTATGGCCCCCAGGACTTCAGGGAAGTCTTGCATTGTTCTTGCTGTCTCCTCTTGTGTGCATGTAAAATAGATGTACTCCCTTGAATGTTATAGCATAGCATTTAGATACTGGCGAAATATTCTGGAAGCTGAGGTCTGTGACACCCCTTTTATATCCTCTAAGGATCTTTGGAATGTACCACTTCCTAATATCCTTAATGTTACTCATACCTTAGTTTCCACTGGTAGAGGTTCCCCTAAATTTCCTCTGGGTCTGTGGTGGGGTGGCAGAGGTTGCAAAATTCCTGTAGTGTTTCCCTATCAACCCTGTATCACTCTACTATTTCAATATCATGCAGTTCATGAGATGTTAAAAGGGATCTGAACACCCTTTTACTCCTTGGACAAGGTCTATCTGCAGCATCAGCATCATAGATTTGAGCCAGTTGCACATACACATGCAAGAGAGCAGTACCAGCCCCTAACATAAGTGTGATAGTGGTTGCGTTCCAGTAGGTTTTGATGTTCAGAACCAAAGTGTACACCTGTTTTGTGCAGTTATTTTATAGCTTCCTGAATGGCTTTGACATATTGGATTGGTTCATTTGCATATAATTTATCTGTTTATCCTTTAATTAGCATCCTATACGGTTTACCTTTGTTTGGTGACTCTACACAATGTATAGAGCAATTTAATGAATACAGAATGGTGCACATAATATCAGCATGGAAATAAGTTATTTGTGAATGTTGCCTACATTTTAGAAAAGGTCTTGAGTAGATAAGAAAATGAAATAGTGGATTTATTAATTCTGAAGAGTATGATATGCATATGATGATTGCTTAAGATAACATTATGCAAGTTGTGTGATTAATAAGATGTATACCTTCTGTGCTGATTATGTTTAGCTGACTATTGAAAAGGCCATGTCCGATTTCTTACAATTTGTAATAATGAAAGTGACAAAAATTGCTTGCACTCTTTTGGCTGGCCAAAAGGTAAGAAGATTATGCCCAGGTCAAAGTGGGGGCAGAATATAGAAGGGTATGATGTCTAAATATAAACTGGATATGAATGTGAAGATTGTTAATATGACTATACGAAGATAACTGAAGATATAAAATGCCGAAATTTAGACCAGTTATGCTGAATATGGCAAATATATAAAAAATAGTGGTAATTAAAAAAAAAAAACAAGAAAGAGGCTCCCTTATCCACTGATGGTTATGTTCTAGACAAAGCAGGGTCATGATATAGACTGGTAATGTGAGCAAGTATAAAACCTGATGGAACTGTACAATCTGTCATAAGTTGTATGGCTTGCATGCTGTGCTGGCATATATCAGAGCCTTTGAAACTGATTAGGAACAAGTTTAAGATTGGTTAGACAGTTGGTTGGGTCTACCATAAGCACTCACCTCACATTATATCTCATAGTTGACTTACTTAATGCCATTTGCTTGAAATGGCAAGTGCCCCCTTCCCACTAATTCAGTCCTAGTAAAATAAGTCACCCTCCAAGATCCCTAAGCATGACTGTAAAATTCTCCTACCCTGTCGTTAACACTAACCTTAAACCATGATTCCTATCTCTGACTCAAAACACTCTCTAATTCTCTAATTCAAAATTCCCAAATCACTCCCTATACCTAGACCTAAATTCCCTGATTACTTCCTAACTTTGTAACTCACTCTTACTCTTTAAACCTAATTCCAAACCATGCATCCTAAGCCTGTCCTTAAATCCCCCACTTGTCCATAAATCTAATTGCTAAACTTCCCATCTCATATTTTTGGTCTGTTTCACATAAAAATGAGTAATTTTCTGTAAAATCATTAAGGCTTGATGTCACTAAATGGCATATGTTTAAGTTTCAAACTTTATATCCTTCAGAAAATGCATGATTCAAAACCTATTAGTCTAGCAATTTTCTAAGTTTTTAAGAGCAATATTTAAAATCTGTCCCTGTTTTGGGGCATTTGTCCTCCCATTATTTTTGTCTTTGTCCAGAATTCTTGTGCTAAGAGGTTTAAAAGTCTCGGAATTTAAAAGAGAAGGGTGGTCTGGGAACTCTATACTCTAAGTCATCATAGGGCAACATAATAGACAGATGTACCTGTTTGCTAACTTGAGGGGGGGTAGATTCTGTAGAACACTACTTTTATGAATAAAGGCACACGATAATCAGAAATAAGACAGGAAGACTATAAGAGGAGAAAGCTATACATGACAGTGTCTTAAGGTACAAAGGAAGATGGGTGCATAAAGGAATCCTAAGGATATGAATTGGGATGGTAAATAGGAATTAAGCAAAAGAATGATGTAGCTCACTTTTACCCTAGATAAAACTTAAGACAAATTAAAACAAAGCTATATGATGATTTAATGATATGCCATCCTAAATATGGAAACAGCATGCATACATGTGCAGGAAGTGCAGAGATATGGGTCTGAAGATGATGCAATAAAGAAACAGCACTCATAGTATCAAGAAGGAAGGTCTTAGATTGTAATGTTATTTGACAGCTAAATGTAACTATGCTTCTTTATGGTACAACTATCATAAATATATTAACAGTTGACCAACAAAAATAAAAAACAATTTTACAAAATAAAGTTGCCTACTATTCTCAAATCCAAGTTATAAGGCCACATTGTGAATAGCATTTATTAAGAACAGCAGAAGTGATTGGAATTGCACTGTTACAGTTAAATGCCTCTGTAAAAATATTATGCTTCTAATATTTTACTATAGACGCAATGTTTTTTGTATAGTTATATTATAGCAGTACTTACTAACTAGACACTCATGCAGTACCTTGCTCTGTAAAAATGTGTGGCACAGGTCACTTCTCTGCTTCAACATATTGGCTTCATGGATACTCCCAGGTTGTTAGACCCAGACATTCCCGATGACATTGTCTGCACTGCAGAGGATCCAGAAGCTGACTAAATGGAGCATAATTTCTGGCTGATAAATGTGTTCTGTGATGGTCCCATTGAGGCTTTGAAATGACCACAGGTTTATTGTTTTATGTCTTATGTTCTTGGCAAACCTTAGACCCGGTAAAATGAGTGCATTGTGGTGCAATATTTATGATGGTGTTGAGGAATACTGCAAATCTTCCCGTGTGATGTAGCATGCATTTGAGGACTACATCCACATTTTGGATGCAGTTCCCTAGGGCAGTATCCACTCTATCAACATTATGTTTCTGTAACCAGTAATGCCTTCTCTTTTCCAAACAACATGGTTTCTAGCCAGGCTGTAGCACTTCCACTGCAATTTTTAGCTATGGACAGAGATCTTCTTACTGGAACCATATATATTGACCTTACCAGAGCCTTTGACCTGATGGATCACCCAGTCTTGTTTAACCATATCACTGACATTGGGATCAGCCCTGATGCTATTCCCTGGTTCTAAAATTCTCTGCCTAATTAACATTTCTCAGTAGATTATAACAACAGTACATTAGCCACCACTCCCTCACTTAAAGGAGCTCTCTAGGCTCCATATTGGCCCCTCTTCTCTTCTCCATCATTATAAATAAGCTTACACTCAACTTTACTCAACTTTAAATCTTACTATATATCCATGATATCGATATTTTCAGCTCCCAAGACACATACCACTCAATTCAACATGATCTACAAGACAATTTCTTCTCCCTCATTAACTGCTTGATAGAAAAAAACTATTACTTAACTCCTCAAAAACTAGAACTATGCTCTTTGGAACCCCCATTAAAAGGCAAAAGAACCCCAACTCACGTTTTATTCTTGACTACCTTAATAATGCCATTAAGCATGTTGGCACTTTCAAAAATCAGGAAGTCTTGCTTGATCCCTCACTTAACTTCCACCATCATCTGAAATAACTTGAAAAAAGATATAGTCCCCAGTATTCTGGGCTAATAAAATCTCATCTTTCCTCTCCTCTGGGCCAAAAACATGTCATCTTTCCTCTCCTATCAAACAAGGATTGCTATTGGCAAAGTGATTCTTCTAGCCCGACTTGGTTACTGCCTACATCATTCATTTAGCATTTGTCACCAAAAGAAAACTCTACCACCGTCCAAAGAATGTCCCAGCTCCATCTGCCATTTCAGTACTCTTTTCCCACAGTATGAACACTACTGTCTTACACTAGTCAAAGCTAAATTGCTGTTGGTTCAGCAAAAAGACAATGTACTCCTTGGCTCTGAAATTTTTCTGGTCCTGAAAGAAACTCTTGCCCTTCTCCTTCCACTAGCTTTCTATAGCTTCCGTTATATGATCTTATATCTCATAGTCACTCAGGGTCTCTCTGGCAAGCACATAAAACCAGACTTCAGTGCTCTAACCACTCCCTTTCTACTCTTCGACCCATTCTCTGAAGGGATCTTCCCTCAAATGTTAAAGATCCATCTACCTACTCCTCTTTTCAGGCACAACGTAAAGAACGTTTGACTGCACAAGCTGCTTTCAACTGCTCTGCATCGTCACATGACCTAGTCTCTGGAATCTCTAACACATACTGCCTGTCATTTTCACAATAGTATCTCTTCTCTAACCCCTAACACATCACTACTCTAAGTGATGTAAATATTTTACATAGTGGTTTCTGTTAACTGCCTTCTTAAATAACTTGTTATATTGTATATTGACTATACCTTTGTGTTTAGTGTGCTCTTTTATTGTATAAAATTTTATTTTTTCAGCTTGATGTATGTTCACATTCTGGGCTAGGACTGATATGGGTGCAATGGGATCAGTGCACTACTCCAGTTAACAGACTGTATAATCTTGCCTTTCATCCTTGTTAAGCTTAAAATACTGTCACAGTCTGCATTCTCTAAATCTTCTTCCAAAGTTCCTGTGTTCTGAATCTGCTTTTGAAACACTTGCCATGCCTCTTGCCATGGCAGGCCACAGTGTCTAGAGTGCCGGCCTCTGAAGGCTTTACCCAGAATAATTTTGCCGTCACCCTGCTCCAGCTTTCAGGATTCAACCATAAAAGGCTTTCCTTTCCTCTTCCTTTTACAGAGGTTTTACACAGAATGAGATTCCTTAATGTTACTGTTTCATATATATCCAACCAGCAAACAGAGTTCAGATCTTTTTGCAGATGTTTTGCATCCCGGTTACAGAAGCTAGACAAACAACTGCGAAGGATGAGGAGCAAAGCTTGAACATACTTTGCATTTTACCTTGCAGCACTTAACTGAAGGAATGTGGCCAGTTTTCATTTTTTTTTATTGCCTGAGTTAACAGTATTCAGACTTCGTGTCTCCTGTCAGTAAAGTCACAGAAACAAAGAAAACTACTGTGCACTAAAATTAGTGCTTTAAAGTATCTGCAGGAAGTAAGACCGGGTAATGTAGAAGTAGCACTGAAGCTTTTTATGAACACAGCATATTTTCCTCTAAGTTATAACTGCTCTCATTTCTACAAGGCAGTAAAATGCTAATTTTAATTGGTTAACTAACTCAGTGTTTTATTGAACTAATCCCATCCAGATTCTTCTGTTAAAAGAACAAAGGCATTGTGAGATATTTTGTAAATTAATTCAGTTCACTTTTTCAATATATGGGTAAGCTGAACCTATGGAAAATCCAAATGACAGGTAAAAAGCCTCTCCAAGATAATTGTTGCAAGAATTTCATGAAGGTTCATAGAATGTGAGGTATCTGCTGTCATACGCAGTATAGATTTCAATGAAATCTGAATGGCTCCCAGCAGACAGTAATAACCTTAGTGACATGTAAGCGCCAGCACAGAAAACAAGACAAGATATACCACATACTAACCAGTGTTGTAAATATACAGCAGCAATCACATCATTTTGGAGAACTGGATTGTTATATATTTTTGCATGATTTAAAATCCACAGAAATAAGCTGCAAGCAGTTACTGAAAAATAACAACAAAACAAAAAATAATAAAATAAAAAAAATATGTACAGTTCTGATTTTTATTCTGGATGAAGAAATGACAAAAATTCACTTAAGGCAAAAAGAGAGGTTTGATATGCAGGTGATATTAACATGGCAGACTATAGATCAGTCAAGTAAAAAGTGCAGATACCCCAACACTCTTGGGTGCACGAAACCATAAAGTAAAACGTATGAAAAAGGACAGCACTCTGGAACTGTGAAAACATTAAAATGTAATGCCAACACGTACTGGTAACAATAGCAAACTACTGTCACTTAGTGAAGTTCTTCAGTCCATCAAAAACATTTCCAACTCTCTTAGCTACATAGAAGCAACTTGTGACAATTTCTTTATTCAGCAGAACAGAGAATCCTTCCATAGAAAGCAAACATATAAAATTAGCCACTTCAGATATTAAGATGACTCATTTAACCCATTAGTGCAATAAAGCCCAGATAGTTGAAATCCAGCATGCTTTTTTCATGTCAAGTATATGCTGAAACCTTTGCTGACCTGCATGTAAATGCTTCCCTTTAGCTCTACCAGTAAATGAAAGATAGTCTATGAGTGGGTCAAAGAATGTTTAGAGAGACCACTGGTATCATTTTAACATCTAATATCACTACAATGGTCTGTAGCCCTGTATTTAGTCTTCCTACATGTCTGACCCATAAAAAAGGTCTGCAGGACCACTTGACTAAATATGCAGCTCCTTGTGGTGAACATGTTATAAAATGCATTACTATTAAAGGACCTAGTTATGTCACCTGTTATAAAATGAGCAGATTCTGCCACATATGTAGAAAAAAAGAACATTTTCCACATGCAGAAAACATCAGGAGGCCAACATGTTTGGCTTCCTTCTCTGCCTATGCTGAAGGGCACAACAGATAAAACAGAACTCTCACATAGGAATGCCACAGAGAAAGATTTCACTGCATAGCTTCACTCACACATGGACATGCATGACAGCAGAGGTCCAGTACAGAGACATACACCTACATACACACCTACATAAGTAAGCTACAGCTCCGCATGCATGTGCAAGATAGAAGATGTGTGAAACTTACCCACAGCGGCTCAACTAAGCTATAGTCCTACATGTGCATACAAGTTAGCATATACATGAACATGTCTCCATAGCTTCACAGCTAAGATGCAGCCCCATATGTATGCATAAGATATCAGAAAACTGACATTGGTGCCTATATAGTGCCCACAGACACACAGCACTACAGCCATATGATAGCCCACAATAAGCAGAAATGACAAGACAGATGCACAATAGTACCTACTGCAAATATTACAACATTCAGGCTGTTCATGCCTAGCCTGCACTTCCTAATGCTGGCGATTGTCAGGGTAGTTTTGCTGCATGTCATCATACCTATACCTGCATTGCTCACAGCCCTGGGGATGCCAGTAGTGTTGCTAGCAGCTCAGCCAGGTCTTTGCCTTGCATCTACCTTATGTAATGGACCTGGATTTACTACACATGCTTGTGTGCCATTTGCTCACAGCTTACTTACTCAGTACCACTTACTTGCAAATGCATGTATTTAACCTCCAGCAGATTGATCCATTTACAGTTAGACTGCACTTGTTATGCCCTTCCAGAACCCTAACTCTAACCCTAAAAGTCCCATTTACTCCCTTACCCTAATTTTAGCTTCACTTTCTTAATCTAAAATACCCAGTTACTTCCTTACGCTAATCCCAGACCTTGCACCGTAATAATAATCCAAAAACTCCCATTTGGTCCTTAACCCTAATCCTTCAACTTACTCGTTAACCCTAAAACTTCCACTTGTGCCCCATGGGTATTCTATTTTCCACATTTCCAGCAAGCAGCCAGATAGCCATTTCACTGACAGCTAGTGTGGTCTGAGTGGAGACTCAAGCAGCAGTAGTACAGACAGTGGGTACTAGGAGGGTCCTAGCACGTACTGAATGAACTGGCTACTCAGCAGATAAAGTATTACCTTGCGTTCTTTGACACACTAGGAAGCCACTCTCTAAGACGCTTTAGAATGAACAGGTATTGCCAAGAATGTCCTGTAGAACAAGATGGCCCAAGATTCATGTTGTAAACATAAATTGTGAATCATTCATACAGCAAATTTGAGTAACTGTAAATTGAGACTCATATGCACAAGCCCTCACTTAGAATGCATTGGCGGCATGCTCATCACTGTAGCTGTGCATTATGTCACCTGTGTACTTCACCGACACATAGGAATTCATAGTCACATGTGGAACTTTGTCTTATTTGTATACATGCAACACAAACTGCTATTGGCGTGTGTCTTGAGCAGATGGTCCCCCTCTTTAAATACCAAACCATGCACAGAAAATGGACTGGAGAAACAGCAGCAATTACAGTGCTACAAATACATTGTTTTGAAGAAATTTTCTGGCAGCAGAGATGTGAGAAGGCACAGCCCTGAAAGTTACAGTGTTTTATAGTACTGCAGAAATAGGTACTGCTTTGGTGTGATATACATGTGAAGCCTTGCCTTGGACTAGAGTATAGGTATATATATTAATCTGTGATATACTTTTCATGCAATGTTTATGTGGATATAGATGAAACCTAATACACATACCTCCATATCTACAGTATAGGGGAGGGAAGACAGCTCACTGTCAGGACTGCCTTACCCTATATAATCTTGGATGTTCTACATGTTTGATGTATGAGCCTATGATGTGTGTACACTTGTTGTGGGCCCTCAAATGTAAACCCCAAATCATACCACTTTATTCCACTGTCACATATGACCACATCTGTGTCCCCAACCCATGCAGTCAATAAAGCTCATCTTCACCTGCATTTCTATATGGACATCTGTTTGGCAACCGACCACTTACAAATGCACACATCTGACTCTACCTGTAGTTTGGGTTATCAGTGGAATACACCAGTGTATATCTTTGGCACCTGCTGCATTCCTATTCCAGTCCACACCTGTACTTGTGTAGACCTATGGCATCCCACTGTATCTGTTAATCTATTGTCTCTAGATGTCCCCAGCCCACAGCTATATATCTTATTCTGATAAGTGTCCTTATGTGTTCCAGAAAGGGTGAATTGGTGAGTTTGTACAATTTCAGCCTACCTGAGAATGACATCCTGCTATGTGCAATTAGGATAGATTTGTGCCACCTATTAAGGACATGAAGTGCTCACCATCCTTTATGGACCATTCTTGGGAGACAGTAATCTACAATGCCAATGCAGTTAGTAAATGAGATCACATAACACAGCAATACTGGAGTGGTGTCACTGATGTAATCAAGTGAACTTATAAAACTGTATGCAGACTAGCAGCAGAGAGGTCAACTGCTTGAGAGGAGGGGCATATCCACTATAAGTCTAACTGACATGGTAGAGTTTCTATTATTCCTGAAGTGGGCAACCTTCATGTGAGTCAGACAGAAATGTACCAGGTTAATAACCATACTGAATGTCTATATAGTAGCTATGCACTGTATATGTGTGTGTGTGTGTGTGTGTGTGTGTGTGTGTGTGTGTGTGTGTGTGTGTGTGTGTGTGTGTGTGTGTGTATGTGTGTGCGCATGCATGCACATTGGCAAGCTACAAATGCCACTGTATATCTTTCTGATAAGTATGTCAAGTGAACATGCACACTGGAAAAGCAATGGAGATAGAGGTTTGCTCTCTGTCTGCATAGTGTTTATCACTGTCTGCATGCATAGCACAGGGCCTTAGATGTAGAACAGGTACTCAAACTCCTATCTTCTATCTTATATTCTTTGTCCATAGGCTGAACCATGGCTATGGTAACATTTATTCCTGTTGGCACAGGACAAAAAACTGATGTCAGCACCTATGCAGGATATGATAATGATGGTACACAGGCACCATTTGTCTTCCTCCTGGGTAGACCACAGCCCCTTGTTAAAACAAAGGCATAGTCTCAACCACACATGAACTTCAGGCTGTACAGTTCAAGAGCTTACCATCTCCACTGAAGTTGTCTGGCCTTGACCCTGAGCACTAGCACTGCTCCTGCTATGGCTACAGCAGCAGAGAAGTGCACTACCTCTGATTTGGCTCTGCCTACCATATGGCAAAACTAGTCAGACATCTCAACACTGTCACAGGTCATAGAGGCCCAGATGCAGCAGTACCTAACTTTTGGCTAAAAGTATTAACATCTTTGCATGAATATTTAGCCATGAGTAAGAACTATTTATAAGCACACCCTGAACAGACACCGACCTGGCTACCCTAAAAATTCTAGACCAATAACATGCCTTCCGACAACGTATAAACTATACAATGGTTTTGATGCCGACAGAGTTTATAGTCATTTAGAAGAAAACTTAACCATGGCAATAGAACAAAAGGGCAGTAAAAGAAAATTATATGAAACAAGGGATCATTTGTTGCTAAATAAAGTTACAGTGGAGGAATCTAAGTATGGCATGGATTGACTACAAAAAAAGCATTTGACAATATCCCATATTCATAGATAAAAGAGTGCTTAAAAATGTATAAGATGCACCCTACACTGATCAATTACAGCACAGTAACCATTAAACAGTGATACACCACTTTGCAATTAGGCTGTGATAAAGGACAAGTGATTATCCTAGGGATTATAATTCACAGTGGATATTCCAGGGTGGCTCTTTGTCACTGCTGCTGCTGTTCTGCCTTGCCCTTAACCCATTAAGCTGTTTACTCAACAGCTTAGGCCATGGCTATAATTTGGCTCCTAGAAAACAACAAAGTGTAAAGACTTCTCACCTTCTCTTTGTCGATGATTTACTGTATAGCTCATCAGATGAGGAACTAAAAGCACAACTGCAAGTTGTCAAATCTTTTCCAGATGATATAAGAATGTCATTTGGTCTTGATAAATGTGCAAAACTAACATTTAAAGCAGGAAAGTCGCAGCACCAAGAAAATATCAGTTTGGGACAGGAATGTGATATAAAGGAACTTGAACAGGAGGGAGTGTATAAATATTTGGGAACTGATGAAGGATCTACAATAAAACATGAACAAATGCAAACAAAACTCAGTAAGGAATATTTTAGAAAATTAAAATAAATCCTGAAAACAGTGTTGGCATCTAGGAACAAAATTCAAGCTATAAACCAATTTGCTCTACCTGTCCTAACTGACAGCTTTGGAGTGATTGACTGGCTACAAAAGGTGTTGGATAAATTAGATAGGAAAACAAGAAGGGTGTTTCATGCTCATCAAATTATTTCTAAAAATCAGTGCATACAGAGATTATATATTCCCTGCTCTGAAGGAGGCATGGATCTTCTTGAAATTGATTACATGCATAGATCTGCAATTATGGGACTGCACATATATCTACTGTCCTCGCAAGACCCAAACATAGTGAAAGTTTTGAAATATGAGAAGAATAAAATTAAGATGACTTCCTTGCTTAGTCCAGCAGAAGCATATCAGCATCAAGCAGGAATGGAAATCAAACCAGAAGTAGATAAAAATCAGGCAGCAACTGAATGTACCAAAAAGAAAAAGAAAGAATATAAGGTGAAGGATCGCGTCTATATTATAAACGCTAAAGCTCTAAACAGCGAACACATGTACATCGACACATAGAGAGCGATGTACAATAACAGTGAAACACGTATTCAGCAAAATTCAAAACACTGAACGTGTTTGTTAAACCAACAGCACCATGCAGGTATACTGAAATTAACTAAATAAAAGTAAAATAACACACTTTTGCAGGGGGGCAAGCCCCCCTGCACCCCTCACCCCCCCACTACTTAAATATACCAACTCCGAGATTGCATTACAGTGAGGAAAAGGATATATTTCCTTATCCCCAGGATCGCCCTGCTAGCTAAACAAATATGTTTGGTGTTTTCACTTTCTCTGAATACGTGTTTTGCTGTTTTTGTACATTGCTTTTTATGTGTCGATGTACATGTGTTCGCTGTTTAGAGTTTACAGATTTATGATATAGACCCGAATGATCAGATGAGAAGGCAAGAAATGCGGAAAAAGCATAAATATAGTTGCAAGTATAGAAAACTCCTGGAAGAACCCCATGTTGATCAGGATCGAAGACAAGAATGGTTAAGGAGAGGTGAATTCAAACCACAAGATGAAAGGTTAATATCGGCAGCCCAAGAAAGTGGGCTATGTACACTTTGGTTTACAAAGTCCATTGAATATGTGGTTAAAACAGATAAATGTAGGTTTTGTAAAACAGAATTGGAAACAGTCGCACACCTTATTTCTGGTTGTGACATATTAATGGCTGACGAACTGCATACTGAAAGGCATAATAATGTGGCAAGACTGTTGCAGTGGGGAATGTGAAAACATTATGGTACTGAAGTGGTTGAAAAACACTGGAAACATGAACCACAAAGCATCACAGTCTATATCACATGGCATCACCCATTACCAACAGTTCAAAAGATAGATGTGAGAAGACCAGATATAGTGGTCCATGAAAAGAAGACAAAAGTAGCATTGATGATTGAAATTGTTATACCCATTGACTACAGCATCTTGTGTACAGAGAGGCACAAAGTCATAAAATATCAGGATTTGCAGGCAGAAACAAGAGCAATGTGGAAGAAAGATATCCAAACAGTTTCAGTAGGAGCAACAGGTCTTATAAAAATGAATTTACAATCATATTTATATATGTTACCAATATATGCAACTCCGTACAAATTGCAAAAGTAGTCATTATTGGGCACATTGTGGGTGCTGCACATGATGGTTCAGCAATGATCCAATGGTGCCAGCCCATTCCAGTCCCAGTTTCTTACTCCCACCTCCTGCCTATCTTTGGTGGGTATTGCATATGACAAAGATTGTCCCTTGTCAGTAGACCCCCATACCTGACTCTCATGATATTCCAGCCATACAGGTTTGTGATGTCAGCCACATGTTATTGTATCCATTGTTACTTGTGAAAATTATGATAATTGTGACCCACAACACTCTTCCTTCTGTGCGATATGCATGGAGATGTTTGATGCACAGTGTGGCACAACTATGTACTTCCCAGCACAGCCTTTAACTAAAACTGCATGCATCATGTTTGTTCTGGGTAGCACCACTCTATGACTGTGTGTTCACTGTGGGCCCACAGAACTGGATTAGACATTTTGGTTTTCCCTGCATTGGTGTTTGAGATTATCTTTATTTTCCTGATGGTGTCATCTGGAAGGAAGATATAGATGACAGACCTGTCTCTTCTAGGCTTTTGAATATTAGCTAAAACCTTGTCCACCTCCACAGTTTCTTTTTCAGGCATTGCAAATCTGATAAACCATTTGACATAGCTGATCCAACCCAGAATAATTTAAAGGTGTTACTACTCAGTGTAAGGAGTCTAAACAAAAAAACCCCTGCAATCTCTCCTCACACCAGAAATGTAAGTATCGATGCAGTTACTGAGACATGGTTTAGAACCATGGAGAGCACTCCAGCAGTGCAAGGCTATAATGCCTTCCACACACTCAGACTACCTACTGCACAGAAAGAGACAAAAACTGGAGGTGTTTCACTTTACATCTAAAACAAATGCGCCTCATGGCTGGTCAGGTAGTATAATGCACTTGAGCTTCTTCATACACAACTTACAATGAGGAAACTCTCATACCACATCCTTGGAAGCTCTATGTCCCTCTGTATGATGCAGGAAACCCACACCATTTACTTGAATGATCTAGTGTCCGTCTCCATTCAGCCCCAAACTATTTACAGGGTAACTTCCATTATCGCACTATAGACTGGAAATTGCACATGGCCTCAAACTTGCAGGCACAAAGATAATATCACTTTATCAATATAAATACCCTGGAACAGCTAGACCTTACATACACTAGGTGCACTAATATCCTTCACCTAGTCCTCACAAGTATGGAGGAACATTGCAATATTGCAATCACCGCCCCCCCCCCTCCCAGGTGCAAGATCGTCATTGGTCTGGTAAGACCATAAACCTATATCCTTTGAATTAAAAATAAAACTAGGGACACCAGGTAACCCTGAAACTTTTATGAATTATTGCAAGGCAAATGCTCTACTTTTATGTGACATCCTGGCAAAATTTTAACCCCACCAAAATCCAGGGGACACAGCTGTCTATGCAGATTCATTCCCAAAACCCCTTTGCAATCACATATATAGCTGCTTAGAGGCAGCAGTACCTACTCAAAATAAGCATAGCTCTAACTATACAAACAAGCCACCCTGGTAGAATCCCAACATCAATACATTGTATACAAAAAGGAAGAAACTCATAGCCAAAAATAGGAAGTACAATGTCCAGCAAGGTAAGACCTCTCTTATCAAACTAAATAAACAACTCAGGGGACTAATTAAGTCAACCAACGCCATATTTTGAGATAAAAATAGCCTTTCAGGCTAAGGATAACGTCAAGACATTCTTCAGCTATGCCCAAAAGCTTAACTACAATACACAACAACGTGCCAAATCATAAATGCAGCCACCTATGCTGAGTCAGAGGATATAGCAAATCTAGTGGGCAATGAATTCAGTTCCAATTTAATCCCACTTTCTCCCCTGGAACACTCTCAAGAAGTAGCCCAACCATAGCCCCCCATCCACTGTCTCTGGGTAATAAGCCCTCACTGCACTCTGTATTGCCAAAAGCATGGCTTTTGTGAGACTTGGTAATACCCCAGAATATCATCTTAATAGCATGAAGCATGATCAGGCCCAACAGAAGTACAATTCAATTGTATCCTCCAAATAAGCTTTGTACCAAATGAATGGAAAACTGCAACTGTTATCTATCTGCACAAGGGAAGGTAATCCACAGCCTGACTAGTCTCATATGTAAAGCCATGGGAAGAATAATCATGGACTTGATAAATAACAACATAGGAAATCATTGGATCCAACTCAGTTTTGTTTTGTCAAGGGCAGCTCATATCTATTCCTCATGGTGGATTTCTTCAAGAAGGTCAGCTATGGAATGGACAAGGACAAAACAGTGTATACTGGCTGCTACTTCAACCTGGCCAAAGCATTTTATACAATACTTCACTTGCTCATTGCAGACAAGCTTACAACATTAGGTATAAACCCCTACACTACCCACTGGATAGCCAGCTGGCTCACCGATAGAAAACAAGAAGTTAGGATAGTGTATTCTACTTCCACAAAAAGGCCAGTCACTAGCAGAGTCCCAGAGGGATCAGCAATGGGGTTACTCCTTTTGGCATCTACTTCTATGAGTCAAGGCCCCCATCAAAGGCCTCTGGCTGACCAAGTTCACAGATCATTGCAAAATGGGAGCAGTCATAGAATCCCCAAAAGATGCAAACATCCTCCAAGAAGTCCTCACACAGACTAATAACTGGAGGCAGAGCCATGGTCTAAAACTCAATGCCAATAAAATGCATAATAGTATCTTTCAAAAAAGATGTGCACCCCCTGATATTACTGGGTTGATAGTACATCCCTAAGAGTTTACCCTGTAGACAGAGATTTGGGAACACATGTAGACAGTGACTTGTCCTTTGACCATCATGTGTCTACTGTAGTATGAAAATCATTCTATGTTGCACAACTTATAAGTAAGGGTATGGCACCTAGGTCTGTCATTGTTCCATTGTACTCTGCCCTCATTAGACCAAACATTGAGTAGAATGATCCTTTCAGTATAGACCTGATGAGGCACATATATCAATTGGAGCATCCACAGAGGTTCCCACAAGAATATACAGTGTAGACAGCATGTCTTACACAGACAGCCATAAAGACTTACCCTTATATTCAGACTTCTATAGACAACAGAGAGGCATTATATGTCTGGCTACAAAGCATCGTCTTATCCAGCCTTTATGGACGTGCTGTACATCTGCAAAACAAATAACATTCAAAACCCTGATCTAGGGACCCAGTCCTCATCCGCAACATAAACAATACATGCTGGAGAAACAGGTAAGTGTATTGTACCTTCTCTGGCTCAGACTTTCCATCCATATAAAACAGAGTTGAACCTGTGGATAGGTAATCATAAATGTATCCCTGATCTGCCACATCTGGTGTTGCTGTTGCTGCTGACATGAATATTGCCTCTTGCACTGGTAAATGATCAAGAACCCCAGCATTTATAGTAGAGTCTTATGTTTAAGAAGTTCAGATTTTATAGAAAGAGCCTTCTATTTTACCTTAAAGAAGATTATTTCTGAGTATAAAATGTACACCTTGAACTGTAGTATAAGCTTATACTTTTATGTTAACTCGTGTTATCAGAATACGCTGTTTTGCTTTTTATTGTATAGGTAAGTGAACAGAGTGACCCATGACCTTTTCAATCATGACACCGCAGTAATTTACAGGTGTGTTCAGCATAATGGTTAAGGTCTTCACCTCATACTCACAAAGTACAGGATTTGGTTTTATTTTCACCTCAATTTAATGGTTAAGCTCAAAATGGCCCTTCAGGGCAGTTAGCCTAGTATTCAGCTATGAACCTAATACAAAACAAGAAATGCAATCCGTAACAAAAGCGAGCATTTTGAATGCATATCACAAAGGAAGTCACCATAGAAGAAAGAAAAATAAACTGTTACAGTGCTTTGATATTATCATTAAAATTTTCCTCTAGAGGACAAATAATATTTTACTTGCCATGCAAATGCATAAAGGGAAAATGATTTATGTGTAGACACAGGGATTAAGTTCCAGATTCTGGCTCAAAAGCATAGAATGAAATAGGTGATACTATTCAGAGATCCCAGTTTGTGTCATAAGAATGTGAACAATTTTATATAGTTCTTTGACATAGGATACCTTTTTTGATATGTTGAGTGATATTGTACTTGAAGTGGTTACAGACTACAAATGTAAATCATGTTAGGCTAATACAGATAGGAAGGGAGTCTTCGTTAACTTTATCTTTTTAGGTAATATGTTTAATTCAAGTACTTTGGCCCACTTTGTGCATATTCTGTGTTTGTGCCTTCAGCATGTTATTGCATGTATTAACAAATGGAATATTGCTGTTATTGAAACTTGGTATATTATATATGTAAAACTCACAGTTGTTATATTATGTGCCATTTTCATAAGTGAAAAATGATTTTGGACTACACCATCTACCTCTCTAACAATTATACTGACAGAAAGTGAAAAATAAATATTTTGGCATAGGGTGATAGGATGAAGAAGAATCAGTTGCTAAGACTAATGTTTCATTGTTGTGCATTTCTCAGAATAGAACTAATTAAGGCCCAGTACTTTGCAGACGAGGCTGAAGTGAGCAGTCTGACCTTCAAAGATATGGGCAGGCAATTAGATTCTTCAAAGGTAATTAGTTGTACTGAAGTCCTTTTATAGGGCAGTAACCATCAATAAAAGTGTTCTGTCCTATATGACTTGGAGCATTTGCAACTTGAATAACTAACATTAGAAAGGAATGGTCATACTGCAAGGTGAGGATCCCCCCCCCCCCCCCACACACACACACACACACTGTTGTAGACAGAAGTAGCAGTCCACAAAAACACAAAAACTGATAGGCTAAAAAAGAGCCATAAAGATACTAAAGTGGACTATTGAAAATAAGGAAGAAATAATGTATTGTATTTTTACTATTACGCAAGAAGCCCAAGAACTTCTATATAGTAGATATTCAAAAAGATTAGGAGAGAAATTAGAGGAAAGAAAAATTATTGCACAAGAAAAACTGTCAAAAGCTTCAAATGGAAATTTGTGTTCATTAATATAGCAGATCCATGAAAAATATTATACAAACCAAGAAACTGTGGACCATTTGGAAAAAGAAGTGATACAGGAAGTTTGAAAATATAAAGAACAAAACCTATGAATTTTTAAAATCTATAAAAAAGAAACATGGTCATGACAAAAAAAGAGAGATCTGATATTGTGCAATATTTATGCAAAGGAGAAAGCCAAACTAATTAATACAAAAAACCCCCCAAACAGCTCCAAAGATATTTAAAGAGAAATACAGTCAAAGGCATCCAGATATGGACAATTTCACAATGCAAAAATTTAAGACCACAAAGGGGGAATGTAGAACAGAAGAATCATAGAGTAGAAGTTAAACAAATAGATGCTGAAGTTATGGAATACCTGCAAAGTTTAACACAGGTTATGTCACAGCATGATAGAAGAATGAGTCTCCCAAGTAAGGAGAAACAGGTGGAGTGGGACACATCTGAAGAAGAAATATTCACACGGGAAAGAAAAAGAGATTTAATATGGTGTGATATTTATGCAAAGCAGAAAGCAAAATCAATCAACGCAAAAAACAGCACCAAAGATATCTCAAGAGAAATACCGGCAAAGTCATCTGGATAAGGAAAATCTCACAATACAAAAAATAAGAAAACAAAGGGTGAAAGTAGAAAATAGGATTAGTAATGGAGAAGTTAAAGCAATAGTATCTGAAGCTATGGATTATCTGCAAAATGAAGGATTTATTGTAGAAAATCCAACTCTGTGTCAAAGTCACAACATGATGGAGCAATGAGTCTACAAATTAAGGAGAAGCAGGTGGAACAGGAATCATCTGGCCACTTGCTAAATGAAGATACTCTGGAGCCTTCATTAAGAAACCAGGTACAAAAGTTCATTTAGAGTTGCAGAGCAAGGAAAGGAGCAGGAGACAGTGGTAACTCTGACATAGTCAGTGTTCATAGGTTCATTGGTTCATAGGTAGGTACTAGGCTATCGGCCCTGAGGCCTATACAAGCCCAGCCAAAAAGGTACCCTGGCTTTTGCCACCCAAGAAAATTATTTTCCTGTGCCACTGTCGAGCAGAGCCACAGAGGTGATCCCTGGGGTGAATTTCCTATTTCCCATCCAGTCATCAACATTTTTCTTGAAGAGTGCTAATGAGGAGCTTTGTTTGATATAGATAGGTAGTTTATTCCAGAGTATGGGAAGTCTCTGGGACAGGAATCTAACCCTCTGCCATGCTGTGTTTATAGTGGTGACAAGGTTTAGGTCCCTAGAGCATGTAGCACGGAGGGATTGGGATTTCTTTAAGTGGAGCATGTCCAACAGCTCTGGGTTTGACATAGATTTGTTTGTTAGGCAGAGATCGCCTCTGAGTAGGTGATATGCGACAGAGTAAAGCTGGTGTTTATTTAGATGGTCTGCGTAGGGCATCTGTTTGAGGCCGGTAATCCTCTTTGTGAGGTATTTCTGCGGCCTTTCCAGTTGTTTTAGATGTCTTGTGAGGTACATACCAAAAGGGGTATTGTACTCTATAATGGGTCTAATGAGTGATGAGCAGAGGGGAACAATGACCTCTTTTTTTCCTGGATGAGAAACCATTTGTGATGAGGTGTGCCCCGTAGAAGGATTTCCTGACTACTGTGGTGATGTGATTATCAAAGGAGAGACTACTGTCCACCTGTGTCCCAAGGTCTCTTATCACACTTTCGGTGTTAAGTATACTGCTGCCTATGTTGTAGTTCATGGGTACAGAGTTTTTACCAAACGGGATGACAATGCACTTTTTGGCATTGAGCTTGAGGCCATGGCTTTGACACCAGGCATCTGTCTAAGTGAGGCCCTTTTGTAGGATGTCCGCATCGTTAGGAGTTTCGATTATGGCTCCTAGTTTGCAGTCATCTGTGAACTCCGTTAGCCAAAGACCTTCTGTGTTAGCCTGTACTTCAGAGAAGTAGATACCAAACAGCAGAGGACCCAGGACTGAACCCTGTGGTACTCCACTTGTCAGTGGTCTGAAGTTGGATTTGGAGTCTGCTACTTTCACAGTGTGGGTTCTGTCAGTGAGCCAGTTGGCAACCCATCTTGTGACATGATGTTGTGGAGTGATAGGCCAGTGAGTTCCCATATGAACGATCCATGGATGATATAGGATGCAGCTGAAGAGAATATGTTACTGGAAGATGTTTTGGAACATTATGTATAATGCCAGCAGGAAACGGACAGCAAAGAACGTGCCCTCAGTGTAGAAGAAAATGATCTAAGGGAAGAGTTGTTTATTTAATAGAGATGAATAGACATATTAAGATCAATGAAATAAATAGATTACAAAAGTTGATAAGACCCAAAATGTTAGAAGTTTGATAAAACAAATGAACGCAGTAATCAAGACTGTTAACATAAATAAATGGGATATATTACTGTGCAGCTAAATTAATAACAAAGTCTCACCACAAAAATACGGGGTAATAAGGGAAAGGTAGGGAAGAAATTAAATGCCATCATGGGAGCATTGAATAGAGAAAACTATAAAACATTAAGACAAGAAATGTCACTGATCAAAGAGTATAGAAGAGGGAACAGATCAACAGAAATACTTAAAAAGATATATGGGATAAAAACAATGCACAGTATCAGAACAGACCAGGATTATACACTATTGTAAATAATAAAGTAAAGATATCAGCACAGCCAGAAAAACACGTAGATGATATGCAGATAAATATAGAGGGAAAGTACAGAATACAAAATTCACTAATTACCCAAAAAAGTTTTATAAATAAATTGGAAATAAAGCTAAAGGAATAGAAACACCACCAAAAAGGAAGAAATAGACATATTTATTTTATTATTTTTATTTGACATTTGTTGACTGGGTTAGTCTGACTGGGCAATAGCCCTTTTTCAGAAGAAACCCAAGGAAAAAAGCTCCAATAGATAAAAACAGAAACAAAAGTAAATGTTTGTCTTTTCGACTTTTCCTGGTTAGGGGTCGCCACAGCGGAACTCCGATCCGCTAATGATTGGCAGTCGATTTTTATGGTGCTGAGTTGCCAGCCCGATGCTCAACCTTCAGC
Organism: Protopterus annectens; assembly: GCF_019279795.1. NCBI lineage: Eukaryota > Metazoa > Chordata > Ceratodontiformes > Protopteridae > Protopterus > Protopterus annectens. Next base: position 578,697,110 of record NC_056725.1, read on the forward strand.
AAAGGCACACCCATTCACGCATGTCTTTCGGAGGCCACTCGACTGTGGGGAGGACATGCAGAGTCCACACAGAAGGCACACCAGCCAAGAATTGAACAGGAGAACCTTTTGCTGTGAGGCAACAATGCTGTACAAAAGTAAATAACATGGAAAAATGTACACATGAGCAGATTGTATCTAGACCAAGCATACATAGTATAAAGTTAAAAAAATGTCAGAGAAAGCAAATAAATAATATTAAAAAAATAAAGTACAATATATACATCATAACAGAGTACAGTCAGTTTTGTAACTAAAATAATATCGGAAAATATCATAAGAGGTCATAGGCTAGTGGGAGCTCTAGGAGAAACAAAAGATTTGGAGGCACATAATATATATACAAGGGGTTGAACTCCATGATAAAGGCCAGTAGCCAGATAACAGTTTAGGAAGCTGAGACTACAGACAGAAACCTGTTAACATAGTATCAGGAAGCACGAACACTATTAGCATAGTATAAAAAAGCAGCAGAGAGGAGAGAAGTGGGAGAGTTAAGTTGCAAAGTTGTAAGGAGGGAAGATATCTTGAGATGACTTGAAGAGGACAAAGATTGTAGAAGAATGGAGTTTATATTAAGTAGAGCCTTACATAGGCAGGATCAAGATTTATAGAGGTTTTCCTTCTGGGTTGTTTTAAAGGACTTAAGATTAGTGATAGATCTGACACTTAAAGGTAGTTTATTCCAGGCATTAGCTATGGAGTAACTGTAAAGGAATTTTCCAATATTTTTATTATGCTTATGGACTTGCGATAGGTGCTGTTGAGAGCTACAGAGAGCAGGGCTAGGAGTGTAAAGTTGGATTAGAGTAGAGAGAGAGGGGCAAAAGGAGGATTCATGAAGGACAGAGTGTGCCATGAGAAGCTGGAGAACTAGAGTTTGGTGATGAAATTCCAGCCACTGTAGGCTTTTTGGACAATGCAGTGGCAGGTACAATAAGGTTGGTTGGAGGCAAATCTTGCAGTTTTATTGTAGGTAGGTTCAAGCTTGGATAGAAGATTGGATTGGAGATTTGTGAGTATCTGGGCTGCATAGAGAAGTGTGGGAAGTAGGAAAGCATGTGCAAGGAGAGTCTTGAAGCATTCATAAGGAATTTTTTATTCCTGTATAGTAGGCCCAGCTTTTGATGTGTCTTTTTAATGCAATACTGAGTGTGGAGATCAAACTTTAGTTGGTCGTTGATAAGAACACCTAGAAGATTAGTATGAAGTTCAGTGGAGATGGTTGTGTTGTTGAGGAAGGAGACAGTAATGGTGGCTTTGTCATATTGGAGGGTTGTAAGTAGGAATAGGAGAAATTTGGTTTTCTTTGGGTTAAGTAGTATTTTTTGGAAGTAAGCCATTGTTTGAATGCATGAAGTGACTCTTGGGGGTAAGGGTATGGAGGTGAGTGATGTTGTAGGAGCAGGAGATAATTGTAGAGTCATCAGCATACTGGGCAATGGTAGAGAGTGGACAAGAGGAGTGGAGGTCATTGATAAAGGTGTCAAAAAATAGGCATCCAAGGATGGAACCTTGAGGTACCCCTGTTTGAACGAGTAAGAAAGAGAATCTGGATTGTCATTTCACTGCCTGGAGTCTATTGAAGTGGCAACTTGAGAACCAGGATAACATGGAGTTGGAGAGGTTTAGTTAAGTTACTTTGGACAGAAGTAATCTATGGGATATGGTATTGAAGGCTTTAGAGAGATCGAGAAACAAGCAGGAGACTAACTTATTCTTGTCACAAGAATTTGCAATAGTATCTATGAAAGATGTCGGAGCAGTAGCAGCACTATGTTTTAGCCAAAAACCATGTGTGTGCATATGAGAATATTTTCTTGTAGAAGGTGGTCAAGAAGCTGTTTGTGGATGCATTTTTCTAGAATTTTAGACAGAGCAGATAAGATGGCAATTGGCCTGAAGTTAGAGGGGTCTGTTGAGATGCCGCCTTTATGCAAGGGAATGATGTAGAATTTTTTCCCATATGTTAGGCACAGTATTTTCTGTAATGGATCTATTGAGCAAGATGGAGATTGGGAAAGGAATAGAGCTGGCAGATATTTTTTTAAGAATTCTGGAGTGAGATTATCAACTGGTAGAGAGCAAGCTTTACGTTTACTCAAAAGAGATTTATTATAGGATATGGAGATGGGTTTAAGAGAAACAACTGGAGACAGAGTAGGTGTAGAGGATCAGGGTATTGTCATTCTTGGTAAGGTTGTGGATAGTGTCAATGAAGAATGTATTTAGGAAAGTACCAGTGTCAGTGGCAGAACTAGTAAGGCAGGGGTTAGGGGATGGATGTAGCAGCTTATTAATTGAGTGCCAGAATATTCAGGGATTAGGGTGGGAGTTGTTCAGTGGGTTATGGGAAAGGTTTTGTTTGTTAAGGATTACCTTTTTTTGGTTAAATTATGGAGCTCTCTATAGGTTTGAAGATCAGTGTGGGATTTGGATTTTTTTCCATTTTTTCCATATTCTCTCTCTCATTCATGAGGGTTCGGGTCACTTGTGTTAGCCATGGGGCATAATGTGTTTTTATTCTTAGTTTCCTGATAGGAGCCAGGAAATTGAACGTGTCTAGAAAGATATTATTGAATGTCAGTACAGTTTCTTCTTGGGTGATATTGTGGAGGAAGGACCAATTAATTGATGAAAGCTGGTGGTTGAAAGTTTCAGGATTAAAATTGGAGAGGTTGTGGCATACTTTTTATTGCTGGGGTTTACAAAGTTGAGGAGAGTGTCTAAGTATATAGTTGGGATGATGATCGCTTAGGGTATCAGCTAGTGTGGAGGGGTTGTGATATAAATTCTGATTAGAAGAAAGGACCCATTTTAGAATGGAGCCAGAGTTGGTGAATTTATTTAAGTGAGTAGGAGTGGAGATTATTTGGGACAAACCAAAGAGGTTAATGGAGATATTAGGGGAAGCAGTGTCAAGAGTATTCCAGTCAATGTTAACATTGTCTAAGATAACAGTTTTATAAGAGATGGTTTGTGAGAACCAAGAGAGAAAGAGCTCAACGGTAGGGATACTATTACCTGGAGGTATGTAAATGGAGGCAACAGCTAATTTTTTGAGTTTGTTTAATTGGCAGTTAGCAATGAGAATTTCAGCTGGATGGAAGTCAGAGGTAGTGATTAAAAGAGATTGAAGAGTGAGCTGGTTAGCATAGAGAATAGCAGTATCTCCACCTTTCTTCTTAAGGTGGTCATGGAGGAGGATATTATAATCTGGCAGAAGTATTTCAGTATCAGATATGTGAGGCTTAAGCCAAGTTTCAGAAAGGAGGAAGATATCAGGGGTGTGTAAGGAGATCCAGGCATGGAAAGATGAGGTTTTGCTCATAATATGTTGAATGTTCATATAATAGACAGGCTTTTGATAGGTGGATATGTGCAAGTTTAAGCAGAAGAATTAGAGGTATAGAACTGAGGATGTGAGGGACGAAAAGAGGTAGGATTAGACCCTGGGTTTGGATGAATGCCACCTGCCATTCATAGATTTAAGATGAGTAGTCTGAAATAAGTGAGGTGATTTTGTTGGTGGTAGTATTTTGATTTCATTTTGAGGGAAATTTAGGTGGGAAGAACATCTTAAGTTTGTACAAGGTAGTGTTAGAATGTGAACATAGAGATGGGATTATAGGGAAGGTGTGGGTGGTAGAGAGACTGGATGGGGTGTAAGTAGAAGTAGGTGTACAAGTTTTGGGTGGGAAAGTATACTGCTAAGAGATGGCAGTATAGATAAAGTAGAGGATGGAGATTGAGAAGAGAATAAGAAGTAAAATTAATGGATAAAGGAGTGCTTATAGATGTATAAGATACATCTGACATTAATCAAGTGTATTACAGTGACCATGAAACAGTTGCAAGCCACTTTGCAGTTAAGCCACAATAAAAGACAAATTATTATCCCAGGGATAAAAATTCAAAGGGGGGCATTCCAGGGTGATTCTTTGTCACCGCTGCTCTTTTGTCTTGCCCTTAACCCATTAAGCTATCGATTAAACAGAATAGGTCATAGCTGCAAGTTGGCTTCCAGAAAACAATAAAGTGTAAAAACTTCTCATTGTCTTTTTTTGGATAATTTAAAACTGTATAGCTCAACTCTGATGAGGAGCTGAAAACTCAGCTGCAAGTGGGAAAAACTTTCTCGGATGATAAGAATGTCATTTGGCCTTGAAAATGTGCAAAAGCAACATTTAAAGCAGAAAAGGTACAATACCAAGAAAATATCAGTCTGGGACAGGAATGTGATATAAAGGAACTTGAGAGGCTAAAGTGCATAAATATTTGGGAAATGATGAAGGATCAACAATAAAACACGAACACATGCAAACAAAACTCATCAGTAAAGAATATTTTAGAAGACAAAAATTAATACTGAAAACAAACTTGACATCTAGGAATAAAGTCCAAGCTATAAACCAATTTACTCTTCCTGTTCCAACTTACATTTTTGGGGTTATTGACTGGCCCCAAAAGGTATTGGATCAGCTGGACAGGAAAACAAGAAAAATGCTTCATACTTATCAAATGATACATACAAATCAGTGTATATGAAGATTATATATCCCCCATTCTGAAGGAGGTATGGGCTTCCTTGAAATTGATTGCTTTGTATAGATATACAATTGCAGGACTGCATACATATCTGCTGACTTCATCAGATTCAAACATAGCAGAAATTTTAAAATATGAGGAAAACAAGTCTAAGATGACTTCCTGCTTAGTTTAGAAGATGCATATCAGTGTCAAGCAGGAATGGAAATTAAACTAGAAGTAGACAAAAGTCAAACAGCAAATGAATGTTTTAAAAACAAATGAGAGACTATAAGGAGAAGGATGAGATAAGAAGGCAAGAACTGTGGAAAAGGCATAAATATAGTTGCAAGTACTGAAAACTCCTGGAACAACCTCATGCTTACCTGGATCTGACACAGGAATGTTTAAGGAGAGGTGAATTTAAACCAAAACATGAAAGTTTATTATTGGTGGCCCAGGATAGTATGCTATGTACACATTAGTTTTCAAAGTCCATTGAACATGTGGGGCAAACAGACAAATACATGTTCTGTAAAATAGAACTGGAAGCAGTCGCACATGTTGTTGCTGGGTGTGATAACTAATGGAAGAGTGTTTGTATACTGAAAGGCATAATAATGTGCCAAGACTGTTGCAATGGGATTGTACAAACATTACAATACTGAAGTAGCTGAGAAGCATTGGATACACACATCACAAAGCATTACAGAGAAATGTGAAGTTTATATCACATGGATTCACCTATTACAAACAATTCAGAAAACAGATGGATGGAAGAAAACCAAACATAATAGTCCATGAATGGAAGACAGAAGTAGCATTGATCACTGACATTGCTACACCCAATGATTACACTGTTTTATGTCCATACAGAGAGACAAAAATGTCATAAAATACCAAGATTCCAGGAAGAAACAAGGGCAATGTGGAAGAAGGATACCCAGGCAGTTCCAATAGTAGTAGGAGCAACAGGTCTCATAAAAAAGAATTTAAAGTCATATTTAGATATGCTACAGAAACATGTAACTTTGTAAGAATTTCAGAAGGAGTCAATTCTGGTCAGATTTTGGGTGCTGCAAAGAGTACTTTTAGCTAACATCAAAAACTGAAACAATACTAAAATAACTTGGAAAACAAGTGTTAGAAATTGACTCTTAACCACAGTGTACTCCAGTATTTATTTAGAGTGCTGATTTTATATTACCCAATTTTTACAATTTAAATAAATGTTTTTTTTTACTCCAAGAGAGTATAACAATATATACATTTATGAAACAATATGCTGCAAGAATCTGGAAAAAATTACTTTTATTTTCATTTTGCTGCTTTATCTAAACATGTAGTTAAATTGCAAACAGAAATAATGCATCAAATGAAAACATAAATAATAACAATGGTCAAAGCAGTTATAGAGTACAATTTGATATATGACTCTTGACAGCACTTGTATATTCAGATAGCAATGCCAACGCAAGTTGTGAAGCCTCTTAACATGGAGACTTGATTTAAGTGCAGCCCTATTAGCTGATTGCATTTTCGTTTGCAGTCAGGAGTAGCAATGCATGGGGTCTGTATTGAGTAGCCTATAGCCTGAGTCACTGGACAGCAATATATTCAGGATGATGACTTTTCTTTATCATGTAGCTTTGAACATTTTTGCTTAAACCATTCACATCTCTAGGTAGGAAACTAATAATGTAACCTTGCAGGCTGGCTGCTGATTGCAAAGCAGATTTATTCATCTATTCCAAAGAAACAAAGAATGTGAAATCATAAGCATAAAGTTTCTTGTAGCCTTAGCATATGTGTGCAGGTCACTGTATGCCATATGAAGTTGTGCCAAAAGTAGCAGGGTTATCTCACAGGAGGATGGGTGGTATTCTCTTAGGAGATGAAAATGGGAAAATGACCCTGATAAAAGCAAGAGACACACTCCTACTGCACAGCAAAAAAAAAAAAAAAATCATGAATGTTTATTGGGTATGACCAGGCAAAGCAGTTGAGCCCTAAACATAGAGGGTCTATATGATGATATCGAATAGACTAAATAGTGAATGCAGTTTAGTTAATCCAATGCTGTCGAAATGGCAAAATAGCGAAGTCACAGAACATCGATTTTTTTTCCAGGGAAAACATTTGGTGGGCTGTCTTTGGGACTTTGTCATTTCCTCCACTATGGTGCGATCTCGGAGTTGGTATATTTAAGTAGGGGGTTGTGGGGGGCTGTGGGTGTGGTGGTGAAGCCCCCACTTAAATTTGTGTTTAAGTTTAATTTTTTTTTACGGAGCAGCAAATTTTTTCCCTGGGAAAAAAATTCACTGTTCCATTTGTTCGATATTTTGTTGTTTCGATATTATCGGTACAATGAAATAGTGTTCCATATTTACATCGTACAATAATATGATATAGACACAACATAGATATAAGGTGTTAAAATAATTGAGCACCACAGATCAACTCATGGCACAGAATAAACATTAACAATGAATCGGCTACTTTTACAAAAATAAACAAATATAACAAGAAAATAAATAAATAAAAAATAAATATAAAGCCATATGGTAGACGATGATCCATGAATTAGTCTGTTATTTTTGGAAGAAAAAGACTCACTTTCTCTCTCTCAGGAACTGATTCATAGCTAAAGCAGATCTCTTGTGAGTAAGTCTGTCAGACTGTTCTTGTATGTTATACCCTAGGACACCCATTTTGCAATTGCATTAACTGGATATTAACAAACCATTTTAAAGAGATCCCAGAAAATCAACATTTTCAGTAACTTCTGTGCAAGATGCCAACTATAAATGTGATGAATTTGTTTTTTGGAGCACAGCATTATGCACATTCTGAATTGTTTTGTAATCCATACAACAAGACTAAACTACAGTAGCAATCTAAGTGGAACTGATTGTGTGAATGTGCCAGCCAGAAACTATCATTGCAAGGTCACTAGCTGCAAGAATAACAAAAAGGGCCTCAAAGTTGAGTAAGTGAAGCCTCAAGGAGCAATCATCGGAAAAGAAACACACCCTTTCCAATATCTCTGAACTCTGTGTATGCAGAAACACTGTGATAAGACAAAGCCCACACAATTCCACTTACTGAGCAAGTCTAAGGGCTGCTGGTAAATTTCGTAAGAGTGTGATGACTTAATTAATTATCTTACAAAATGACAGACTCCATGTTAACTCTTATGAGTACATTCTCTGAGACTGGATAAGTTTTGAGCTTAATTCCATGCACAGTAAGAGCTACCCTCTCAACATATAAACTGAAATAATGGGAAGTGTGCTTTAAGCACTGTATTGTATACATCCAGTTTCTTTCTTTCTGTTTAAATATTACATATATGTATGTTAACAGTAATTCAGAAAAACTGTATATTTTATCAGAAGTGTAGGTAATGATGCAGATATTTAATATAATATTGCATAGTTACCTAACACTGCAAAACTATAAAACAAAGGATTAAATAAGATTATTCACTCTATACATCTATGTGTAATTTTTCAGTGCAAGAATATAATAGTTTTTACTCTCCATCTAAATAAAAGATCAGTGAAGTGCATAGTTTATAAATGATTTGAATATGATTTTAAAATCATTTCAGCAATAGTATGCTAAAGTTTTACCGAGGGGTGATGCCTGTGTAGAAATATGAGTCAAATCATAATAAGGAGACACAAATGAATGAAGAAAAAAATATGTCAATGCAGTGACTGACTATATACTAGAAACAGAAAAAAGAGAACTCCAATGGATATTCTTCATTTTTCTCACTGCACATTTGTTGCACGGGAAAAAGCAATTGAGGAACTGCTTGCATTTGTAAATGTGATACTCATGCTGACCAAGAGGTCACATTTATTGTAACTTCTTAATGCAGTTGTCTTATGTGTTCACTCTAGATGAATGTAGCAAAGTTTTCTGAGTTTTAAAATTAATTAATTATCTGTTATTGCTGAGGGTTAATAGTGAGGTTTTCTGTGCCAAGGGTACAGAGATAAGTCCTTTTGTAATTAACTTCATGTCTTAGATAAGTTGACACCCCTGGTGTTGGTGGTGTGGAGAGGGTAGTTCCCTGCAAGGGAGGTGGGAAAGTACATGGCTGGAATCTCCTTTAGTGCCATTTAATGCATGCCATTCAAGGTATTCCTACTGGCCAGTGGCTACCTACTCCACTTTTTTTTTCTTTTCAATCAAGTGCCTTTAAGGCACACTACATAAAGCATCCCTTGTTTCTTGTCTTTCCTACTGATTCAGGTTATGTATGTGCTGTTCAGGCACACAATAAAAGAATTATCCCTGTTGGCTAGTACCCACCCACACACACTCTTTGATCCTTGTTCTGTTTTAAGATCCTTTCAGACATGAGTTTAAAAGAGTTATCCATAGTAACTAGTGATTCCTTCCCACTCTGTGTTACAGGCTTTCCTCATTAGTCCAGGGGTGTGACAAAATAACCACTTGGCCACCATCGTGAACTTTGCCCTTTTCTCCACTTTTGTGCAATCTCGGAGTTGGTATATTTAGTTAGGGGGGGTGAAGCTTCCCACTTTGTTGGGTTTAAGTTTGTTATGTTTCTATTTTATTTGTTGGTGGCCAAGTGGTTACTTATCCGTAGAGAAAATATGATGTTCCGGGTGTTCATGTTTTTAAACTTTTGACATTGTTTCGATGATATGAAAGTTGACAAAATGGTAAGTCAACTATTTGAAGAAGACCCGTGTTTGTGTGTGTGTGTGTGTGTGTGTGTGTGTGTGTGTGTGTGTGTGTGTGTGTGTGTGTGTGTGCGTGTGCGTGTGTGCGTGTGTGCGTGTGTGTGTGGTGTGCGTGTGTGCGTGTGTGTGTGTGTGTGTGTGCATGTATGCACGTGTGCATGTGTGTGTGTGTGTTTGTGTGTACACATGCGCATGTGTGTCTTTGCAGTATTTGAGTATAAAAGGTAAATGAAGAAAGAAAAAAATATGCAATAGGGCTAAGCAGATCTTCATCTGATGTGGAGGAAAAGTTTAAAATGGTATTTCTGGTGAATTTCCCTATTCCTATATTTAAACGATGATTAAAAAGGTCACACATAAAAACAATTGGTTAAAAAAAAAACACAAAAAGAAAAATTTAGCAAAGCTAGACTTTCCACTGTGTGATACCTTAAACCTCTTGTATCAGGGGCAACATGGGATATATGCAAATTACCCTTTAAGGATATCAGGTGCTTCAGCTAAATGGCAATTCTGAATGTCCATGACTTTTTCTTTTACTTTTACTTTTAAGTCTATCTATGGACAATTTCAGGCACAGCTAGAGGGGTGTGACATTATTGGCCTAGCTTTTCTAGATTTTTCTTTTTGTGTTTTTTTAACCAATTGTTCTTCCTGTGTGACCTTTTTAATCATTGTTTTAGTTTGTTAGTGTGGATATTTTGTAGATACCCTAATATCTGTGGACACAGCTGGAGGGGTTTGGCTTTATTGGCCTGAAATTGTTCATAAATAGCCTTAAAAGGAAAAAAAAAAGCAATGGACATTCAGAATGGCCATTTAGCCGAAACACCTAATATCCTTAAAGGGTAATTTCCATTTATCCTATGTTGCCTCTGATACAAGAGGTTTAAGATATCACACAGTGGAAAGTCTAGCTTTCCTATTCCTATATTGGGAAAAGTTCAGCCCATTGTTTATAGCCAAGTACTGACAAGACCTGGTCACATGTTAGAAGTGAGTTAGTAGTCCTGTGAAGCATTTTTCTAGCAAGCTGAGGTGCTCGATTGAAGTTAAGACTTATGGAGTTAAGTAATAGAAGGAGAAGGTCATAATGCAATTTTATGGGTAGCTTTTTGTCTCTGGAAAGGATGCTGTAATAATGCTTAAATCTGGGACAGATAAGGATAAGCTAACAGATTCTTCTGAAAACTATTTGCAAGTCATAGGAATTGTTGGTGGCATTCTTGAGGAGACAGGAAGCAAACTATAACCTATAACTGGGGTTGTAAGCTTAATTTCCCAGTTGCAGATTTGTTATAGGGGGTTAAATTAGATAATTTTCAGTACCTGAAAAAAGTTTAGTTGGATTTTCTTTTTTAGGAGATCCACAGATCCATGAAGGAGAAAAAATAAATGGGCCATTTAAAATACCAAAATATTTAAAGGTGACACATTTGAGGGTGTTACTTTGCCAAGAGAAAAAATATCTGGAGCTACAAAAGGATTTGAACTTCGGCAAGGTAGCAAAAACATACCTTGATTTTTTCCAGCAGTATTTAAATTAATTATTAGGAAGCCAAATGTGATTCTTTTCACGTATTATTTAAGATATTCTTTTATATTAATGTGGGAGGGGTGTGATCTGGAGAGAACAAGATCATCCGAATATTCGTAGTGACATTAAAATGTAAGGGTTGGGTGTTAATGAATATGGTAAAAAGAAGTGGTCCAAGGATTGAGACTTAAGGTGAACCTCAGCAGATAACATTTTAAGAGAAGTTAAGAGACTATAATTATAGTCTGATGAGGTTGTGACTGACAAGATCAAAGGGCTTGATTAAGTCTATGAATCACACTCCTGTTAGTAATCTTTTGTCTATGGCTCTTAAGGTGGAATCTATAAGTGAGAAAAAAGTCACCAGTCTGAATACTTCTACCACGAGTAAAACCATGTTGATATCTAGAGAACATGGACTATTTATTTAGGTACTATGATGCTTGGGGACAGATTTTTCCCCAAGTAGTTTGCTAGATGAGGCGGGAGAGTGATTGGTCTAAATCGGAAGACATTTTTGGAAGAGCTGGTTTTACGCAGAGGGAGGACTAAGGCATCTATTTTTTAAGAGCGAGGGAGAGAATAAGGAGCCTTGTCAAAATGAGAGATAAAAGAGGTGGCAGATCACCTGAAAGATAACATCTTTAACAACCAGGAGAAGATAACATCACTTCCAGGATTGCCAAACTAGGAAAAATATTAAGCAGTGATTTGATATTTTTCTCATAATCCTAAAGATCTTAAATCTGTGACAGAGGTAGGCAAAGTTGGTTGAGGTAGATTGGAGGGAAGCTACTGGCAGAGGTGTTTGTCAAATATTTTGGGGAAGGCAGTGTGATTCACTTGCTGGCTCTGATCTTCACTTTAACTTTGCTCATTTTTCCAAGATTTTGTATCTATGGAGACAGTTTGTTTAGAATCTAAATTTTAAAATATTTAGAAACAGGAAATATTTTTTTTTACTGATTGATAATGTTCTAGATGTGATGGAGTGGTGCAGCGGTTAGCGTTGCCGCCTCACAGCAAGAGGTTCTCTGGTTCGATTCTCGGCTGGGGTGCCTTCTGTGCGGAGTCTGCATGTCCTCCCTGTGGTCGCGTGGGTTTCCTCTGGGTGCTCCGGTTTCCTCCCACATCACAAAGACATGCAGTAGGTGGATTGGACACTCTAAATTGGCCCTAGGTGTGAGTGCGTGTATGTGTGTGCCTTCTGTGGAAGGTTGGGCGCCGGGCTGGCAACTCAACACTGTAAAACTCCACTGCCAATCATGAGCAGACAGATGATCCGCTGTGGCGACCCCTAACCGGGAAAAAGCCGAAAGAAGAAGAAGAAGAAGTACAGAAGTAATGGTCAATATTATCCATTCTTGGGGAAAATAACTTTAATACAGTTTAAAAATAAAGGTGATTAGCAAAACAATCTAATGAGATTTTCTTAAAAGTACTTTGCATTAATCAGTCTTTATTTTGGCATGAGGAAGATAATTTAGTAAGTAATATATAAAAACAGTTAACAGTTACAGTGTGAAAGTGAAATTTAAGAAGATAGTTCTGTAAGTAATATGTACTTAGAGTTAACATTTACAGTGTGAATGTGGAATTTAGAAAGAGTGTTTAGTATGTAATATATAAACAGAGTCAGCGATTACACTGTAAAACTTGAATTTAGGAAGATAGTTTAATTAATATTTGCATAGAGGTAACATTTAAAGTGTGAACATGGAATTTAGGAAGATACTTTAGTAAGTAATATATAAACAGAGGTAACAGTTACAGTGTGAATGTGGAATTTAGGAAGATAGCTTAGTAAGTAATATATAAAGAGGGGTAACAGTTACAGTGTAAATGTGGAATTTAGGAAGCTAGTTTACTAATATATATATATATATATATATATATATATATATATATATATATATATATATATATATATATATACAGAGGTAACAGTTACAGTGTGAAAGCAGAATTTAGGAAGATAGCTTTGTAAGTAATATACACACTGAGATAACAGTTTCAGTATGAAAGAAGGATTTAGGAAGATAGTTTTTTGTAAGTAATATACAAACAGAGTTAATGGTTAAAGTGTGAAAGTGGAATATAGGAAGTTAGATTAATAAGTATGTATCTATCTATATCTATATATATATATATATATATATATATATATATATATACAGAGAGAGAGAGAGGTAACAGTTAATATGAATGTGGAATTTAGGAAGATAGATTAGTAAATATATTTGCATTATCTGCATACAGGAGACAATTACAGTGTGAATTTGGAATTTAGGAAGATAGTTTAATAAGTAATGTGTAAACAGAGATAATGGTTATAGTGTGAACTTGGAGTTTAAGAAGGCAGCTGTAGTAGTCAGAGGTTGTGTTTTGGAGAAAATGTTGCTGTGGTATCATTTATTTATTTATTTTATTTATTTATTTTACATTTGTTGACCGGGCTAGTCCAATTGGATACATGTCCATTTTCAGTGGAGTCCCGAGGAGAAAAGCTCCACTATCTAATGCATAATAACAAAAATACATTCAAAGTACATAGGTAATTTAAGACACAACTAAAACAGGCATTTAAAATTACATAGGGAATTAAGACACAAGTAAAACAGGCATATAGGCTTTCCTTTCAGTAAGTTCAAAAAGGTGAATACAGAAACTATCAAATTTCTACAGTACAGGTCAAAGTACATAGGTAATTTGAGATTCAACTAAAACAGGCATTCATAATTGCATAGGGAATTTAAGACGCAACTAAAACAGGCATTTAGGCTATCTTTTCAGTAAGTTCAAAAGGTGAAAACAGAGACTATCAAATTTCTTCAGTACAGGTATATAAAATTTGAGACAGAAATAATTAAGTAGTTTAAAAGCAAAAGATAGAGTTACTAGAAAATTTTAGTTTGAAGTTGAGAGAGTCAATTTCTTAGGTAGAGATGAAAAATAAAATGGAGAAATAGAGTTGGGAGACAGTGCAAATGATGCAGGAGAAGGTAGGAGGTACGTGATCAGCTAGGGTTATTGCAAGAGCAAAGCCAGTGATTGGTTAGAAAATGTTTCAGTTGAGTTTTAAATAGTGTGATAGAAGTTTGGGCTAAGAGGTCTGTAGGAAGTTGATTCCAAATTTTACCAACTGAGTTGGAAAATATCGAGTCACCTGCTGTATTCTTTGATAGAGAGGTTTGAATCAGTATTTTATTGGAAGAGCGTAGGGTTTTTAGGTTGTTATAGGGTTTTATCAGGGTGGAGAGCATTGGTATCTTTTCTGGGTGGTGAAGGGCTTTATGGGCAGTTGTAAGCTGATAGTATTGAATTAGGTGAGGTAACTCCAGCCACCCTAGGTTAAGGAGGTTCAGGCAGTGATGTGTTTTATATGGAGAGGCAGTGGCAAATTTGGCAATGTTGTTATAGGCTGTTGTAAGCCTATTGATGTTATGTTTAGAAAGATTAGTATATATGGGGATGCATATAGTAGAGTAGAGATAAGATATGTTCTGGCTATGGTAGTTCTTGCTTCAGGAGTTAAGAAAGATTTGATTCTGTAGAGAGAACCTAATTTTTTGTTAGTTGCTTTTATGATAGAGTTGATATGAAAATCAAATTTTAGTAGGTTGTCGATAGTAACTCCTAGAAGTTTGGTTGTTTGGTCAGGAGAGATAAGGGTGCCATTGTTAGAAGTAAGTGTGAAACTAATAGGGGAGACAGGTGTGTGGGTGAGAAGAGGAGAAGTTTAGTTTTCTTAGGGTTTAAAAGAAGGCAGTGATTGGAGAACCATTGTTCTATGGTGGTAAAAGTTTTTGAGTAAGTGAGTGGAGGTCAGCTTGGGTTGTGGCAGAGCAGATGATGGTGGTGTCATCGGCGTACTGAATGCAAGTAGTTAGTGGGGTGGCTAGATACAGGTCATTAATAAAGATGGAAAATAAAAGAGGACCTAAGATGGAGCCCTGAGGTACTCCTAAAGTGGTAGGGAGAAGTTCTGAAAGATTGTTGTTCCATAAAACAGCTTGTTTCCGATTCTGAAGATAGGAAGTAAACCAGCTTAAAGCAAGATTATTGAGAGAGAGAGATTTTAAACAATGTAGGAGGAGTTGGTGATTCACCATGTCAAAGGCTTTTGACAGGTCTACAAAGAATGCAGATGAAAGAAGATTGTTATTCCGGTTTATATTAATGGAGTCTATGAAGGATAATAAGGCTGTTGTGGTGCTATGGTAGGGACGAAAGCCATGTTGGCAAGTAGCTAGAAGGTTATTAGATAGGAGGTGATTTAAAAGCTGTTTGTGGATGCATTTCTCCATTATTTTAGCAATAGGAGATAGCAGTGCTATAGGGCGGTAGTTCGAGTACTTAAATGAATCGCCCCCTTTGAAGAGAGGGATGATGTGGGAGATTTTCCAGAGTGAGGATATAGTACTTTCTTTTATGGTTCTGTTGATTAGAATAGAGATAGGGTAGGCAATAGCTTTAGCACCTAGCTGGAGATATTCCGCTGGCAATTTGTCAGCTGAGGGGGTTGAGGGTTTGAGTTTCTGAAGTAAATTAAGAATATAGGAAGTAGGTATGGGTTTAAGTTGAAATAGAGGTGGAGTGCAGTTAGTATAACCTAGTAAAGAGGGGTCAGGGCTTTGTTGGTTGGCCAGTTTAAGTATGGTTGAAGTAAAGAAGTTATTGAATGCGTTAGCTGTTTGTAGGGAGAGTCAGGGCAGGAGCCTAGTGGGTTGGGGGTTTCAACCTTGCCGGGGGATAGTAGTGAGTTAATTGATTTCCAAAATTTTTGTGGTTGGCAGTGGGAGGATTGCTGTAGCTTGGTGTAATAGTTTCTTTTATCTTGTTTGATAGCAAGCTTAGTCTTGTTCCTTTTTTGTTTGAAGCTAAGGTGATCAAAAGAGTCTTTCGTGGTTCTCCATTTAGTCCAAGCTTTATTCTTACTAAGGATAAGTTGTTTGGTGTTGGTTGTTAGCCTTTGAGCTGTCTTAGATTTCATTCATATAGAACGGATGGGGGCATGATGATCGAGAATAGTAAGAAAGGTATTATTAAAGTGGTTAACAGCTTCATCTATTGGGAGAGTTTTTAGAGGTGACCAGTTAATCAAGCTGAGTTCATTTTGAAACTGCTGAAGGTTAAAATGTTTTTGCTGAGATGAGCAATTAGGGAGGTGTTAGATGAGTTTTGTGCCTAATGATGTATGTGAGAGAGTGGTCGCTAAGGTCGTCTGGGAGGGTACCTGTTGAATACATTTGTTGGGGACTATTAGTCAAGATCCAGTCGAGAATGGTTTCTTTGTTATTGTTTTTATTTGTTCTAGTTGTGGAGTTAATGGTTTGATGGAATCCGTGCAGGTTAATAATGGTAGATGGATTAGTTTGTTTGCACATGTTCCAATCAATATTAAAGTCACCTAGTAGTATTGTTTCTTGAAGGAGATTAATTGAAAACCAGTTTAGTAGGTCTTCTAATATGGGGGAATTGTTGCCTGGGGGAAGATAAGTGCAGATAATATTAATAGTTTTGTGTGAGTTTAGGGAGAGTTTGGAAATAATCATTTCAACATTAGAGTCATGTGGTGGGGTATGGGCTGATTTACTTATTTCCAGTCCAGTTTTGAAGAGTATAGATACTCCTCCACCTTTTTTGTTAAGACGATCTTGTCTTAGGATGTTATAGCCAGGGGGGATAATTTCATTATCTTTTATTGTGGGTTTAAGCCAGGTTTCAGTAAGACAGAGAATGTCAAACTGTTGGACTTCTAGTAGGGCATGAAGAGCAGGAAGTGTGTTACATACGTTACGGATGTTAAGATGAGCTATTGTGAGAGATTTGGGAGGTTTAGTTTGTGGTGTAGACATAGGTTTCATAGTTTGGGAATTAGGGGATGGTATGTCTGTGTTTGGGCCTGGGTTGGGGTGGATGTCCCCATCAATTAATGAAAAACCATGAATAAGGTTAGTTAGTTGTGAGGTTTTGATGCCGTGCAAGTGTTTTGTGAGTCGAAGAATAAGGTATTTGATGTGTGAGAGACAATGATATTTAGGTTCAAGATATGAGTTGCTGTATATGGGACTATGATGGGTTGTGAGTGTAGTTGGGGGGGTAGCTAGGGTATGTTTGTGTGGAGTACAAAAGGTAGGATTTAAAGGTTGCTCATAGTAGGCTATGAGGTAGTTAGAGGTAAAAATAGTTAGAAGAGTTAGTAGTAGGAGAGGAAGGTGAGTGTAGGACATGTTGAGATGAGTGGGGATTGTATACAGTAGGTATGTGTTCAGACAGGGAAAGGGTGGGTGTCGGAGTGGACTGCTATGGAGTGGGTGGAGAAAAGAATATGTTCTGATTGGCTAGGGAATGTGGTGGGTGTGGTTATGCGGGGATAAATGTAGAGGTCCCAGGGGCGGGTGAGATTTGGGGGCAGGGAGGGGAGCGGAGTGATCCCGAAGGGCGAACAGAGCGGGCAGAGCCAAAGGAGTAGGAAATTGCTGAGAGGAAACAATCAGCCAGGTATAATAACAGCAGGTAACAACGGCAGATCAGTAGTCAGGAATCAGAAAAATGAATACATATGAATACATACATCATGAGCTGTGTAGCTAAGGAAGATGCTGGAGGGATGAGGCAAGGAGATTCTAGCAAAATATTCCAGGATATTTGCTCTTAATATAGATTTCAAACTGGAAAATGCAAACAGGTATTTAAAAGAAAAAGGAGGAATGTTGTTCATCACATAATAAAGTTAGATGTTTTTCCATCCCAGCATAAGTGTGACTAATGGCTAATCTTCTGCCTGCAACAAGTCAGTCCATTTGTTCCATGGTCATTGATGGCCATGGATTCCTGGGCATGCACATTCCCTAAAGCCCATTCACTCCTGCCCAGGAGTCCCCAGTCAACTCCTTCACTTGCAGTAACAGTCAGTTGACTCATAGAGGGCCATCTTTACTTGTCCTGGGAGGGCGGGATAGCCTCTGCCCTGGCAGAGCACCCGCCTCCAATAGCAGCTCTTTTGAGCACTACTGCAACTGCTACCTGAGGGGAAGTGTGCCCTTCCATGCTGAATTCCACTCTGCACACAGCAGCACAATCTTAAAAGATTTGAGCTCCATGGAATAGATGCTTAGTTCTCCCGCTAGGTGTTCCCAGTGTAGCAAGCCAGAGCCACCTGTCTCTCCCCAGAACTGGTGAACTACCAGTGGCCATTCACCCCAGTCTTTCAATGATAGCTCTTAGAAGTGCCCAAATCACTATTTAAACTAATATTATCTACAACATAGTCAGGGGTTTATCCCTCCGTGCTGCTGAGCAACTGGAATTATATCAGATCACTGAAAAAAATACTCTTGTCTAATTTTATAAATCAGTGGCGTTAGCTGTCTTTATTCATTCTGGATTCATGCTTTGATGATGATACATGAGATTATCTGTGGCCATCCATAACAGCCAATAATTTCCGATTTATATACATTTTTGAGTTCTGTAGAAAGTCAGTAGCAGAAATGAACATGACATACATGATTTTTAACCCGATAGTTGTAATTTTATATGGAAAGAAACAAATGAATTTATCAGAACAATTTTTCTGTGAGGACATAAGTGGTTACGTTTGGTTTCTTATTATATTGCCAAAGCGAGAAACTTAGGCAAAGGTCACCGATGCAGTCTGGAAGAATTTTGATTAAGGTATACTATATGATTATATTGGTCAAAATAGTTCCTAAGATTAAGTCATTGAAAGTTTTCAGGTTTGGATGTGCAGGCTAATTAACAAGCAGGCTAATATTTTTTATAAGATGCTTGCTGTTGAACCTCGTAAGTAACTAAGCCAACCCAGGTTTAGAATATGATTTGTGCTCTGTCTTTTACATTGTAATGAAGGCTTCTGTCAGAAATGTGCACTATTCATTTCCATGGAGCAGAAAACCTTATATTATGTTACAGTGAGCAAATTGCACTGTTAAAAACACACCAAATTTATGCAGCATTGTTGACCCAAATAGTCTGCAGACTGTGCTTTTGTCATTATTTCATGGACAGTGGCAGAAGAAGATAAAATATCATACAGAAAGATTAAAATATTACTTGCATGTCATTTTCACCTTTGAAGGAGCCCACAGAAAACAGGCCTATTGTAAATATTGAAGTGTGTGCTTTTTCATTGATGACCAGCAAAGACTTATAGACACAAGCCTTTTCGGGATGGTGCAGGTTTTTCTTTTGCAGCATATTAGCTGTTGCATTCTCTAATCTGAATACATTTTCTTTGCAGAATTTGGATACCTTCTATATAAATCAACCAGAAAATTTGTGTTAGAACACAGTGACCGTTCCATAGATACATCCATTTATACACAGTGTTACTTTATTTTTTTCTGGTTTTGTGCCACCGCTGCTACAGACCACTTTGCTTTTCACTAAGTGACATACCTACCATGGCGTGTTACTTCTTGTGTTGTTTTGCAGTGCATCATGATTCTAACACATCTACACTTGATCCAGAATGCTGCTTGTTACTGGCATAAAATATTATGGCAACTTGTGGTGCATTTTCTCCATCATGTGCTGCCATGCCTTCAGTCCACTTTTCATCAGTACAAGTGTGTTTCATTTTCTATGTGTGTATGGGATTCTATGGTCTGTGTTAGGTACACAGGAGAACATTACCAAATTCATGGTATATATTTTTTACTTAGTCAAGGCTTGCTTGATTTACTAAATAAAATTAATAATTTGAGGAGGCTGTGTTGAATGGTAGATGTGAATGCCAATTTGTGTTACATTTACTTTTCAAATTTTCCAAACTCCCATGTAAGTATGAAGTGATATTAGACCTCAGCAAAGGCCATTTATTGGGGGTCTTGTATATGCTCCCTCCCTGGAATGACAGCTTCTGTTATGTTATCAGCCACATGAAATTTAAGAACATACAACAATACTTCCACAAGAGTCCTTTATGGATGATGCACTGTAGATATGTTAGAGACCATCATGCATTGCCTTCTGGTCACTTGCACACTGCAATACATTGAAACTAAAAGCAGTGGAAACCACATGTCCACAACTGCAAAGTTAAGCGACAGCTGTTGACAATCTGGCTTCATGCTGAAGGGAAAAAGGTTTCCCCTTTGGTGTGTCTAGGGTTTGACTAGTGACCTTCAACCAGAAGAGTCCAGACAGGGTAGCTAGAGGTCCCCATAACTTCCTTAAGCGATAATGACTGGGTCAGTCCCATAAGTGAATAAAACATAATGAACACTAACTTGGCCAAGTCTTATTTTGGTGACACTTGAAACTGGGGTTGGGTGATAAGAAGAGTAATTCTCTTAATATCCTGCACTAGGCAGTTTGCATACCATATGCTGACAATGTCGCATGTTCAATCTCAGGACATATTTGTCATCATAAAAAGTACAATGGATGCTTACCTAACATCTCATTGAAATACTACACTACTGTACACCCTTCAGTAAGTAATGGAAACTGCGTGGGCAGCCATGATATGGAAGTTAGCAAGTTAGCATTACCTGTGGTGTGACTCTTAACAAGTCACTTAATCAGGCAGTGCTCATGAACACAGTCTGGAAAGGGTCCATGTGGAACTGTGCTCTACCCCAGTTAAATACAAACAAACAAACAAATAAGTAAATAAATAAATTCTGGGGCATAACTGGTGGCAGTGTTCAGGAGATGTTACAATAGGTGGGCTAAGAGGACTGAAGATGAGCACCAGGAAATGGCATATAGTCAGTGGCCATAAAGGGAGAAAAAAGTAACTACCGTTTACTGCAACACCTGTAGCTGATATACAAGGATGCAAAGCTGAATTCTAAGCTTTGGATCCATGTGTAAAGATAACCTGCAGTCTGCGTTATCTGTACATATTTGCTTTCTTATTCTGTGCTACGTATCATTTTCAGAAATTTCATTACATCTCGGATTCTTTGTATACAATGAAAACCTTTGTTTTTTTACATTTACAATGTGGAATTGTTAAATTAGTTTTCTCCTGGAAGCAATAAAGACAATCACTTAAGATAAGCTACAGAAAGACATTTATATTATATTTCACATGCTTTTTGTGCCTGAAGAATTACTTTAGTCATTCTTAGCTGAAGAGGATATTTCCATACGTAGATATGTTCATTCACTGCTGATCCTTCCAAATTATGTCTTTATTATTTCTTTTTTAACTATTACTGGTAGGATGCAATGTTTGTGACAGAGAAGCCTGGAAAGGACAAACAATGAGGAAAAAGTTTGGCAACATTTCATGAAAAAAGCCACCTTTAAATGTCAGATACTTTTATATTATTTCTAGCTACTACAGATTATTGGGTTAGATTTTATTTCAGTGGGGTTAAGAATGTGAAAGATTTACTTGTACATATAAATAATCTGTTTATATTATTAAAATAATACTCTTTAAAAACAAAGAGACTGAATGTACTTGAAGGCATTTCTTGTCTAGTTTAATTGTTAGTGTTTCATGATTGGTCATTTATAATTAATCATATAATTAAGGGGATTTCTGGTTGTTGTATGATTGTAATGTTCCAATGAAGGCTTTGCCAAGGCACTGTTTTGCATTAAAGGCTTTTATCCTTTGTCATTCTGTTGTAATTTTTATTACTCAGTTAAATTATTGCCTGCATGTTTTCAGTCTTCTTCAGTACATGTAGCATTTTTAGCTCCACTGTATATCAATGTTTTGTTTATTTTATTCATTTGTTGTTCACAGAATGATGCTACCATTGCCTGTTAGTTTAGAGATTAGTCAGTGAGGTAGGAGGTTATTTCTAAAGTACATTTCAAGACCTATATACTCTCCAAAAATGCTGAAGTTACTCATAAACATTACTGGTGTATTGGTTAATACCCTCTAACATGCCTCACATTTCTCTTGAGATTTACTTTGTTTACCTACTTAAAAGAGCTGAGTGTAGTGAACTTCCATGATCTCCCCTCAGTGAAGTCACATTTATTTGCCATTTAACAGCTGGAATCTGTGCACATGGCCTGTAATTTTCTACAGCTTACTAATCAACTCCAGGACTTCATCCACAATAGAGGTCAAACTCTGTGACCTTAAGTTTCCTGGATTGCTCCCACTTCCCTTTTTAAGCACAGAGGTAACACTGGCAATCTTCCAGTCACATGAAGTCATGCCAGAATCCAATAATGTCTTGAATATCTTTGCCAGATTTTCCACTAGTTTGTAACTTAATTACATGAATATCCCTAGATACATGAAATCTTCTACTGCTTCTTTAAATATCTTTTACTTTCAGAGGTCATGCTGTCAGTTTTAGTAGTAGTTCCTTAAGTATATTAAAGTAATTTACTATCATTCAGACACAAACACATACATGTATCTAGCTATCTCTATGCATAAACACGTGTTCATAGATATATATATATATATATATATATATATATATATATATATATATATATATATATATATAATATATACATACTTATTCAGATAAGTATTCAGAGTGTGTGTGTGCGTGCGCGCGTGTGTGTGTGTGTGTGTGTGTGTGTGTGTGTGTGTGTGTGTGTGTGTGTGTGTGTGTGTGTGTGTGTGTACATCTGTCATGTGCCTATGTGTGTGTAGAGAAAAGATAAGTGGTAGATAGACATATAGGGTGATCATGTCTACATTGCAATTCCAGGGTTTTCTTTAGCTGCATTCATTCCATTGTACTTACATGAATTAGTTGCTTTCTAGTTCACTTTTCTGCTTGTTCTTGACTTATTTGACCTACATTACAAGGGATAAACTGTCGACCAATCCATTTTGCCTTCTTTATAACCATATAAAACCAGAAAGAGCAGGTCTTGAAAGAGTGTGCACTATGGTCTATTTCTTCCTTCTGTACCATGTAGTACAGACAGAGAAATTAATTAATTAAAACAACACAGTTAACCAAATCTTTGCACTCTTACATAAAATGTCCCAGTACTTCCCCATGAGCAGCAGTGGTACTTCCCATTCTCTTAGCATCATTATTACCATCTCTTCCTACTGTGCGTTCTAACTCTTAGCTGTTCTTTCACTATTCTTTGCAATTTCCTGTCTTTGACCAATCCACTTTAAATCTTATATACCTTTCCCTGGCTTTCTACAGAACAGGTATTACGCTATATGTAGTTTTTACTTCTGCTATACTGCTTTAATTGACTGCCAACATATCTATCCACTTTGGCTACCCTTCTCACTGCAGTCCTGCTTAACAGTTCTATGGCCCACTGTGTCCTTGTCTTACTTGTTGTGGTGAGTAAATTCAGTCATCTCTCAAATTCAGGTGGGCCTCAGTAGTTTTTCTGTTTACTTCTTCCACACCTCCTCCACTCCGTACTTCTCATTTTGTTCACAAGATGGTGAATATCATCTTCCACTAACCCAGACCATTCACTTTTCTTTCTGCACTCATAAACCTGTCTCACACACCTACACCTTTACCCCTTCTACCTCCCATCTATGCTTTGATTCATCATTGCTTTGCAAGCAGCATCGCAAGACGCAAATGTCTACCATAGGATTTATGGTTCTCCGAAAGTATGTTGTCAGGCTCTTCACATGCTGAGTCAGAAGTAGCAGCTCCACTCACTTTTTATAGGTTCATAGGTTTATAGGTAGGTACTAGGCTATCTGCCCGAGGGCATTTATAAGCCTAGCCTGAGTTTGTCGGCTTTCGCCACCCCATTGATTAATTAACTGATCTTCTGTCAAGCAGAGCCAATGAAGTGATCCCAGGAGTGTATTTTCTGTTACCCATCCACTCGTCAGGGTTCCTCTTGAAGAGTGTTAGTGAGGGGCTCTGCCTGATGTAATTTGGAATTTTGTTCCAAAGCATGGGGCATCTCTGTGACAAGAATCTATCCCTCCAGCATGTTCTATTTATTGTTGAGGTGAAGTTTAGCTCACTGGAGCGTGTGTCTCTCAGTGACTTGGATTTCTTTTGGTGGAGCATGTCCATCAATTCTGAGTTGGACATGGCTTTGTAAGTCAGGCAGAGATCACCTCTGAGTAAGCGATATGCCACTGAGTACAGCAGGAGTTTTTTCAGTTGGGCTGCATAGGACATATGTTTGAGACCAGTAATCCTCTTGGTGAGGTACTTTTGTGGTCTTTCCAGCTGTTGGAAGTGCCTTGTGAGGTACATCCTAAATGGGGCATTGTACTCTATGATGATCTAATGAGTGACGAGTAGAGGGGGCACTATAACCTCTTTTTTTCTATATGTGAACGCTTTAGTAATTAGATGGGCCACATAGAAGAATTTCCTAACTGCTTTGGCAATATGATTGCCAAAGGAGAGATTACTATCTACCTGGGTCCCCAGATCTCTTATTACCTCTTCTGTATTAAGGGGCTGCCACCTATGTGGTAATTTGTGGGTCTTTTGTTTTTCCCAAACAGGATGACTATGCATTTTTTGGCATTTAGCTTGAGGCCATGACTTTGACACCAAGTGTCCGTCTCAGTAAGGTCCTTCTGGAGGATGTCCGTGTCAGCTGGAGAGTCATTTATGACTCCCAGTTTGCAGTCATTGGTGAACTTGGTTAGCCATAGTCCTCCTGTGTTTGCCTGTACTTTTGAGAAGTATGTGCCAAAAAGTAGGGGTCCCAGGACCGAGCCTTGTGGGACAACACTTGTGACTGGTTTAGAGTCGGACCTGGAGCCCGCTATTCTTACCATGTGAGTTCTGTCTGTAAGCCATTTGGCAACCCATCTCGTGATGTAGGGGTTTATGTTCAGGCTGGTGAGTTTTTCTGTAATACCCGAGTGGGAAATGGTGTCAAAAGCCTTGGTGAGGTCAAGGTAGGCTGTGTGAACCACCTTTCTCTTGTCTATGGCCTTGGTGACTGTCTCAAAGAAGTCAACCAGGTTTAGTAGGCATGATCTGCCCTTAACAAAGCCGAACTGGGCCAGGTCAAGTGTTTGGAGGTTCCCAATGTCTTTGTTAATGAGTTCCATAATGATGCGCTCCATAGCCTTGCAGACCAGGCTAGTCAGGTTTATGGGGCAATAGTTACCAGGGTCAGTTGTGGCCCGTCCTTTGTGGAGAGGAATAACCATTGCTGTGTGCCATTCTATGGGCATGTAGCCTGTGGAGAGGCTGAGGTTGAACAGCGTGTTTAGGTGGGGGGTTAGTTCATTCTGTAGTTTGTGCAAGATGCAGCCTGGGACACCATCTGGTCTGATTGATGCTGGGTTTTTGGCTTTTGAAAGGACTGTTTTCACCTGTGCGTCTGTGATTTTTGGGACAGTACACTTTTCCGGTATTGTTGTGGGCCCTTTTGGAGGTGAGAGGGGGGGTGAAGTTTGCACTGAATCTATCTGCCAGGATGTTGGCAATATCAGTAGGTACAGTATATTT
The DNA here is from genome assembly GCF_019279795.1 of Protopterus annectens. Classification (NCBI taxonomy): domain Eukaryota; kingdom Metazoa; phylum Chordata; order Ceratodontiformes; family Protopteridae; genus Protopterus; species Protopterus annectens. The sequence continues at coordinate 578,722,321 of NC_056725.1, forward strand.
TGTGCTATTTTGCACTAGTTCAGTGCATATCTGCGAGTTGCCACTTAGATTCTTAACATAGCTAAAGAAGGCTTTGTGGTTATCTTTTGAATCCTTGGCTATTTTTCTTTTGAAGTTAGCCTTGGAAGATTTCATGAGGAACCTCAGTTTCTTACTGATACTGATCAGGGATGTCTTTCCTTCTTGGGATTTACTTTTTTTCTGAACTAGTTTCCTCCTTCTATTGTATAGCCTGTTTATTGCAGGGGTCCACTAAACTGGTTTCCTTCTCTTAGAGGAGTGAGTCTTGGTTTTGCTAGGGATGGCATGATCCATGCATCCTTGTAGGTGCTCATAGAGTGCATTTGTAAAGGTTTCTGCATCTTGGGCAGCGTTATCCTTTAGCATGGGGGCTGTGAAACTTACCACCTCTGTCTTAAGTAAGGTGAAGTTTGCTTTAGAAAAGTTTTTTACTGTGGTTTCCTTAGTTGGGGGTGGTGGTGGGGTGTGGACATCCAGAGTGATTAGTTTATGGTCTGATCTAACCAGTGATGGGTTGACCTCCGGTGTGCAACACCTGTCGCCCATGTTGGTGATGACCAGGTCCAATATGTTTTCACCTCTGGTAGGGGAGTTTACCAGCTGATCCAGGGTGTTTGAGTTGATGAATTCCAGGAAGTGCTGGGCCTGGGAATTTGTACTCGAGTAGTTTTCCCAGTGAATGGTAGGGTAATTGAAATCACCCAATATCAGGGTGTTTGGTAGGACTTTCATGTTTTTCAGTGTCTCCAGAAAGGTGGAGTGGTAGTCCTGGGTCATGGAGGGTGATCTGTAGCAGGCCACAATTTGCATTGCAGGTTTGCCCGATGTTAGTTGCACATGGATGATCTCAGAGGTATCATGCTGTGCCACTAACCTGGAGGTGTAGATATCCTTGATGAATATGGATACACCTCCTCCTTTTGTGTTTCGGTCTGTGTTCTGTGGCCAAAATGTGTGGTATGAGTTGTAGCCCGGTAGTGCTGGGGTGCTCTCTGGAGCCTTGAACCAGGTTTCAGTTACTGCACAGATGTCGACATTCTCCACACTGAGGAGTGCTTTGAGTGCATGCATTTTGAGGTTTAAACTCCTGGCATTGAGTAGCATAACCCTCAGTTTTTTGTTAATTGTGCTGTTTACGGAGGTGAGTTTGACTTTTGATCCTTGCCTAAAAAAGGCACCATGGGGGCAGCAAGAGCCTTGGCCAGTATTCGAAAGCCTAGGGATGACAGGTGCAAGCCATCTCTTGTGAAGCAACGCGGCTTGTTGAGCATTTCGTCCCAGGCTGATAGACACTGGATCTCCTTTGAATGACACCAGAAGCTTAGCCAATTGTTGAAATTGATCATTTTCTCTTTATACTGAGGCATCATTCTTGGTGAGGGCAGGATGCTACTCAAGGTCAGAGTCATACCAGCTTGGGCTACATGATTAGAGAGCTCTTCCATGTCTCTTTTCATGTAGTCCAGGGAGGTACATCTCAGGTCATTCACACCAACAAAAACAATGACAGAGTCATATTTGTACTTGTTCTGGAGTGACCTGAGTGCTTGTGTTATGTGGCAGATTCTGGCCCCCGACAGGCAGCTAACAGTAACATTCTGCTTGTCCAGCCTAGTGAGTGGGACGTCAGTGTGCCTGACTATAGAGTCACCTATTACTAGTGTGTTAGGTATGTTATTTCGTCTTAAGGACTGTGATTGTGCAGCACACTGATTTTCTGTTTTATGTGTTGTCTAGTTTGTGATGGGAAGTGCAGGTTGTTTGGGTATCTGCTTTGGAGGTCTCTGATGCTTTTGCAGGTTTTTATTTAGAGCATTTGAGTATGATTTTGTGTATTTATGTGTATTTTTGCCAGTGCTGTTTTAGTTGGTCTGTGTGCAGCTGGAGTTGTGGTGCAAGTGTTAAACTTCACCTCTTGATTCTCTGTTCCAGTCTTGGGTGGAGACAGCTTAGCTTCCAGATTGGCTGTATAATTGCATCTGTCGCATATGTTAGTGTTTTGTGGTAGGAGGAGAGGGTTGTCTGTGTACATGAGGCAGTTGAAACATTGCCTCAGGATACCCAGATTCACCAGCTGGACTGGAGAGTGCACCTGAAGTTGTCCTTTAATCATGCCTGAATAGTAGGGTGAGCTGCTTAGTCACTTGGTTGGTGAGGGGTGAATAAAGAGCCTTGCCCTGCTGGGCAATTAGTGTCAGGGTATATTAGTGCTTGCTATTAGGTCTGAGCAAGTGTTGGGCTGTAAGATGCTTTCTGAGTGCTTAGGTTGAGAGTTAGACTAGTTTCAAGGGACAAACTGAAGAGGAGACTTAGTGGAGCCAGGAATAAGGGAAAAAATGAAGAGGAGACTTACTGGAGCTGGGAATAATTTAACCGTAACTAACTGGCACTGCCCGGTGCACAAAACCGTGCAAACTTGGTTTTTATAGTAAGGAAATGAAAGCGATAGAAATTAGCCCAAAATGATTAATAAACTACTAACTTCTGGGCTGGAACCACTCCTCCAGGGACAGATAGGTTGCTCAGAGCTCCCCTCTCTCACAGGTGAACAGAGAAACTTCCTTCTATCCAAGTAAGGTATGGGCAACTCAGAAACTGGTATCACAGCCCTGAATTCAACACTAGCCAGAAAACTGGACTATACTAGCTTAGAAAGGTGGGAAACAAGGATTTTTGTTTTGTTTTTTTGAAAAGATAAGGCAAAACAGTAAAAAATACACTTAAAACGGGTTTAAACGACTACAAACAATCAGAAAAGGCTATCGCACTTTAGTGTGTAGCCTACAACAGTTAAACAAATTATTTAAACAAAAAACTTTTTAAAAGTGCAGGCAGTCAGATAAGTACAATATGTGAAAAAAACAAGCTTTTAAATGACAATAAATGCTGGAAAGTCTGCGTTTAGGTGGAAAACAGTTAAGTACAGCAAGAAAGTACAGCAAACTGTTACTTAATCCCTCCAAAGTCTCTCTCCTAAGCTAGAAGGCTTCTATCAGTTTAAGGCTTTCTAGTGCTACCAGCATATTAGTTAGAGGAAAGATGGGAAACAAGCGCAGATGTGGTCTTTTAAACCAGAAAGTTGAAAGAGATGAACAAACTGTCCAAATTGTCAATAAACTACAATTTCTGGGCCAAAAAACTCTCCTCTCATAGTAGACACGCTACCTAGTACTTACCACTCCCACTGATAAGCTAGAATGCTTTCATCCTTATTGTTCCATAATAATACTGATTTGGCTTGGCTCCTTCTCACAAGGACAGAACCTAATTCACTGAAACCCTTTCAGCATATATCTCTTTTTATACCCTAGCCATTCCCATCTTTGGTCTATCACACCCTTGTCAGGACTATCATGTCCCCTGCAAATTTTTCCCCACAACTCCCATATTCTGCATCCTTTTTAAAAAACAACATTGGTGTCATGTTCCACTTATGCAACAATAACATCTGGATATCAAATACAAATAGCATACTTCTCAAATCTTTGTGTATGCACCATGCTTCTTCACAAATCTTGCCAGAACAGGAGACCCACAAGTTCTTCTGTTCAAGTTGCTATTAAGCTCCGCATCAATTCTACTCATCTCCTTTATCCCAAGGCAGAATTAACCCTTCTTTTCATTGTTTTCCCTATACCAAACCAAAGCAGACATGTGGAGATATCATCATCTTTATCCTCTTGTAGTCTATCCATGCACTATATAACTCTTCATACTCTGCGATCATCTTCTCTAGCTCTTCCAAAATGTCCTCCTCACCTTCCTTCCTTCCAGAAAAATAACATATTTTTGCCACCTTTTATTCTTCTTAAGGAAAACCATTATTTCCTTCTCTCCCTGCTAACTGATCTAATTCTGAAAGTCTTAAACGTCTATCTAACTCTAACCATAGCCCTGTCATTTTCTGTACCTTCACCTATTAAGCTCTTGAGCATTCTTTATCACGCATTCTTTGCCACTGACTTCACAAGTGCTGTCTCACTCAGCCCAATAGGATTTATTTTTTTCAGAAATCATTTTTAAAGTTTATACATTGTTTTGAAGTTCATCATCCCTCATCCTCCTTCTAGTTTCCTCCCTAGGACTCTCCTGTCCTATCCATTGACCTTTTCCCTGCCAAAGACAATGTTTGCAAATCATTTGCTGCCATTTTAATTTGCCATATCTTAGTAACATGGTAAACATGTTTCACCAAATCTTGCCTAGTAGAAACAACAGCATCTTCAGCCTATTCACCTGGGACCTTAGTCTATAACTCCACCTATATAAATGTGCTCACATGCTACTCTTCAATTCTTCCTAATTCTTTATTTTCTTTACTGTTGGAGAAACTTTACTGCTAAGTAAGTTACCCATTCCCTTATTAGACACTGCCTAATTTATTTCCTTATACCTTACGCTAGTTATACTAGCTTCCATTTCTTTCTATTGTATTCCTAACCCTACCTTAAACTGAATCATCTATCCTCCACACCACGCCTCCAGAACATAATTTACTCCCTGCACGAGAATTTATGTCATTCATAGAAATAACAGAGGTGAAAGATAGCAACAATGCTTATCCCCTTCTATCTGACACTTGAGATGCCATTTTCTTTGCCATCAGTTTAATCTCTAGATGAGTCTCTTTTGCCTTCATATATCTTCAGTTTGAAAAATAAAATTGAAGCAGTCTGTTTCAAAAACGTTCTGTATCTATATTATATATATATATATATATATATATATATATGTATATATATATATCTACACACACACAGATACACACAGACACACAGACACACCCCACGCACTTTTCTCCATTTTTTCTCTGCCAAAGCCTTCACTGGTCCTCCAAAAGACTAGTCATTACAAACCCATCTAACAGTTGGTTATAAATTTATGCTATGCTCCTTCCAGTCTCCCTGCCAACATTGTAGCAAAATTTTTAGCCTTGGAATTTGTAAAAAGTAGGTCATTAACTGCCCTGCTTGTTTATCCTTTCCTTCTCTTCAGCCAGCATCACAATTAAGTCTTCAACCTTTGCTGTAACTCCCTCACCACTTTCAATCCTACTTCTTTATAATGTTTTTAGTTCATCATGGTTTAAAAAGATGTTCCATTTCTCATGATTTAGTATGATATGCATTATTTATGATCTGTTTTTATTTTTAAAGTCTGTAGCACATTAAAGAAGACGGTCTAGAACGTGTATATAGAAAGTGGATAAAAAATCTTGAAGATCCCCCTAACCATTTATTGCCTTGCTTTTGTCATATGGCAGTCTTTGCTACAGCACTTTGTTTTGAAATCACAAGTATGAATTTTGTATTTGGGTGCTGAAATGAATGAATCATTCTTAACAAATTACGGAAATATTTATTTTACCATATAAAATATTTTCTAAAATGAAAGCAAGAACATTAAATAAAGCAAGAGTTGCTAAGAAGTAAGTTTGCATTTATTTAGTAACTGTGAATTCTGCTATTATACATTTATATATGAACAAATGGGTCCAAAAACATGTTCTTCTGAAGACTGCAGAAAGCTTTCATATGACTTGAGACAGAATAGTCCAGTTTCTTGTTTGGAATTCCTCAGATATGGCATGTGCATGCTGAGTCATCAATAAAGGATATTTTGCCTTCCTGAAATGGTTCTTCAGTGTAAAATAAATGATTACTTTTCAAAAGGATGAGATAAGTGGAACTAGTCACTTTGGTTTAAATTGAAGATGTTGTGAGGTTGGGCAGATGTACAGTTCTTGCTCTGACAAATGGACACACTTATTTTTGTATTTGTTTATGCTCTGTTAACTAGGATGCTGATTTACAGAAGGAGGATCCTCAGTAGGAAAAAGACTTTCCATAGACTAGATTTGCAATCACTTATCACAAGTGAATTGTACATTTATGAAGTCAGCAGTCTGAAATGAAAGACTGATTTCAGAGGTATGAATCATTATTTCTGCCAGAGCTACAGCAGGCATATAAAACATGACAAAATTGTTTTGTACGGTAAGCCTTCAAAGTAAAATTTCTTGGCCTACTGCATGTGATAGTATCAATAAACATTGAGAATTAAGGCTAAAGGTTATTAACAAGTTACTTCTTTTAGACCAGGGTTTGATCCAGTCAGCTTCCATTTGTCTACATTAATCCTCTCCCCTCCTCAACATTCCCTCAGGAAATACAACGAAACAGAACTCCTCCTACTATTACTAGGGAACCTCAATGCTCTCTCTAAGGCAAAGAATGATGCATTGATGGGCCCAGACAATATTCTGGGATGCCTTCTAAATAGCATGAAACATGACCTATCAGGCTGTGTGGAATTGCTGTTTATTTGTAGCCTCTAAACACACTTTATGCCTAATGAACAGTCATCCCTCTGCACAAAGGTGGACCATCTATACACCCTGGAAAATACAGACCCATAAGTTTCACTAGTCTCATATGCAAAATCATGGAAAAAATTATCATGGAAAAGATAATTAATGATGTAGGAAATCTCCAGTCCTGGATCTAACTCAATTTATTTCATCAAGAGTGAGTCATGCTTACTCAGCCTGGCGGACTTCTTTGAGGATGTTACCAAAGCAATGGATGAGGGCAAAACAGTTCACACTGCCTACCTTGACCTGGCCTAGGCATTTGATGCAATAACCCAATTGGGCACTGTTGACAAATTCAAGGGGTTAAGTATAAACCCTTATGTCACCCTGTCGATGGCCAGCTGGCTCACAGACAGAACCTAGGAAGTTAGAATTTGGAAGTCCACCTCTACAAAGAGGGATGTCACAAGCACAATCCCTCAGAGATTAGTCCTGGGACCACTCCTTTTTGGCATCTACTTCTTTGAAGTCAAGGCCAATATTAAGGGTCTCTGGCTGACTAAATTTCTGGACAATTGCAAATTAGGAGCAGTTATAGAATCCCCCACTGACACTAATGTTTTCCAGGAAGGGCTGATACAGAGGAATGACTTGTGTCAGAGCCATGAACTAAAACAAAATGCCAAAAAATGCATAATAATATCCTTTATTGACAACACCTCTCTTAGAGTTGACCCATTAGTCAGGGAAATGGAGACACACATAGACAGTAATCTAGCATTTGACATCACATTACTACAGCTGTGAGTAAATCATTGGGTAAGACAGTGATTCAGGTCATAGCCTGCTATAGGCCCCAACCATGTACCAAGACTCTCACTCCATGTTCCTAATCACCCTGCAAACTATTAGGGTCCAATCCAACACTGTCATACAAGGTGACTTCAACTACCCCTCCATCAACTGTGTAAACTACTCATGCACCAATACACTAGCCCAATGGTTCCTGGAATTTATCAATTCCAATGCCCTGGACCAGCTCATTCTTACACCCACTAGAGGAAGCAACATCCTTGACCTGGTTATTACAAACATGGGCAACCATTGCTCTACACCAATCGTCAATTCCTCCCTGGTTAGATCTGACCACAAACTAATCACCATGGAAATCCACATCTCACTCACACCCCCCACAGAGGTAGCCACCATGAAAAACTTCTCCAAAGCTGTCTTTGGGCTACTAAAAACAGAGGTGGCTAACTTCACGACACCCAAGTAAATGAAAAATAGATTCATGACTGCCAAATCATACACCAATGCACTGTACAAACACGTACATAAATGCATGGAACTAGCCATACCCAACAGAATCAAGATGCTCTCCTCCAAAAAAAGGAAGCCAATCTGGTGGTCCCCTGCCATTAATGAACTCTACAACAGAAGGAAGAAACAGTTGCAAAAAAGGTGACGTCCCAAGACTGGAAAAACTCCCCTATTAGCCTCAACAAAAAGTTGATATCCCTCATCAAAACCTCTAAAGCCAGCTATAAAGACAGCACTGTGGCAGAAACTAAAAACAGCCACAGAGCCTTCTATAGTTATATCAAAAATCTCCATGGCAATACCCAGGTTTGCTCTGAGATACTGCACAATGGTACCTCCTATACTGAGCCAACAGATATTGCCAACATACTGGCCGACAGATTCAGTGCCCACTTTACCCCTCTCTCCCACCCCCTAAAGGTCCAATCACAATACCAGGGGAATGCCAGGCACCCAGCATTACTGCAGCACAGGTTAAAGCTGCATTGTCCAAGGCCAAGAATACGGCTTCCATGGGAGCTGACAATATCCTTAGATGTGCCCTACATGAACTACAAAGTGAACTGGCACCACATCTGCACGCCCAGTTCAATCACAGCCTCACCTCAGGCTTTCTCCCTAATGAATGGTATGCTGCTACAGTCATCCCTCTCCATAAAGGGGGAGCGACTACAGACTCTGGGAATTATTACCCCATTAGCCTGATGAGTCTAATATGTAAAGCTATGGAGTGCATCATCATGGACCTAATTAACAAGGATATAGGGAATCTCCAAACTCTTGATCACACGCAATTTGATTTTGTGAAAGGTAGATCATGCCTGCTTAACCTGGTGGACTTCTTTGAGTCAGTCAGCAGAGCTGTGGATAAGGACAAGGCAGTTCATACAACCTACCTCGATCTGGCCAAGGCCTTTGATGACATTCCCCACTCAGGAATTATTGATAAACTCACCAAACTAAGCATCAACCTCTATATCACTAGGTGGGTTGCAAACTAGCTCACAAATAGAACCCATAGTGTGAAAAGTAGTGGACTCCAAATCAGACTGCAAACCAGTCATGAGTGGAGTCCCACAGGGATCAGTCCTGAGTCCTCTTCTGTTTGGCATCTACTTCTCAGAGGTCCAAGCCAACACAGAGGGAATCTGGCTGACCAAGTTTGCAGATGACTGCAAGATAGGAGTCATTAATAACTCCCCAAGTGATGTATACCACCTACAGAAAGGCCTCACTGAGACCAATGACTGGTATCAAAACCATAGCCTTAAGCTTAATGCCAAAAAATGCTTCGTCACCCCCTTTGGGAAAAACTCAGTTCCCATTAATTACCACATTGATGGGAGCCCACTGAACACTGAAGGTGTTATATAAGATCTGGGGACACAGGTTGACAGCAACCTCTCCTTCGATCACCACATTGACACTGTGGTCAGAAAGTCCTTCTATGTGGTACATCTCATTATCAAGGGTTTTGCATCTAAGAAAAAAAGAGGTCATCATCTCTCTCTCTCTACTCTTATCTCATTAGGCCAATCATCAAGTATAATGTCCCATTTGACATGTACCTCACTAGACACATGCAACAGCTGGAAAGGTCACAAAAGTACCTCATGAAGAGGATCCTAGGCCTTAAATACATGTCATATATGGACAGATTCAAAAACTCCAGCTATTCTCTCTGTCTCATATTGTCTACTAAGAGGCGATCTCTGCTTGACTTCCAAAGCCATGTCTGACCCAGCTCTGTTAGAAATGCTACATCTAAAGAAATCCCAATCCCGCTGCACCACATGCTCCAGAGTCCTCAACCTCATTACCACAATCAACAGAACATGCTGGAGGAACAGGTTCATAACCTGGAGACTGCCCATGCTCTGGAATAGACTTCCCATACATGTCAAGCAGAGCACCTCACTGGCCCTCTTCAAGAAAAACTTGATGAATGGATGGAAAATAGAATGTTCACCCCAGGGATCACTTCAATGGCTCTGCTTGACAGAGACACTGGGAACTAACGTCGGGTGGCACGATGCCCAATCACGTCTATGGGCTAGGCTTGTAAATGCTCCAGGGCCATTAACTTAGTCCGCACCTATGAACCTATTCTATGTTGTGCAATTTATAAACAAAGATATGGCATCTAAGTCCAAGGTGTTTATTGTTCCTTTGTATTCAGCATTCATCAGACCTATCATTGAGTACAATGCCCCCTTTGGTATGTACCTATACAGGCACATCCATAAAGTGGAATTTCCACAGAGGTTCCTTATTAAAAGAATACAGGGCTTAAGTGACATGTCCTCTGCAGACTCCCTCAAATCCCTATCCCTCTATTCTGTTTTCTATAGACTGTTGATGGAGATCTATGCATGGCATGCAAGGCATTGTTAGACCCTACCATGTTGGACTTCCTGCATATACCCAAAACAAACAGCACCAGAATTACCCATTCTAAAGATTTAAACCTTCCCTGTGATATAAATAGGATCTGCTGGAAAGACAGGTATGCATCCCAGAGACTATCCCTTCTCTGTAACAAGCTCCCCATCCATGTAAAGCAGAGCTCCTCTCTAATCCAATTCAAGTCTAAGTTGGGCAATTGGATGGGGATCAGGAATTTCATCCCTGGTTTGGCACCAATGTCTCTAATGGACACAGGCAGCCTGTAAATAGTTCATTCTCCAGGCCTCTGCTTGTAAATATTTAATCTTCTAAGCCCCTGCTTACACTTACCAAGGATACCAGAACTTGTCAGAGATTTGGGATTCACGGCTAGGCTTAAAAAGGTGTCAGTGGCCATTAACTTAGTGCACACCTATGAACCTAATTCTGAACAAGCTACTTAATGAGAAAATTGGACTAGACTTCTTAATAGCTTCTTGGACTTTAAGCCTAGGAACTACACATGAGAGACTTTGTATGTGAAAGTCATAATTTATCTGTTATACATTGACATTACTGCTTTAAGCTTCTTTGGTCTCTGGAGTTGAGGCATATTTTAATCTTAATGTGTTGCTTGAGACCTCACAATCTAATAATACAGAAATGACAATAAAAATTAGTTGGTTGTTTAGTTTATAAATGGGAGTTAATGCAGTCAGTTCCAATTTGTGTTTAAGATTAAATCATTTATGTCATTTTGGTTTAGATACTTAATGCTTCTTACCAAAAGATAGATTTGAGTAGGAATTCTTTGGTGTTTGATTAGTAAAGGTGGCATGGCGCTCACTGACTGAATTAGTTAATATCCCTACAGAGCTGGTGTTAGCAGGGTGGGGTGATAACGTCCAGTCTATGGTACTTTCCCTGTGAAATGCATTGCTTGTCTGTGTTAGAACTGATGCCATTTGGTTATATCCATGTATCTGTAACCGAATCTTGTGCAGAGAAGTGGCTTCAGTGGGTGCAGTGTAAGTTAAAAACTAAACTCAACAGGAACTTAAGTCGTGCCACAGTTTAGACACATGTTGGTACCCAAAAGTATTGTCTTAAAAAAACAAAAAAGTTGTATGTTTCAAATGTGACCTGTTTCTGCAGAGAACATATTCAATGCTCTGAGTAATGCACAGCGTACTGCTAGATTTCATATTTTTGTGGATGTTTTCAGAAAACTAAGTACTTGGTTAGCTTAGTCATCCATTGGGCTGTTGCCATCTTAAGAAATAAGCTTAATTCAAGGTTTGTCTGTTTGCAGAGAAGCTTATAATCAAGCAACTGCCATTTTTGTGACATCTGTACTAGACCTCGTCTAGTCCATTGAATAATTTACTGTTTGATATGACTGGCTCGATGACTAGTTGATTTGAAAAGAGCACACCTTAAAATACATTATAGGTACTTATTTATAAAAAAAAACAATCAATGTAAAATACATAACCAAGAAGCTTAAAAAACAGTTTAAAATAAATTGTATTTATATTAAACTCTAGTAATTTAAGAGAGCTTGGTTATAAATGGCTTTGTAAATGTATACATGTATACATACAAACATTTCAAGCACAAGCATCAATGCCATTCTAGCCTGCCAATATACCAAAACAGTTATCCCTATAACAGGTGTCCGGACAGTTCTTAGTTTTTAAATATCTAAACTAGTGCTTGCTTTTAATGCAATTTATTAGTCTATTCAGTGCATCAGCTGCTCTGTCTGAGAACCAAATACACCTCGCCTTCCTATAGAATCTTCTACAAAGGTTATCTGATGATGTTTAGCTGCTTTTTGATAACACCAAACATTCCCAGAGGTAGTTGTCATTAAATCCCCTATATACCTGAATAAGGTGTCTTCTTAAGTGCATGTACTAGATACTTTGCAAGTTCAGATATTTTAGTCGTTCAGAATTACTTAAACTTCACATCCGTGGACGCCCTGTATTTAGTTCTACTGTACTCTTTCCAGTTTACTCATGCTTGTTTTCTTATAAGGTTTCCATATTGTTATTCCGTACTCAAGTTTGGGTTTAATGTAACTAACAAACAATGATTCATCATTTCTGATCTCCTAAACTTTGTATATAACTATCATTAACCAATTAGTTGATATGATTAGAAAAACTCAAAGCTGGTTCTAACCAGGTCTATGGTTAATCGTCAAAAGGACTAACCATCAAATGGCACATCATCGAATGCAAGGCATCAAAACTCCATTCATGAAACATGCACTTCACTGAATCTGTGAGATGGGGAAAGTAACAACTTGGCCAACACTTCCCTGTCTCATAAATGGCAGTATTTCAAACCCACCCATGTTGTGGGTGAAGCCCCCTACACCACCTCAACTATATATACCTACTCTGAGATCTCACTACAGAGGGGAAAAGTGAAATGGGTAAGTGTTGGCCAAGTGGTTACTTTCCCCATCTCACAGTCTGAAGAAGTGCACATTTGATGGATGGAGTTCTGATGCTTTGTATTCGATGATGTGCTATTCGATTGTTAGTTCTTTCCACGATTAACCATAGACTCGATCTAACTATATACCCATGTTTCTAAATGAATCTACAGCTCCAATCAGTGTGTGCTATATTAAATATTAACCTTTCAGTCTCTCTTCCAAATCTCATGTTTTCTTTTTGATGTATTTATTCAACATATTATTCACATTTACCTATGTTCTTTTGCAGACAAGCCTTATCTATAACACATGTAATCAGTTTACCAGTTTTCAAGTCATCTGCATATAGACTGTAGAACACCTCAGATAAAAAAGATAGATATGTAAGATACATCTTAAACAAGTATGGACCTAGGACAGAAGCCTGTGGGCCACCTGGAATGCAACCTAAAATTTAAACTGTCCAGTTGCTGTATGATACATGGCATGTCCTATCTGTAAATCATGTAGCTATCCATCTTGTCAAGAGTACATCAATACCTAGTTAATCTAATTTATTGATCAGTGTTTTGTTTATGACCCTAACAAATGCTGAAGTTAAATCTGCATAAATTACATCACAGCACAATGTTTTCACTTATAGCGATTATATTGTTATAGAACATTATGTTACAGGTGATTATAAATCTATTTTCAACATATGCCTGCTGATATATGGTTTCTAGTCCAAACCTTTCCAATTCTGAAAATAATTTATCCAAAACAGACTTCGCCATTATTTTGATCAGGTAGATGAAAGTAAACACATGGGTCTGTATGACTCTGGGTTTGTCCTACTCCCATTTCCCTTAAAGATAGGTTTAAAAGTGCATGTCTCCAAATCTTGAGAAATCTCCCCATATTTAAAAGACAGTCAGGGAAATTCAATAAAGCCTGCATGGAGTGATTTTCTGTGTAGGGATAGTGGCATGGAGCTTACATGGAAGTAAGCTGCCGTGCGATCCATTAACAGAACAGAGGGGCGTGGATGAGCGTGCGGGCACAGAAGTGTCTGTGGCATGCAAATCACCTCATAAGCTGGTGAACTGTATGCAAATAAGGGTGCTGGAGTGATCCAGCAAGCAGATAGGCAGTCCTGCACACCGCGTGGCAAATTCAATAAAGTCTGCACAGAGTTACTTCCCATTTAGACAGAGTGGCACCAAGCTAACATGGAATTAAGCAGCCATGCAATCCAGTAAACAGAGCAGAGGAAGTGTCCATGACATGCAAATCATCTCATTAGCAGATGAATTGCATGCAAATTAGGTTGTTTGGTGATCCATGAAGCAGATAGGTATTTGTGCAGAACCCGTGTTGGTGTTAGAAGTATACACAGACATTTTCCATGTACAGAAATTTAAAAATTGAAAAGGTGCTGTAAAAGCCCAATTAGAAGGTTAGAGCTGTCATAATATGTGCAAAGCTATGCCCTGTCAGTCCAAAAACTAATGATTTTTACTACCCATATTAGGTTTGCGTGGCACGCAGCAGCACGCAAACATGCCATTATGCAAAATAAAAATATTAGAAATCTTAAAAAGTAAAAAGATGGCATTAATGAGAATAATGCATCATAGGGCCCTGAATGCAGTATGTACAATGGTAGATATCTGTGCTGGCTAAGGAGGCAGGCCCTGGAATAGTGAAGTATCCAGGTAATGTACAAGGATGTGTATGCAAATGAGCTGGGGTTACTGAATAGGGAAAATGGGCCACTGTGTCCACAGATAAAACCTGTGTAGCCCCAGACCTGTGTTGGTGTCTGCAGAACAGCTAGCTGACATGAAAAGGGGGTGTGTCCCTATATGATTAAGCAGATTAGAACTGAGCAGCATCCCTTTGCATGCAGCTCAGCTCAGTTAAGCGTCAGTTAAGTGTGTCCTGTGCTGCTAAGCTTTGTTTAGATGTGGGGCAGGTATTTTAGCTGGTTTAAGCTATGCTGAGCATACCCTTGCATGGGGCTGTGTCTAGACTGCTGAGCAGTGTTTATACCTGCTCCATGGGTTTGAGCATTGCACTGCAGTGCTTAGCATGGAAGGCAGTTTAAAAAAAAAAGGAAATAGCCTTGGAAAGCCAATCATATATAAATTACTGATAAGCCATGTTCCACTGACACTGGGCCATTCAAATCTCTTAATGATATACCCGGCAGATGGAATGCATCATAGTTAGCAAATCACACAGGCTGCATCTGCAACACACCACTATAAAGTATGCAAACACCCTACAATCTATTTTTTTGCCCATACTCTGCACCATTGGAGTACAGACTTGACAGTTTTAACTGACAGAATGCTAGGGGATGCTGCTGCTCTGCTACATCTGTATGTGCTAGAGGCAAAGGGCAGTGCTGATGCTGCTGTTGACAATAGGCCTAGAATGAGAAGGAGAAGAGTGTTCAGGCCCAGGGTAACAATCCAGGAGGTACATGATCTGGAGATTGTAGAGTGCTACAAGGTGGACAGGGACATACTACAAGAACTCACTGAGCTCTGCTGCCCTCAACTCAGACCCAGAGCCAACAGAGGCGAACCCATACCAGTGGAAACAAAGGTATGTGCAGTCCTTAGAATACTAGCTGCAGGTACTTTTCAAAGCCCAACTTGGGCCATGATGGGGATCTCACAGGCATCTGCATTCAGGGTACTCCACCAGTTCCTGGCAGCCATGCATACATATGCCAGTAAGTACATTTATTTTCCCCACACCCCTGAGGAGAGAACCAGCAGTATGCATCTCTTCCACCATATAGCTCACTACACTGAGGTGCTGGGTGCCATAGACTCCACTCATGTACACATCAAAGAACCACCCAGTGATGATGGTAGAGTCTATGTCAACTAGGAGGTGTATCACTATGTCAACTGCTAGGTTATGTGCAATTCCCAGGGCATTATCATGAGTGTCTGTTCCAGCAGCCCTGGTAGTTATCATGACTCTCTTATCTGGCACACATCACAGCTGTACCAGATGTTTGCCAGGGGGACATCTCATATGACCATCTACTGGGGGATGTTGGCTATGCACTGGAACCGCGGATGATGACTAACATCAGAAATGCAAACACACTATCAAAGAACCCCATAATGCGGCACACACACAGACTAGAAACATCATAGAGTGTGTGTTTGGGCTGCTAAACTCATAGTTTAGCTGCCTCAATATATCTGGTGGAGCTCTACAGTACTCTCCAGCCACATGTGCACAGATGTTCATAGTATACACAAAATGATCCTGTGGAAACAGCTGCAGCAGGATCCTCACAGGGAAGGACACACAGCCCCCCCATAAGTGCCAAGGTCCCCCCAGAAACACCCACAAGGGGACTCAGAGGAGGACCCCCCCCAAGCCTGTCCCTGTAGGCAGATGTAGTCATGCCCAGTATGCCCTAGCCTTGGCAAAGAGGCAACGCATAGCACATGCACTGACAGCCTAGGGTACTAGGGTATGACACCTTACTCCAACTCACATACATAGTAAAAAGGATGCCAACCACACCACACAGCCTGTACCTTACCATCTACTGGCTGTGTACTGTGTGCATCAGACAGAGTCAGCCCTGAAGCACTGTTATCTCATCTGCTGCATTCACAAGATAAGTCACTTTTCTGTACAACAACTTTATGGGGTACAAAACTATGATAGCATATCTATGCACCTGCTGCATTTATGCAAGGGAATAGAGTAGGCTACCTGCAGAGAACTAACAGCTATGTGAGACAACAGGAACTCTCTGTCCAATACTGGCTGCCCTATAATATTCAGTAGGCCACAAGGCAGTAAAACCCATTCCAGTATCTGAGGAAAATTTCAAACAGCGGGGTCATAGGACAGATGCATGACTGTCAATGCTAGAGTGCCTTACCCCCAACATAGCCATGTTCCTATACAACTGCAGAAACAGTATGTTTGCAAGGTTACAGCAGCAGACCACATACTACCAGGGCTGTCCCAAACAACCTGGCTACATGTTCTATTTCCTCAATATGCAGGGGTCAAAGTGTATGTCTGTCTGCTGTTGATAGTGTCAGGAATTAAACTTCACTTTCTGGTGGCTGGTGTAGCTTAGTGGGCTAAGTAGATTAGCATAGTGTTTATGGGTTGAAGCTTGCTGCACCTAAAATCTTGTATGTGAGATACCACTATGGTAGGATTCCCACAGACTGTCAATATGTCACTGTTTGTTACTGCAAGAAAGCTGGACAACACCAGAGACAATGGATGAACAGGGGGCCACAGCTGTGGACATTACACATGCTTTGAGTAACCTAGAATGTGGCTAGTATAACAGCAGGTTGTAACAAGTCAGAGTAGTAGCAGGATGTAAAGGCCATCTTTACTAGCCTTCACTCATCCCTCAGCAATAAACTTCAGTCTTGTTACTATAAAATAGCTAAATTTGCATCAGAAAAGCCTAACTTCTCACACCACTGACAAGCAATCTCTGAACTGAACTGGTTGGATTTCATAAATTATCTTTGCTATATCCAACTAATGCTAGTCCATAAACTAATTTATAAACCAAATACATGCCCAGCACTCTCATCAATACTACAAACTTATATTCCTTCATGTACCTGTGATCCTCCAACAAAATGCTACTAAGTGTAACCAAACCCAACAAAAGAGCTGGACAATGCTTGTTCTCCCATAGCATTGCTAAAAAAATGGAACTCCTTACCCTCCCATATTACCCAAATAGACTGTATAAAGACATATCAGGTAGCAATAAAAACTTAATTCCTACATAACCTCAAATGTCAATGCAAATAAAACAAACCACCATAAAACCTTCACTACTTATTTCTAACCGAGGTCTATAGTTCAAAATAAATTTTACCCTGACAGCAACACAGCTCTATTACTGCTTTAACTGTTTGGCAAGAACTGCCATGTTTTTTTCATGCAATGCCAAAAAGAAACAACTCAAGCTTTGTACTGTACTACCAACTGTTATCTAAGCTTATATAAGTTCTAATACATACTGATAAGTTTTAAATTGTCTATGTATTCTACATATATATATATATATATATATATATATATATATATATATATATATATATATATTAATTTTTGCCTATTTCCACTTTTAAAAATTGTTTGTCAAGTGTCTATGTTTTTATTTGACTGTATTAATTGTGGAGCTTTTCTCCCTGGGCCTCCACTGAAAATGGGTTCCTGACCCTGTGCACTTTCCCAGTCAATAAATGTCAATAAATAAACAAATAATAAGCTGTAACTGGTGGTGCATGCAACTAATACTGTGAGTTGTAATGTGTCACAGTAGGTAGGTAGGGGTTCTAATCTCACATCAGCCACTGTGTGTGTATATGTACATATTTCACATACAGCAGTACAGACATGCCTATGTCTGTCCAATGGTCAATCATTTTATGGCCCTATAACTAGTGTCCTCCTCAACAGTGACCTCCCTGTCAACATCTGCTGATGTCATCTTCATTGACAGCAATGGCAGACACTCTCAAAACACATAATCTCTGTGGTGCATGCAACAAGTACATAGTACTATAGCATATACTACTAGATAGGTAGGGGTTTTAATCTCAAAAAAGGGCAATTCTGGGGTGTGTCCATGAATATACCTCTTTGTAACAGTGTGTCTGTCTTGCATATCTGTGTGCAATGGTCATACATTTTCAGGCCCTGTAAACCCCCCATTGGCCTCCTTTACAGGGCCTGCTGATGTCATCCACCTTAACTACACTGGCACACTCTCAAAACCCATTAGCTCTATGGCGCATGTGATAAATACATAGCACTGTAGTGTATGTAGCTAGATATGTAGGGGTTCTAATCTCAAAATGGGCAACTCTGTGAGTGTGTTTGTGCAAATACATCCCCTTGCAGTAGTGCATCTGTCTTGCCTATGTGTATACAATGGTTATACATTTAAGACCCTGTGAGTAGCTGCTGGCCATAAATAGCCCACATATACCTGGGCATAAATGCTATCTGCCACCACCTACATTTGTAGGTACAGAACACAGAGGTACACATATCAAGGTTAGCATGCCTTGTCATGGGGTATGCATGCAGGATTAAGCTGTCAGCCCGCATTTCCCCTGACCCACTGTTCTACACATGCGCACCTAGGTAACCATGCACATATACAGTCATACCTTGCTTATGTCATAGTTCTGCTTTGCTACCATGGCATCCTGAGCTGCTGTATTGCTACCAAGCCTCCACAGTATAGCCACTCAAACCCCTGCAACAGAAATATACAAAGTTCTGAGAGACACCTATCAGTCTGCAACACCCCCATCAATTTAACAACATGCAGCAAAGGTACAAACACTTTGATGTGTACTCATGACACACTCCAGCATGCAGCACCTGTCATGGCATAACACAACCGCACTACAAAATGTCATGTAATGTACTATAGTCACCCTGTACATCAGACACATATTTGCAGGTCTCTGCATTGATGGTATGGATGGCAGGGATGTGGCATAGGTATCATCACATGCACAGAGTGTGGGGTGGGGATGCCAGAGGCCTAGGCTGTGCCAAACAGTTGACATTGTGTGTGGGAGTCAGAAAGTTGTACTGGTAAGCTGGGCCATAGAGAGGTGCAATGTGTGTCTGTTGGTGACCTGCATGTGACAGCAATGTATGAGCATGTGTGCATACACAGTCAAGCTATGCACTAGCCCTACACTTGTGTATGTTGGACAGCTGTGGACCATACATTGCAGACTGGACAGTTCACCATCTCTGCCCATGGACATGGGAATTGTCTCTGCCAGGAGTGGCACTGGCACCACCATGCCCAGGTTTAGATATGGTACTAGTCGCTGACAAGTGACTGGTGTCTTCTGGGCCCATATCCCTCAAGTGACCACCCAGGACCACCTGCCAATGGCCTTCCATGTTGTGGTGTGGATAGCACCCTCCATTCTGTAGTGCTGGAAGTACTCCCACTATGGGATTTTAAGTGTGCATGGCTGTGTGGACTCTGAGCGGATGTTGCTGCTGACTTACAGCCACATGTCCGATACCCTACTCCCACCACATGTTCTAGCGCAGACAATGTGTGGTCAAGGGCTGACAATGTCTCACACCACTGTCTGTCCACTACATCAATGAAACAATGCATGACATCACCAATGTGGTGGCAGGAGTCACAGATGTCAGACAGTGATGCATCCATAATCCTGATCATCCATCTGGTGTTGCACTCAGAATGTGCTTGGGACTCCATGATGGACCAAACAGGTGTCGAGTGACTCATGATGTGACACCTGTGAAAGATGGTGGATGGGCAGCAGTCCTCCTTTGAGCACCCCTGTCAATCTACCTGTGTGGCACCTCATCAGCTCTCTGGCTATGGATAGTGTCTACATTCACTGATGCCATTGTTGCCACACTCTCCTGTTCAATGCCACCACACTCTGACTGTCCAATATATGTGGCTGTTTATGTGTGGGCATACTGACTGTGTGCAGGGAAAATGGGGGAGAAAGTGGGATATCAACCCATGGAACAGATTCAGCCCCCAACAACCCCACATGTGCCTCACTATGGTCACCATCATCATCAGAGTCCGATGAGACACTGAAATCAGGTTGTGATGGGGGGCAGACTCCAACCCCCATGGTCACCTGTGAGGAGAAAGACAAAATACATACATTACTACCTGCACTATTATATATGGTTATCCACACACACATACAGGTGAAGTGCCACAACTGCATTACACAAACCACATCTTATTTCTGATCCCATGCACAACACACAAGCAGATTACAACATACACAGACAATACAGGCCAATTAAACCACATGCACTGCAGCTACATACATACATACATACCTACATACATACATAAAAATATCTCAAGCACAGGCCTTAATGCCCTTCTAGATTTCCAATATATCAAAACACTTGTTCCCATAATAAGTATACAGGCTGTTATTAAAAATATCTAAACTAGTACTTGCTTTAATGTAATTTGATAGTCTGTTTCATGCATCTGCTATTCTGTCAGAGAACCAATTAGTACACTTCTCATTCCTATAGAATATCCTACATATGTTGTCTGATGATTCTCTAGTACTTTTTGTTAACCCCAAACATTCCCAGAGGTAGTTGTCACTAAATGTCCTATATTCCTGAATAAGATCTCCTCTTAGATATCTATAAGAGACACTGTACAAGTTCAGATATTTTAGTCTTTCATAATAACTTAAATTTTCACATCCATGGATACCCTTGGTATATTTCCATTTTACTCTTTCCAGTTTACTCATGCTTGTTTTCTTATAGAGTTTCCATATTGCTATTCCATACTCATGTTTGGGTCTAATGTAACTAACAAACAATGCCTTAATTATTTTTGATTTCCTAGACTTTATAAATCTTTTTATACATCCTATCATTCTATAACTATCATTAACCAATTGGTTGATATGATTAGAAAAACTAATATCTGAATCTACCCATATACCCAGGTCCTTAAATGAGTCTACAGTTTCGATCACTGTGTGCTTCAGCTTTCAAGTAATGCCTACTAAATCTCATATTCTTAGTTTTTGATGTATTTATCAGCATATTATTCTCCTGTGCCCAAATGGTCAATTAGTCAATTTATTTTACAGACATGCCTTATCTGTAACAGATGTAATCAGTTTACCCTATTTCAGATCATCTGCATACAGACTGTAGAGCACCTCAGATGAAAAAGTTAGGTCGGAAAGATACAATCTAAACAAGTAAAGGCCTAAGACAGAGCCCTATAGGACACCCTGACTGTAACTAAGGATTTCGCCTGTCCAGTTGCTGTATGATAATTGCCATGTCCTATTTGTAAGCCATGCAGCTATCCATCTTATCAAGAGCACATTGATACTTAGTTGTACTAATTTATTGATTAGTGTTATGTGTATGACCCTGTCAAATGCTACGTCAGATTAATGTTGCCAGTACTATACACCTGTGAGATAAGCGATATGTCATGTGATAGACCTACACCTAAAACACAGTGCACCCATCTTGAGCATACTATTTCCCCCTGTGTAGCAGACTGCATAGACCTTCACAAAAATAAGTGCATATATGTTACACCTCCTGCCCATCCACTACTGTGATTACCGATTCAATGCACTTCAGTTAACCCCTCTGAAAATTAACATAAAAGTAGTGTACTCTGGCTAAGCATATCAGTTGTGTGTACAGCAAAATGGCAGCACTTAACATTCTTAGGGTATATATGATACATACAAAAACAGTCTCACACTAACTGGGTACAGGACGTTGGACTCCAGCCACACCTGACGTACCTATGGAAATGTGAGGGAGAGATATTGTTAGCAATGCCAAATGTGGCATTGTTACAGGATAATATGTGCATATATCAACATGTATAGTAGGTACTGTGGTACTGCCTACATTGCTGACATTCTGAGTATGTGTGCACAAGTGTGTGTTACAAACAACCCCCCAATGCAGATTGACCTGACATCCATGTACTGGTATGCAGAGACTGCCACAGTGACTGATGCAGTATTACAGCAATGAACACAGGAGGCTTATGTGGATGGTTCTCTGTTGCTGATGCTGTTGCACCCACCTCCATGGTGTATGGGGTGATGGATGCTTGGGAGCTGGTTGTTGATCCCAGGTTCACCAGGAATTCCTCTGTGGTTGAGAGTGATTCTACTGCTACAGGCCCTCCACCAGTGGCAGCATGGTCTCTAGCCACAGCAGTGGCCCTTTGCCATGCAGCATTTACCATATCTGTTGCCCTGTGTCAGATCTGCTTATAGCTTCTGTCTTGTAGCCCTATGCAGTTGACTGCTGTGATGAGGTCAGCCCACAGTGCTGGACATTGCTCATGATTCCGGCGAGTCCTGGATAGCAGAATGTTGTGATGCTGTCTGACACCATCCGGGAAAACATAATTTTTCCAGAGCTGAAAATGGTGGGTGCCTCCATCTATACATCCTTTCTGAAAGACAAGAATAGGGGAACACATCAGAGGAACACATACATTGCTCTCTACTATGTACAGACACTGCACATCCAAACTGGCCTGCACTATCCACTGCTACCTCCCACGTCATACCCTAATGTCTATCAACACAATATGTATGCGGCTATCAGCAACATAGTAGCAATACCAGTTATGTCCCTGTGTGCTTTGATGGAGTGTGCTGTATGTCTCCACTCCCATCTATGCCATCTACTGTGGTGTGTCCCCTATGGGCAACTTCCCAGCACTGTGTCAGACAGCCACTGTCAACAAATAGGTGTGTGCTATTTCAAGTATATGGGGACAGTCCAGCACATCCACATGCCACAATGACAGACTGGAATGCAAACGTGCTGTAGGGTATCTTTCTTGTAGGTGTCCTACTTCTCCAGTACACTGATGTTTGCAGAATGTGTACGTGTGCCTAATATATGTGGTCCTTTTGCCAGAAAGATGTGGATGTCTGGCAAATGGTTGGACAATAATTGATGGTTGTTCTTAGACTGTGTAGAATCTGGATATCACATACCAGAACCCCCAGAAAACAGTTATGCTACAGTAATATCTGTTACTCTATTCATACCTTTACTTTGTATGATTTTTATATACACTCTGTTGCTGAGGTTGGGCCTGTGTCCCCTCACTCCTAATGGCTATGACCTGCAGTCCTGCAGTATGGGGTTGCCAGGTATGCTAGCCATAGCTGTCAAGTGATGAGATACAAATGTTGACAAAACAGTGACATAGCTAGAGTACATCAGGGATAGTCAGGGACACCTGTACAGTATCTGAACTATTCCTGTGTGACATTCACAAACTGAGATGAGCTGAATGACAGTACATTATGTGATATGACAGCTGTGTCCACCATTACTTACTGTAACTATGTCTAATACACAATCCAGTAGCATTCGTACAGGTAGGTGCCCATTAAAGGAGGGAGTGAGGGGGCCAGAGTTGGGATCTAAGTCACAGCAGGCAGAGTTGAAAGGCATGCCTGTAGCTGTTGGACAGCAGAGTGTCACCAACATGTTATTCCCAAAGATGTACTACAGGCCTACTGTTGTAATCCCTATTCCCCATAACTGCATCCTCCCATCCGCATCCCACTATATGGGAGCTTGCATACCTGGTAGACTCCTGTAATCCTTTTGTGCAGAAATCCTGAAGAAAAATGCTTCCAAAATTGCAGCCTGTCTTGATAAAGCAAGTTACAGACCTGTTTACCATAGGCAGCCGCTAGCCTTTTGTAGGTAATGATCAATAACAGTTGACTACCTGTGCACTAATCTGTGACTCAGACTTGCTAACTGCATTCAAAACAGCTGAGTTGCACTTTCATTAGCCAATGTCATGGCACAACAGTGCAGTATTTAAGGCCTTCATGTAGGCCTTGGCCCCTTTCCTAGACTTTGAGATAGACATTACTGAGGTGTGGTGACTACAGCATCACGGAGTATAGGTAAGAATATTGTCCACTGTTGGGATTTATGTGGTATGCCCACACTTTTGCATGCTATGTTTGGCCATTGTCAAATGTCTTTCTGCTTATGTGGCAGTTAAGTGTTAAGTAATGTGGATTGAGTTCAGTAAGGGGGAAGACACATGTGAGTGTCATATGTCATACGCATCAGAATATGCATGCTGCTGCAGTAGCTGCTGGTCTATCAGCTGTGTATGTTTGTAGGGGCAGACTTTGATACATGTTCCTGTAGCTTGATCTTTGCCCCCCACCCCTTCATGTATGGGTGCTGTGTGGATCCCTTGTTCTAGGGGCTTGTGAGGTATGGTAGGTCTGTAGCAGGTAGCTTAACATACTGATGCATATGTTGCAGGCTGCAGCTACTGCTTTTTGACCAAGACTCACAGTGTGGAGTTTCAATACATTGGAGGGCAGCAAGCTGTATGTGTCAGTGAGGGGGCAGTGTCAGCTCAGCTGTCACAGTAGAGCCGGGGTGGGGGGTACCCATAACAGTCCAGGTGAGGCATGTGCTTAAGGTACATATCTTATGTAACAGTGCCAATCAGAAAGTGGTAGGTGACATATAGGCAGCCTATACATATTTGTGCAGTGTGTCTCTACCTACAGGCCTTTGATGTGCTAACATGGTTAGCAGTGAATGCACTAGCAGCAACCTGTTTTGGTTAAAACTGCAGTATGCAGTCATTATTTATGCATTCACAAGCATGTAATTGAAGTGCAACACACTGAATTCGAACCCAGGACTGTGGGTGACAAAATGTACAGCGTGGTAGGAATTTAACAGGCTAAGCTAATGAATCAATATTGCTGCAAGTGTATTTGCAAGAGATATGTGCATGCATACAGTCTGTTGCACAGGATTTGCATTAGCACGTGTATTCAGATGGGTATGATGTGTGACACTGAATTGTCTGTGATGATTTTCTAACTTCAATCTGTACTGACCTCCCAGTACTTTAGTGCACAGAAATGTTTTTTTGAAAATTGTGCCAAAAGTAGGTGGCACAATTGTGGACATTCTGCAACAGTCTGTGCAGTTGACAGCTATACCTCACGCACATCCATCATTATTTATTTGGCTGTGCACTGCTTTGGTGTTTGCATGACATTCCCAAGTACACTGACAATTTTGCCATTATATGCACATGCAGTGTGTCAATGGCAATCAGGATATGATTATGGAAACACTTGTTTTTTCTTCAGAGCTGGGTGGTCTAGTGGGCTAATGCACTATGCTGTAATTGACAGTGGCCAGGGCTTGAAACATAGCAGGAGTGATGATTTTGCAGATGTGCCTAACAGCATCAGAAACAGAGAAGGTGATTAAAGCAGTTTTAAGCAGGTTTATGCGCTGTGCTGCTTAGGTCCACTTAATCCCCCACTAAATTTAAAAAAAAGAAAAGAAAAAATGTGTGTTAGGAAAGTGGCGAAATGGGGGCAAGCAGGGGAAAAACATACTGAAAGGCAGGTAAGGATGTGTAGGATGAGTGTAGGAAAGGACCGTAGATCTCCATTTCTTGCAGAGCAACAGCTGTGCGTGTTGTAGAGAATCTGGAATTTGGAGCCCCACACTCCAGAGAGAGGGCTGAGGGCAATATAAATGTGTTGATTAATTAATGTAATGATTAGTTATGTCCAGTGGGCACTTGCAAAATGGAGAGCTATGTATGGGGCAATATTTTGTTTTGTGGGACAGCTGCCTTTTTTTAAGGTGAGAGTGGAATGTTGGAGAAGGGATATAGGTACATGTGGGGAGGTAAGTTGGGTAGGAGAGGTTGCATTTGCAGACAGACAAGACAAACAAGACAGCATACAGGGGTGATGTGTGACACATGAGGAGGATAAAAACCTTGGACTTGGTGGGTGTTGTGGAATCAGAGATCCATGTGCCCCCAAATGGCTGCGGTGTGACTGAGCTCCCCACCCATGGACAGTCGACTCTGCTCCATCACTGCCTTGAAGGTGGCTGTGCTGCAGGCTGGGCACCAGGGCCACCAGGCCCCTCCAGGTTGGTGAGTCTACCCTCAATCCATTGCAGGTAGTTCTCATAGCTATAATGGACTATCTTGTGCACCATCACCAGTAGCTGATCTTGGTAGCTGATCTTGGGTGACAACCCCCTTCAGCTCTACTCCCAGGGAGGGGACGGGACCTGTGCCCTTAGAAAGTTCCATCCATAGGTGGTGCAAGGCCAGCAGAGGAGGCACCACCAGCTTGGGTTCCAGACATGCTGGGACCCGGTGTCACGGGTGGCTGAGGTAGGGTAGGCAAATCACCAGGAACTGGTCTACCTAGTCGAGATATGGTGTTGACATAGTGTATAGGTTAGTAATGAACATAACAATTAGTCAGTTATAACAGAATGCCAGAGCATTGCAAATAACCCAGTAACATAATATTGCATAGTATATGGAAAACAACAAGTGAGATAACAGTCAGTATAGTAACAGCATGCCAGTAACATTTACAGCATAAGGCCAACAACATAGGTAATTCGACAAGGTATGTTTGTATGAAATCATTACAATACATAATAATAATAAAACACAAGGCCCAACATAACATTTTGAGAAAAACATATGATAATAGTAAACTATAACTGATGTATGACCATAATATAGTATGATGCAGATAAGGGGTGGTGGGAGAGAGAAATACAGTCCATTAATTACAGTATAGGCTATATTGTTTGCAACATTACTCTTATATAATCTACAGGTCTTCCCTTCCTTTATATATACAAGTGCCCTATTACTTCTGCAGCACATACATACCTCTCAAGCTGTCTGCATGGGACAGTATGGGCCAAGCTGTAACACCTACAGGTGCACAACTACATAGGACTATTACGTGTCAGGGAGACAGATATGACTACCAAGGTGTACTTTGGACTGATGTAGTGTGATGACTGTGCTGTTGATGTAAATCATGTCCATGATAGATCTGTGACAGAGGGATTAGGCAACAGTGAACATATTCCGTGACAGCCTGACACTTGAGCGACATGTATTGGCAGGTATGGGGTTAGACTATCAGCAGACATTCATAGACACACTAGGCATACAGCCATACCAAGATTACACATTTTATTTACTGTATTAACTTTTATTAGTATTTTACTTGTTGCCTTTATTTTCTGAAGTCATATTACATTGTTGAGCAATGCTGTTAATGCCCTGTTACATATGAACACACAAATTATTAACCCATTCTAAGGGCTACTGCAGCCATTTATTTACCTGGAATTCCTGTGGGGAGAACATCTGCTAACAATACATAACTGATTCAATAATATTTACTAATACTTGTCACTGGACTCGAACCCTGGTCACTGTGACAAAATGTACCTCAGACCTAGCATTTATCAATTTGAGCTACTGAGCCACTGTTGCATATTGATTGACTGATATTTGCCTAGAGCTCACCTGCTAACAAAATATGACCTGGCAATAGAAGCAGAGTGGTTTACAAGACTGCACTCCCAGTTAAACACACATGCATGAGATTCATGCATGACAGAGATAGCAGGTGATCTGTACATTCATACATAGAATGCAGGTGTACATTATATACCCATAGTAGGTAGAAATATCTGTGATGTGTGCAAACTATATCGGAGTGCTGCGTTGGCTACCTGACACATATACAGTTGTAGATGGCATATTTCCAGTCTACAGCTATTACAGTTTCATACTTGCCTGCATCAGTGTACCTCAGAGCAGGAATGCATATGGCTGAAATACAATGGTTAGCACAAGACAGTCTTGATATACACAATACACCTTGCACATTCCTATTATTGCTTCAGATCTTAGTGCGGAGCAAATATCATAATGCATCATATCTTGTAGTACAGCTCCAAATCCACAGTTTAGCAGAACACTCTATATTAGGTAACCTTCAGTCACTTAAAGGTATTATTTGTGTTTTTAGTTCACAGCAGATGTAATACTTGATTTCATGAACAACAGCCCAAAATGCACACATATTGCACAACACAGCTTAATTAGAAGTGACTTCATACAGTGATTGGTATAGTTTCCAGTCTTTATTGCAGAACAGATCATATAATGCAGGTGTTGCAATACAGCTGTAATTCCACAATTAATGCAGTAGAAACTTTATTTCCTTAACATTATCAGGTTTTATGTTTTCATCTTTATTGAACTTTACCTGGCATTACTCATTTATTGCAGTCCAGGTCTATGACCACATTCATTGAAGTACAATCAAAACTGCATATAACTAATGGCAGTTAAGACATTACTCTTTCTTGCTTATATGACTATAGATTGCAAGATACATCTGTACTCACTACACTCATGGTGCAACTGACCAGGTGCCCTGCATGTGCCTCTAGATTGCAAGCTCTCTCTTCTGCATCTGTAGGGAGAGAAGCACACCCTTATGAGTACCTGTCTATCACACAATCAGATTGGTTATTGCTAAAACAAGGCAAACCACACTTACAAACTTGGGCAGCATTTCCATCTCGAGCATCCTGGAACCAGGTATCCACAAGTACCATCTTCCATCATTTGAGATCATCATAATGATGATGGACCTGCTCACCTGTGGGGGTGATACCAGCAGTACTGGTGAGATCATGTGCTAGCTGGTCCCAGGCTTCTGACTTGTACTCTGGTCTCTGGTGCTGGCACTGCAGCAGCCAGCCATCATGGTATTTTACAGGGAGTCCAACCATGACCATGAACTCCAAAATGCCCCACTGCTGCACCCAGAAGTGCACACCTCTCCAACACCTTCCATACCTCCTGCCAGGTTCAAACTCCAATGGGTTCTGCTCTATTCCTGCCTATTGCACTTAAGCCTGTTTTCCCATGCTTTACAGTCAATGGGCAATTTTCAAATATACAGTGCAATGCTTAGCATCGCACAAACGCATGGAGCTTAGCTGAGCAGTGCTTAAACTTGCAAATGGTTAGCACAGCTTAGCAGTATACAAACATGCTCAGCAGACCTGAACAGTGCTTAAACAGGCTCTGCTTGGCAGTGAGCAAACCAGCTAAGCAGAGTTGCACAATGACAAGCAGTGCTAAAATGTCTCTTGTTTCAGCAGGGCTTGGCATGGCTTAGCAGTGCTTGGCAGAGCTTAGATGAGCACAGCAAACTCACATTTAAAAATAATTAATATAATATTCTCTTGCAACATAAAAGCTTCCTACCCCTTTCTTATATTTGAATTCTGCATCAACTACACCTATGGCTGTCGATCTATCCATTTGGCTACCTGGCCATGTAGAATGCTGCTGTACTTTTACACCACTCTAAGTATTCAACTGCAGTACCACCTTGATCATTCTTATAAGAAAAGTGCAGTCCAAGTCTGAACTGTCTGCAAACAGCTAAAGTTAACTTTGAGTATGTGTCTACCTGTTTGAGCCAATATTCATTATCCGCTAGAGAGCACTCTGCTTTGGCTTGTAAGCAGCCCCACACACACACACACACACTCATCTTCAATTTTCTCTCATACTCCCTTCTGTTAGCAAATAGTATCCATAACAGATCAAATACTGTGTGTTTGTTAATTTAAACTGAGACTACAGTAGCCTACTGATACAAGGTTATCCTGTTTTTCCAACTGAGAAATGGTTAAGAAATGACTTACAGCTTCAGAGCAGTCCTTGGTCAATTCTGATTGTTTCTTAAACACAAACTTGTCTTTGCTTTGGCTCATTAGCAGCAGTACAAAAGAACTGCCTGCTCACACCCTTGTTCTCCCCCTCCCCTTCCCTGTTTATTACCTTAAGCCAATCCCAAAGTTAATAAATATTACTTGTGGCAGGCACCATTTGTAAAACTACAGCCACCCTTTGAGCACCTTATGCTCAGCTCTGCCATGAAACTTATTAAAACTGCCTGAACTGGGGCACAGCTAACTGATAGTTTGTGGAAATACAGGGTACCTACCTGAGTCTCCACAATCACTAGCATATGTTCTTTTATCAGTTTACTCTGTTACCTGATTGTTTCCAGCCCCCTCATAAGAGCAACTAACAGAGTCTCTACCTGCTTTGCTCCCCACCCTGCCCCCTATTCCCTCCCACCCCCAGTGGTTCTACTTTTATTACACACACAAACCCCTCCCATCTTTCCAGTAGCCAACCACTGCACTAACCCAACACTACCTCCTCCGTCTTCCCACTACTATCACTCCTCGTCAGCTAACATGTATAAGCATACCATACCTATGCTCACTACATACACTCTCCTTGCATATCTTACATCCTACCAAAACTCCATAATTCCCACACTCAACCACTACTACTGTACTACTACTCACACCACCACTCATGTTTCACCGTCACTCAGCTCCCCTCCCATCAACTCAAGAACCATCCCTATGCACCCCAAGCATATTTTATCAACTGTATTACTCAAACATAAAGCATCTCTACAACTTAACATAGTAACCCTCCCACAATGCCTATTACCCATGGAGCACAATCATAAAGTTTCCCTAATAAACAAACACATTCAAAAACTGAGAAAACTAATAACCTCATGCATACCAAAACTCACCCTAAGTGGAGACATCCACCCCAAACCTGGCTCTACCATCTCCAACCCCAATCCTCATAATCAGACTAGAAACCACAACTTCTCCCAAATCACAACCAATAGAAAGCCAAGTGACTTCCTTCTACTAAGCCTAAATATTAGAAGTATATCCAACAACGTCCATGAACTCCATGCCACCATAGACTTGTACTCCCCAGATATAGTCATCCTGAGATAAATCTGGCAAAAACCTCACATTACCAGTGAGCAAATCCTCCTACCAGTTATGGCATACTAAGAGTAGACTGGCTAAACAAGAAAGGAGGCAGTGTAACTATAATATTTAAACAGCATCTAAACATCCAGATCTTAAAATCATCAGCTCCACAAATAGGCAATGAAGAAATAATATATACCAACCTCAAAATAAACCAAACTAAAACCATCAACATATTTGGATGCGACTTCCCACTTGGCCAGAACATCCATCCACTAGAAAACCCCCACAGATGGTCTACCCCCTATCTCCCCCAAGAAACTATAATTTTAGGTGATTTTAATATTGACTGGCAATCCTGTTCTGGCAACCATCCAATCCATCATGGAAACCTCCATGACTTCACCCAACTAGTCCAGTCGTCAACCAGGATAAATAAAAACTCCAACAAGCACACTACCCTGGATTGGATACTAGTCAGTAAGAGCCCCCAGTCATATATAACAGGCTGCTTATCAGATAGCCTCAGTGATCACTCCCCAACATTCCTACTCAAAAAATACCTATACCAAGCTAAACCTGTCATCTACCATCAAATACATAAAAAATGAAACTTTATCCCACTCACATTCATCTCAGCCCTCAAAGAATGTAATTGGCATCTTCTAAAGTACCTCAGTCTTGATGATGCAATTGCATTTTTTAATACTACCTTCCCGAGCATCCTTAATTACCACGACCCCATAAGACTTTCCAGAACCAAAGCACAACCCTCCACATGGCTACAGAAAACCACTAAGTCAGAAATGAAAAACAGGGATAAAGCCTGGGAGCACTGGCGCAAAACCAAAACCCCCTCAACTAGACAGAAATTCCTAGAACTATGCAATAGAGTCAAAAAGCTAATAAAACAGGACAAATTCCAATACTACCACTCTACCTTAGACTCCTTCCAACACAACCCCAAACAATTCTGGTCCTCCATAAACTCCATCCTCTACCCAGGTAAGGTCAGTACCCCTCCTCCTAACATCCCTCACTCCTCTGAAAATATTGCTACCTCATTCAGCACACACTTCACACAAACCATATTATCACTAGCTAAACAACACAACCCCCTCCCCTCCAACCCACACCTTCAACTAGTAACCTCACCACTGCCTTCTCTTTTTCTCCTGTTCCTACCTCCAACATAAAAAAACTCTTAACTAAACTTAAGCCCACCAAATTAGCTTGCAGCAGACAACCTCCCAAGTGAATACCTACAAATCGCAGCTGATGCTCTGGCCTACCCAGTATCCATCTTGATTAACTGATCTCTGTCAGAAAGTTACGTTCCCACACTATGGAAAGTATCACATATAATTCCCCTCCACAAAGGCGGCCCCTCCACAGAACTAACCAATTAACGCCCCATAGCTATTCTCTCTACACTCTCCAAAATACTACAGAGATGCATTCACTCTCAGGTCTCAGACTACCTCCTTACTAACAAACTCCTTTCCCATACTCAGCATGGTTTCTGACCAAACCATAGCACCACCACTGCCTTACTCTCCTTTACTACCACTATCCTTCAGCATAAAAACAATGGCTATCTCTCCTCTGCTACTTTCCTAGACCTATCTACAGCATTTCACCAAAAACGGACCAGCACATACAGGATTGTAAAAAATTATTGTTTATTCAACATAGTTCCATCAACCATGATAGCAGTGGTAACAACCATTGCTAATGCAAACCGGTTTCGGCTAATACTAGCCTTTCTCAATGCCATAAAATGTCTGATAAGAAAAAGAACCTCCACCATATTAGGTCATATTTATAGTACACCTCTTAAAGGGATATACCCCATATATTGAGATATATGCCAAAATAAGATGGATCAAACACATTAACCAAGAACCCACATAAAGATTCCCATACAAAAAACTTTGTAACCAAATGCATATATCACACAAAA
This sequence comes from Protopterus annectens, assembly GCF_019279795.1. Classification (NCBI taxonomy): domain Eukaryota; kingdom Metazoa; phylum Chordata; order Ceratodontiformes; family Protopteridae; genus Protopterus; species Protopterus annectens. The sequence continues at coordinate 578,755,045 of NC_056725.1, forward strand.
ATATATATATATATCCCAAAAAAAATATAGCATTATTGGAATATATAAACAAATATATAAATAATTATATATATATATATTTATTTAATATGTGCATATAATGCAAACCAATGATAAAGATAAGGCAAAACAAGTCTAAATATAATATAAACAAAATATCTGGCATATATTGAATATTGAAAATGATTGATGCCAGCAATTATAAGACCAAAAAATAGAAAATTTTATCTGTCATTGGTTTGATTACAAAAATGTTCTAAAAAAGAACATAAGTGAGATAAAGATATAAATCTCAATATATTGGTTCTAGTGTGTTTAATCCAGGTCTAAAAAGACCCCCTAACCTAATGATCCATTTATTCTCCATATCATTAAGTTTTTGATGCCATCCTGCTTTAAATTTACGATGTAAAATAATTCTGTCTATGATCACAAATGTAAAAGTAGCCGAAGGGTGTTCCAGGGTGTGTTTATATAAAGCATTAGTAGTACGTCTATTCCTGATTGCACTCATATGTTCACATATTCTGAGTTTAACGGACCTAGACATCTGTCCAATATGAAATGCAGAACAATTACAAGTGGCCAAATATATGGCCCAGAGCTACAATTCGCAAATATCCTAATATCAAAAACCTGAGATGTATTTTTACTGGAAAATTCACTAGTTTTGAGCATATATTTGCAAAAAAAAACAATGACCACATGGAAAGCTGCCTTTCAGTATCTCACCCCCTAACGTGGTTTGTAAGGAAATGTGTGGAGTATATCTCTTATAATGGGTAAAGAAGGAGTTTAAATTCCTACCTCTACGGTAGGAAAAAGAGCATTGCTGGGGCAATATTTTGTTCAAAAACTCATGTGACCGTAATATGTCCCAATGTTGATTAACTATGTCAATAAAACGATTGGTGTTTGCCCCATATGTAGTTACCAACCTCAAAACAGAATTATTCTGTGAACCAGATTGAACCCTATTCTTGGATTTATATTGCAACAATTCCGAGCGTGATAAATTGTTGATGGTATTCTTAGATTTGGAAATGTTGTATATATTGTATCCACGATCAACAAATCTGTTAGATTAAATCACCACAAAAATAAGAACAATCCTCAGAGGAAGAGCATATCCTTTTCATTCTCATAAATTGAGATTTGTGAATGTTCTGGATGATGTGGCGTGGATGACAGCTCTCAGCATGTAACAGAGTGTTATACTGGGGAAATTTTCTATGGACAGACGTAGCTAAGGTGTTATCATCAAGTCTGGTAACCGAAACATCCAAAAACACGATACATGCATGTTCAATATTAGCTGTAAATTTGATCCCAAAAGAATTATCATTGAGATAGTTAACAAAATTAGATAATTGTTCCTTGTTACCACGGCACACCATCCAACAATCGTCCAGATATCTCCTCCAAATATCCAGATACGGAAGAAATGTATTGTGTTGGGTATCATATATGTAAGTGGCCTCAAAGTAGCCCATAAAAAGATCTGCATATATGGGGGCAAACGAGGCCCCCATTGCTGTTCCATTAATTTGCCAATAGGCTTTGCCATGATAATAAAAGATGTTCTTACACAATACAAATTCCATAAGTTTGGTCAAAAAATTGTTGAACTCAGTTGAGTATAACCTGGATTTATACAGCCAATAAGATACGGCTAAGATGCCTAATTCATGGGGGATGCTGGTATATAATGAGGCTACATCAAGAGTACACAACCACCATGAAGATTCTAACTGTGCTGAGAGCTGTCATCCACGCCACATCATCCAGAACATTCCCAAATCTCAATTTATGAGAATGAAAAGGATATGCGCTTCCTCTGAGGATTGTTCTCATTTTTGTGGTGATTTATCTAACAGATTTGTTGATCGTGGATACAATATATACAGCATTTCCAAATCTAAGAATCCAATCAACAATTTATCACGCTCAGAATTGTTGCAATATAAATCCAAGAATAGGGTTCAATCTGGTTCACAGAATAATTCTGTTTTGAGGTTGGTAACTACATATGGGACAAACACCAATCGTTTTATTGACATAGTTAATCAACATTGGGACATATTATGGTCACATGAGTTTTTGAACAAAATATTGCCCCAGCAATGCTCTTTTTCCTACCGTAGAGGTAGGAATTTAAACTCCTTCTTTACCCATTATAAGAGATATACTCCACACATTTCCTTACAAACCACGTTAGGGGGTGAGATACTGAAAGGCAGCTTTCCATGTGGCCATTGTTCTTTTTGCAAATATATGCTCAAAACTAGTGAATTTTCCAGTAAAAATACATCTCAGGTTTTTGATATTAGGATATTTGCGAATTGTAGCTCTGATTGGGCCATATATTTGGCCACTTGTAATTGTTCTGCATTTTATATTGGACAGACGTCTAAGTCCGTTAAACTCAGAATATGTGAACATATGAGTGCAATCAGGAATAGACATACTACTAATGCTTTATATAAACACACCCTGGAACACCCTTCGGCTACTTTTACATTTGTGATCATAGACAGAATTATTTTACATCGTAAATTTAAAGCAGGATGGCATCAAAAACTTAATGATATGGAGAATAAATGGATCATTAGGTTAGGGGGTCTTTTTAGACCTGGATTAAACACACTAGAACCAATATATTGAGATTTATATCTTTATCTCACTTATGTTCTTTTTTAGAACATTTTTGTAATCAAACCAATGACAGATAAAATTGTCTATTTTTTGGTCTTATAATTGCTGGCATCAATCATTTTCAATATACAATATATGCCAGATATTGTGTTTATATTATATTTAGACTTGTTTTGCCTTATCTTTATCATTGGTTTGCATTATATGCACATATTAAATAAATATATATATATAATTATTTATATATTTGTTTATATATTCCAATAATGCTATGTTTTTTTGGGATATATATATATTTTTTTTGTGTGATATATGCATTTGGTTACAAAGTTTTTTGTATGGGAATCTTTATGTGGGTTCTTGGTTAATGTGTTTGATCCATCTTATTTTGGCATATATCTCAATATATGGGGTATATCCCTTTAAGAGGTGTACTATAAATATGACCTAATGTGGTGGAGGTTCTTTTTCTTATCAGACATTTTATGGCATTGAGAAAGGCTAGTATTAGCCGAAACCGGTTTGCATTAGCAATGGTTGTTACCACTGCTATCATGGTTGATGGAACTATGTTGAATAAACAATAATTTTTTACAATCCTATATGTGCTGGTCTGTTTTTGGTGGATTGACTACATTTTTTCGGGACCGTGCACGCTGGTCTTACGTGCGTGATGCCTTGGTTGGTTTGGTTGCAGTCGCTATCTACAGCATTTGCCATGGTCCCACACAAACAACTCATCTCTGTCCTCAATAACCTATCTGTCTCACAGTCAGTCACTAACTGGTTTCAGAGTTACCTGTCTGACCACCAACAATCCATTGTATGGCAGAATGACATATGCCCCCAACTACCTGTCTCTATAGGGGTTCCCCAAGGATCCATCCTTGGACCCCTACTCTTCTCTATTTTCACCAATAAGCTAGCCTCTGCCACCAAACATGGCACACTCATAAAATAAGCAGATGACTCAACCATCATCTGCTCAGCCCAGTCCCTACCCAAACTGCAAAAAGTCACACAGGAAGCCTTTTCCTCTGTTGAAACTTGGTTATCTGATACCCAATTAATACTCGACCCAAACAAAACTAAACTACTCATCTTCTAACCCACCAAACATACTCAAAACAACTCTCACTTTAACATCACAGCAAAAGACAACACCACTATACACCCAACAGAACACACCAAATTGCTAGGATTGGAAATAGACAATAAACTAAAATTTGACATTCACATATCCATGACCATAAAACAAGTCAACAAAAAACTAGGAGTGTTATACAGAAATAAGCAACTTCTCACCAAAGCAGCAAAGATTTCAGTAGCAAATTCCTATCTTATCTCCACCCTACTTTATGCCTCTCCAATATATACCAACCTAAGGCAATGCGATCTAAACAAGCTAGAGACCTGCTACAACAAAATTGCCAAATTCGCCACAGGGGCATCCAACCGTAGTCACCACTGTCTGTCACTTGCTGAACTGGGCTGGCTTGAACTCCCTCACTTCCTTCAATGTTATCAACTCACACTCGCCCACAAACTAGTAAACCATCCATTAAATGTCCCATCCCTCCAGAATCTACTCCAACCCTATCGCACCACCAGACTACTAAGATCCAGCTACAAAAATCACTTGCAGGTCACTAAAGCCAATAACTCTGCTGGTGAAGCACTGTTCTCTTGCTCCCTAGCAAAATTATGGAACTTCCTCCCACCCACAATTACCTCCGTACCATCATGCACCCTCTTCAAAACTTTACAAAACGCACGCCTTAAACATGCTGGCTATGCCCTTGCAAATCCCACTCTAATATCACCCATCCCATCCACCAACTACCTTTCTTTCCACCCCACTAACTACCTTGATTATAGCAAGCCTGGATGCTCATAAGCCTACTACTTATTATACAGCAGGAAATTCTTATTGTACAATTGTTAATGTCTGTTATGTACTTCGCAAATGATAATGATTCTAGTTGTATACTGACGTGCAATGTTTTTCATCTGTAACTATGTTTGTAATTGTTAATTGCTATGTTAATCAAATTGTTAATTGCTATGTAAATCCAATGTAACTACTGTTTGTATATTTTAACTGTGGAGCTTTTTTCCCCAGGCCTCCACTGAAACTGGACCTACATCCAGTCGGACACTCCCGGTCAACAAATGTAAATAAATAAATAAAATACATATACCTGTCATCTACGTTTAAGCACAGCTGAGCACCACGGCATGCCGCACAAAAACACTCAGCTGTGCTTAATCTTGACCTTTTCTTCTTAATTAAATGTATCCAGGGTGTATTTTTAGATGTCTGGCACCTGTCCAGTGCTGCACACCATGCCGGGCAAACACAAAAAAAAAAAATTTAAACAATTAACATAACACTTTACTACACTTGCATACATTGCTATCTGGCACTTTGACAGTGCAGCAGGTATATTACTCATCTATGGACACAGTAACACTCTGCCTACACTGATTCCATAACCATGTTACACAGCTCTCCCTCAGTAACGTGCCTTCATTAATATGCATGGCACTCTACAGAGAGGGTACCGCTTACATGGACATGGTACCATCTGTGTAGGCTTTACACATTGCCTACATGGATTTTATTAAATGTCCACATCTGTGTTGGTGTTCTAAGTGTACATGGAAAATATCCATGTACAAAAAAATAAAAATAGAACAGGGGCTGTAAAAGCCCATGTAGAAGGTCAGGAGTTGCATAATAATCATAGTTATGTGCAAAACTATGCCCTGTGTGTCCAAAATAAATCATGCAAAATAATGTAATAAATACTTTTTTAAATATTCATATTATGTTTGCGTGGCACTCAGCAACATGTAAACGTGCCATTATGCAAAAAAAAAAAATTAAAAAGTATAAAAAGTAAAAATAATAAATATGTGATGATAATGCATTATAGGGCTCTGCATGGAGTATGTACAATGGTAGATTTCAGTGGCTGCTAAGGAGGCAGGCCCTGGAGTAGTGAAGTATCCAGGTTGTGTGCATGGATCTGTATGCAAATGAGCTGGGGGTTACTGAATAGCAAAAATGAACTACTGTGTCCACAGATAAAATCGGTGTAGCATCAGAATCATGTTGGTGTCCACAGAAGAGCTAGCTGACATCAAAAAGAGTGTGGCACCATATGTTTAAGCTGATTGGAGCTCACAGATGCCCATTTGAGCGGTGCACCTCTCAGCTAAGCAGGGGTGTGTCCATTGCTGCTAAGCTTTGTTTAGCTGCGGGGTGCATGTTTTAGCTGGTTTGAGTTCTGTAAAGTGTGCCTGTGCATAGGGTGTGTCCAGGCTGCTGATTAGTGTTGTTTATACCAGTGCTGCAGATTTGAGTGCCATACCACAGTGCTTAGCAGGAAAGGCAGTTAAAAAAAAAGAAAATTGCCTGGGAAAGCCAGTCATGTAGAAAATACTGATAACACCTGATCCACTTACACTGGCCTATCCAAACCTCTCAGTGATGTACCTGCCAGGTGGAATGCATCATAGTTAATCAATCACACAAGCTGCATCTTCAGCAGAGCACTATAATGCATGCATACACCCTACAATCTGATTTTTCCCCCACACGCTGCACCATTGGAATACAGACTTGGGAATTTTAACTGACAGAATGCTAGGGGCTGCTGCTGCTCTGCTACTTCTGTATGTGTTAGATCCTGAGATCAGTGCTGATGCTGCCATTGACAATAGACTTAGACTGAGAAGGAGAAGGGTGTTGAAGCTCAGGGTAACCTTCCAGGAGCTACGTGTGCTGGAGATTATAGAGTGCTACAGGGTGGACAGGGGCATACTATAAGAACTCACTGAGCTCTGCCATGCTCAACTCAGACCCAGAGACAACAGAGGTGAACCCATCCCAGTGGAAACAAAGATATGTGTAGCCCTTAGAATACTAGCTACAAGTGCTTTTCAAAAACCAACTGGGGACATGATGGAGGTCTCACAGGCATCTGCATCCAGGGTACTCCGCCAGTTCCTGCCTGCCATACAAACACATGTCAGTGAGTACATTTATTTATCCCGCACCCCTGAAGAGAGGACAAACAGTATCTATCTCTTCTACTGTGTAGCATACTACCCTGAGGTACTGGGTGCCATAGACTGCACTCATGTACACATTAAAGCACCCCACAGTGAGGAGGGTAGAGTCTATGTCAACTGCAAGGGGTATCACTCCATCAACTGCCAGGTCATCTGCAATGCCCAGGGAATCATCATGAATGAGTGTGCTGGCAACACTGGTGGTTGTCACAACTCCTTATTAGTTCTGACCACCTCTCCTGGTATGATTGTAGGGCAATTTCCTGTACTTTCTCCTGCTAACCTGGTGCAATTGGGCATTCTGAGTCAGTGTGGCAACTGTCTAATGTACACAGGCAACCTTCTCCTCTTACCTCCCAACACTCATACCTGTGAGAGATGCAGTTATCTCACCAAACTGGAAGCAGTGCATGCTCCAACCAAGACTGGACTAGCTTGTCAAAATTTGAAGGTCAACACCTGCAGCTCACTACATAGAACACACAGCCCTCCAAAACACCAACCATCACAACTAACACATAGAAATACAAACCATACACCCACCTTCATGGAGCCTCTCAATAAAAATTTAGCCAAACAACAGAGACCCCCCGAGACAGAAATGTACTTGACCACCACAACACAACACCAACCCCAGAACACATAGCTCAACACCACAGTGTGCCCCTCAACTCAAGCCCTTAAGGAAAAACACTTTGCCCAATGTACTAATCATAGGAGACTCAATTGTGAGGCACACTGATGTCCCACTCACTAGGTTGAACAAGGAGAAGGTGACAGTCAGTTGTCTATCAGGTGCCAGGATCTGTCACATAACACATCCACTCAGGTCACTCCACAATACAAATATGATTCAGTCATTGTCTATGTGGGTGTGAATGACCTGAGATGTACCTCCCTGGACTACATGAAAAGAGATGTGATGGAACTCTTGGATTATGTGGCCCAGGCAGGTATGACCCTAGCCTTGAGCAGAATTCCATAGTCACCCAGAATGATACCACAGTATGAGCAGAAAATGACTGACTTCAACAATTGGCTAAGTTTCTGGTGTCATTCTAAGGGGATCCAGTATCTGACTTCCTGGGATGACATGATTGACAGACCTCGATGCTTTGCCAGAGATGGCCTGTATCTGTCACCCCTGGGATTCCAGGTACTGGCTAAGGCTGTTGCCACCCTTATAGTGCTTTTTTAGGCAGTGTTCCAAAGACCAAATTTTCTCCATAACAACTACAAACAAATGCAATCTGAGGGTCATGCTGCTCAGTGCTGGAAGTCTAAATCTCAAGATGCACTTGCTTGAAGCTCTCCTCAAATTGGAGAATGTTGACATCTGTGCTGTAATGGAGACCTGGTTAAAAGAGACAGAAAGCACCACTTTCCTCTCATAGGCTACAACTCATTCTATACTTTTCAGCCCCAGAATATGACCGGAAGCTCCAAAGGCGGTGGTGTCTCCATATTCTTAAAGGATACGCATACCTCTAGACTGGTAGCCCAGAATAATGCATCCGAGATACTTCAGGTACAACTAACACTGGGTAAGATGGCGTTACAAATCATAGCCTGCTACTGAACCCCAAACATGTCCCCAGACTCTCACTCCAACTTCTTAAGAACCCCAGAATCTATCAAGGACCAACCCAATATTCTCATACTGGGTGACTTCAACTACTCTTCTATCAAATGAGAAAACTATTCAAGTACCAATGTACAGGCCCAATGCTTTCTAGAATTAATCAATTCCATTGTCCTGGACCAGCTCATTCTGACCCCCACTAGAGGAAACAACATCTTCAACCCGGTTATCACCAACATGGGAGATCATTGCTCCACAACTATAGTCAATTCCTCCTTGGTTAAATCTGACCTCAAACTGATCACCATGGAAATCTCCATCTCACCAACACCCCCCACTAAGGTGTCACCCTCAAAAACTTCTCTAAAGCCGACTTTGGGCTTCTAAAAACAGAGGTGGCTAACTTCACGGCACCCATCCCAATGGAAAATAGCTGCATGGCTGCCGAATCATAAACCGATGCACTGTAGCAGTATGTACACAAATGCATGGACCTTGCCATACCAAATAGAACTAAGATGCACTCCAAAAAAAGGAAGCTAATCTGGTGATTCCCAGCCATCAATAAACTCTGCAACAGAAGGAAGAAACTGTTTCAGAAAAAATGAAGTCACAAGACTGGAAAACCTCCTTTATCAGTCTCAACAAAAAGCTGAGATCCCTTATCAAATCCTCTAAAGCCAGTTATGAAGGCAGAATTTTGGCTGACACCAAAAACAACCACAAAGCCTTCTATAGCTATATCAAAAACATCAAAGGCAATACCCAGATTTGCTCTGAGTTATTGCATAATGGCACCTCCTATACTGAGCCAAAATATATAGCCAACATACTGGTCAACAGATTCAGTGTCAATTTTACCCCTCTCCCCCCAAGGTCCTATCACAATACCAGAAGAAAGCCTGGTACCCACCACTTCTGTGGCACAGTAAAAGCTGCGTTGTCCAAAGCCAAGAATACAGCATCCACTGGACCTGATAATATCCCTGGCTGCTTTCTACATGAGCTACAAAACAAACTGGCACCACATCTGTGTGCTCTGTTCAATCACAGCCTTACCTCAGGCTATGCCCCTAATGAAACTGCTACCTACAGTCATCCTGCTCCATAAACGGGAAGTGACTACAGACCCTGGGAACTATTGCCCCATTAGCCTGACAAGTCTGGTATGCAAAGCTATGGAGTGCATAATCATGGACCTACTTAAAGATATAGACAATCTCCAAGCTCCTGACCCCACGCAGTCTGGCTTTGTCTAGGGGAGATCCTGCCTGCTGAACCTGGTTGACTTCTTTGAGGCAGTCACCAAGGCTGTGGATGAGGGTAAGGTAGTGCATACAGCCTACCTTAACCTGGCCAAAGTCTTTGATACCATTCCCCACTCAGGTATCATTGATAAACTCACCAAACTAGGCATTAATCCTTACATCACTAAGTGGGTTGCAAATTGGCTCACAGACAGGACCCATACAGTGAATGTTGCTGATTCCAAGTCAGACTGCCGATCAGTCATGAGTGGTATTCCACAGGGCTCAGTCCTGGGCCCTCTCCTGTTTGGCATCTACTTCACATAAGTCCAGGCCAACACAGAAGGACTCTGGCTGACCAAGTTCGCTGACAACTGCAAGCTAGGAGTCATTATCAACTCCCCAAGTGATGTAGACATCCTACAAAAGGGCATCTCTTAGACCAATGACTCATTTCAGAACCATGGCCTGAAGCTTAACGCCAAAAACACATCATCATCCCATTTGGAAGAAACTCAGTTCTCATGAATTACCACGTGGATGGGAGCCTACTGAACCCTGAAGGGCCATAAGAGATCTGGGCATCCAGGTCAACAGCCACCCCACCTTTGACCATCGCATTGCCACTGTGGTCAGAAAGTCCATCTATGTGGCACATCTTATAACCAAAGGTTTCACATCCAGGAAGAAAGAGGTCATCATCTCTCTCTACTCATCCCTCATTAGACCAGTCACTAAGTATAACACCCCATTTGGCATGTACCTGACCACACATCTACAACAGCTCGAGAGGCCACAAAAGTACCTCACAAAAAGTAGCCCAGGCCTTAAACACATATCCTACATGAACAGACTCAAGAAACTTCAGCTATCAGTCTCTTATCGTCTACTTAGAGGTGATCTCTGCTTGACTTACAAAGCCATGTCTGACCCAGCCCTACTTGAAATGCTACACCTAAATAAATCCCAATCCCGCCATGCCCCATGCTCCAGAGATCACAACCTCATTACCACAATTAACAGAACATGCTGGAGGGACAGGTTCATATCCCAAAGACTGTCCATACTCTGGAATAAGCTTCCCATTCATGTCAAGCAGAGCACCTTGCTGGCCTTTTCCAACAGAAATCTTGACAAGTGGATGGGTAACAGAAATTTCACTCCAGGGATCATTCCAGTTGCCCTACTGGATATGGGCACTGTGAACCAACATTGGGTGGCATGGTGTCTAGGCAATTTTTTGGGGGCTAGGCTTGTAAAGGCTCCAGGGCCATTAGCCTAGAACACACCTATGAACCTATATCTGGCACGCATCACAGATGTACCAGATGTTTGCCAGGGGGAACATCCTGTATGGCCATCCAGTGGGGGATGCTGGCTATACCCTGGATTTGTGGATGATGACACCCATCAGAAATGCACACAGTCCTACAGATGAATGCCATAACGAGGTAGACGCACAAACTAGGAACATCATAGAAAGTGTGTTTGGGCTGCTCAAGTCACAGTTCCAGTGCTTTGATATATCTGGTTGAGCTCTGCAATACTCTCCAGCCACATGTGCACAGATGTACACAGTGGGTCTATATTATATCCTCGAACGCTTAAAAAAGCGAACGCTGATTGATCAAACTTATTTTCATGAAACTGCAAAATATCGAAGCAGCAGGAACTCAAATTTTTCCTAGGGAAAGAATTCAGTTGTCCATTTCTGTTGCTTCGGTATTTTCAGTGTTATGGTGGAAAGTTACCGGTCGGATTCAGGTAAATGTGTGATTGTGCGGATGTGAGTGTTAGGGTGATTTAGGTGAGTTAGGGTTAGGGCTCGGGTTAGGTGTGTGTGCGATTGAGTGGACATGAGGGTTAGGGTGGATTTAAGTGAGTTAGGGTTAGGGAGCGAGTGAGGTGAGTGTGCAATAGTGACGGACCTTAGGGTTAGGGTTTGGGTTAAGGTAAGTGGGTAGTTGGTGGTGTGTGCATAGTTTAGTGCAGGGTTAGGTAACAGATTTTAGGTGTATGTGTGTGGATTTCTGTTTGTTTGGTGTGCTTGTGTTGTGTGTATGTTTTTTGGATCAGCGATTTTTTTTCCCTGGGAAAAAAATCGCTGATCTGACAGTTTGAGATTGTAAGCTTTCGCTTAAATTAGGTCGATCAATCAGCGTTCGCTTTTTTAAACGTTCGATGATATAATATAGACCCTATACAGTATGTGCCATGCTACACAATATGATCCTGTGGAAACAGCTGTGGCAGGATAATCACAGGGAAGGGACACACAGCTCCCACCAGTGCCAAGGTTCCCAGAGCCACACCGATGGGGGACTCGGAGATGGACTCCCCTGAGGGTGCCCCTGTAGGCAGATGTACACATGCCCAGTATGCACTGGCCTTGGCAAAGAGGCAATGAATAGCAAATGCACTGACAATCTAGGCTCCCAGGGACTGACACCTTATTTTGATTCACATACATAGTAAAAAGGATGCCAGCCACACCACACAACCTGTAACTTATCATGCATTGGCTGTATACTGCATGCATCAGACAGAGTCAGTGCTTATGCACTGTCTCAACTGCTACATTCACAAGGCAAGTCAATCTCCTTTACAACAAATGTATGGGGTACTATACTATGGTAGCATGTGTATGAACCTGGTGCATATATGCAAGGGAATAGAGTAGACTACTGGCTACTTCCAGAGAACTAACAGCTATGTGGCACAACAGGTACTCTGCCAATACTGGCTGTACCATAATATGCATTAGGCCACAAGGCAGCAAAACCCACTGCAGTATGCAAGGGTAATGCCAAACAGTGGGGTCATAGGACAGATGCACAATTGTGAATGCTAGAGTCCCTTACCCCCAACACATCTGTGTTCCCATGCAACTGCAGTAACAGTATGTTTGCAAGGATATAGCAACAGACCTTAAAATCCTAGGACTGTCCCAAACAACCTGGCTACATGTTCTATTTCCACAATATACAGGGGTCAAAGTGTATGTCTGTCTGCTGTTGATAGTGTCAGGAATTAAGCTTCACTTTCTGCTGGCTGATGTGGCTCAGTGGGCTAACTACATTAGCATGTTTGATGGTGTTCATGGCTCAAAGCTGGCTGCACCTACAATTTTGAAGGTGAGTTACTCCTATGGTAGGAGTCCCACAGAGTTTCAATATATCACAAACTGTTACTGCAAGAAAGCTGGACAAAGCCAGAGACAATGGAGTGACGGGGGAGGCACAGCCATGGACATTACACATGTTCTGAGTAACCTAGAAGGTGGCTAGTATAACAGCAGCTTGTAACAAGTCAGAGCAGCAGTAGGCTGCAAAAGCCATCATGTAACTGTGTCAGTACTTACAACAATTCAATGGGCACCATTTATTTGTATATTACCAGAAAAACACAACTGTCTGAGGAGCAGAGCAGACATATGGGGCAGAATGCTGATCTTAACCCTGTGCGTGGTGTTACATCATGTACCCCAGTCACAGCATACCTAAAACCACTTAGAGCAGGAAATATGAACAAAACCATGAACAGCAGTTGGACAAAGGCCCAGATATAAGGAGAAAGATTAACTAGAGACCAGGCAAATGTAGAAAGTGCAGAGAATATCAGTTCATGCAGTAGCATGGTTTCCCTTGTGTGTATGGAGTCAGCAACTCAAATATCTGTCATCAGTTCCTAAGTCAATCTATAATAATTTGCCCCGATGCACCAGAAAATCACAATGCTATGTAAAACGTACCATACATATGCTGAAAAACACTGTACAGTCTATTAGAATCTGTACAGTTGGTAGGTATGAGTCATATATTACTTTCAGTGCACAGCTGGGGAAACACTTGGACATAATATCAGGGAAATGCTGGAGTGCTGAATCAGGTGCAGCAGCCAATTGGCTGTAGCACACAAAATCCCGGACTGGAGTACAGGTAGGTCTTGCCTGGAGTCACTCTGTAAGTACTGACAGTCACACTGGGCATGCTCCTACAGTTAGTTAATGTCAGCCCATGTCTAATGCATTATCTGCCTAAAGAACTGAGATGTGAAAATATTTCTGTGCATACAGACAGCTATGTATACATATCTATCTCTCACTATCTCCCTCAAACATGATTAACCTTATCCCTCAGTATGTGACACACACACACACACACACACACACACACACACACACACACACACACACACACACACACACACACACACACAGAGAAAGATATATAAATATGGGTCTACTTCAATTCATTGAATCCCATTTCGTTGAACTTTCATTTCAATGAAAGTTCATTACATCGACAAGTATTTTAGGTGGGGGGCTTCGCCCACCACACCCCCCAATATGGGGGGCTGTACCCCCCACACCCGCCCAACTATATATATCAACTCCAGGGTCGCACAACATTGGAGAAGGGGGCAAATGCTTGTCGATGTAATGAACTTTCAGTGAAATGAAAGTTCGATGAAATGGGATTCAATGAATTGAAGTAGACCCATAAATATATATATATATATATATATATATATATATATATATGTATGTATAGAGAGAGAGAGAGAGATGTATGTATATATATATATATATATATATATATATATATATATATATATATATATATATATAGATATAGATATACACATGTGTATATATGTGTGGGGATGCACGACTGTCCACAACTACATGCAGAATGCTGGGGTTAACTGCACCTACACACACAACTGTTGTCTGATGGTAAAAGAGCAGAGCCATATAATGACATAATCCACCCAACCACAGAATCCTGTGCCTGTGGAATCTTACACTGTAGACAGACAATGGTGAGTAGGTATTGTAATGTGCAACGGTTGCAATGCAGGACTTGGACAGACCATATTGCGCTAGCCAATTCTCCACCTAGCAAACTGCAAATGGCCAGAAATGGTGATAATGGTACCTGTACACACATAGCAGGGGTATTAATAGGTTCCCCACTGCTATGACACTAGATACAGTAACAGCACAAAGCAGGTTCATGCTACAGGCCACACAAGCTGTGTAACACAAGGCCACTTTGTATAGCTCACAAGTACTGTGGCTGCAGCTGCATGTACATGAAATGGAACCAGTGGTGAGTGCAACTAGTACTGTGAGCTGTAGTGTGTAATAGTAGGTAGGTAGGTGTTCTAATTTCACATCAGCCACCTTATGTGTGTGTGTGTGTGTGTGTGTGTGTGTGTGTGTGTGTGTGTGTGTGTGTGTGTGTGTGTGTGTGTGTGTGTGTGTGTGTGTGTGTGTGTGTGTGTGTAAATATATTACCTTGCAGGCAGCAGTGTGTCTGTTTCTCCTGTCTGTGTGCAAGGGTTATGTATTTTTTAAGGCCCTGTGCCTACCTGTCAATCCCCCTATTGGCCTCCTTTACAAGTCCTGCTGATGTCATCTACCTTAACAGCACTGGCTTTTGATCTCATAACAGGTGAGCTCCATTGTGCATGCGATTACTTAATGCTATAGTATGTACTACTAGATAGGTATGGGTTCTAATCTCCATAAGGGTGACTCTGTGTATGTGTAAATATATCCCCTTGCAGCAGTGTGACTGTCTCACCTATCTGTGTGGAATGGTTATAAATTTTAAGGCCCCATGCCTACCTGTCAACCCCCCAGTGGCCTCCTTTACAAGGCGTGCTGATGTCATCCACCTTAACAACACTGGCTGTCAATCTTGTAACCAATAAGCTCCATGGCACATGTGATAACTGCTTAGTACTTTAGTGTGTAATGCTAAGTAGGTAGGGGTTCTAATCTCAGTAAGGGTGACTCTTTGTGTGTGTAAATATATTCAAAAGTCAAACAAACCAAAGCACAAATGTCTGTAGCAACAATTTCTTTACTGGATAAAATAACAACACAGTGCAACGCTTTCTAGAATAGAAGCTCTTTCTCAATGCAATAAAAATCACATCCAGTTCAGTAACTAAGTAATTCTAGCCAGCCAATCACAATAACACACCAATTAATACTTTATAGGCATGAAATCTAGACTAAACATAACAATGTTTCAGCTTCAATACAAGTTTAATGCTATTAATTTTATTGAGGCCCAGTGGCATATCAGCTCTAAAGAATTTAATCCACTTGTAATCAGTGTTATTTATAATGTCACCTCCTCCTTTGTTTAAATATACCCTCTGTAACACCCTGAATTTATAAATATGGTCACTCCACTTATCTAAAATCTGTTTAGCTAAGGCATTAGTCTCTGTCCTCTACGTATTTCAGAGAGGTGTGAGGCTATCCTTTCTTTAAATTACAGTTCATCTTACCAATATAAAAACAGATACAATTCACACAGTTTGCAAGCTAGATTACATTCTTAGTTGTGCAAGTGGCAAAAGCTCTAAATATAAAATTCTTTCTTAAAGCAGGATGTTCAAACTGTATCAATATTCATATATTTACAATAAGCACAATTATAACATGGAACAGTATTTTTCTTCAAGACTTGAAACCTCTGTTCCTTATGATGCAAGTCTTTATAGCACAGAAGTTGTTTAAGGTTCTTCTGCCTTTTATATACAAATTGTGGTTTCTCTCCTATAGCCTTCTTTACCTCACTATCAGACTGTAAGATAACCCAATTCATCTCTATAATATCTTTAATCTGCCATGTATGTCTATTAAACCTCATCACATAACCAAGGTTATATGTCTTCTCATTCCTTCTTCCATTGGGAATAACATTATTTAAGAGGTATGGGCAAGATGACATCTCACGGTCCAAGTATACATGTTGTAAGCTGTCATCAATTAAAGATCTACTATACCTCTTAGAAACGAAATCCTTGACCATATATTCAACGTCAGTTTTAAAACCCTGGTCAGTAGTGTTAAGTTGACTTGCACATAGTAGTTGACTCTCTACTAATCCTTTATATATATATATATATATATATATATATATATATATATATATATATATATATATATATATATATATATATATATATATATATATATATATATATATATATATATATATATATATATATATATATACCTGGGATGCATACTACTACTCTGTACATACCTAGTTGTTTGGATATTCTTTCTATGTATAATAGTGTGTAATGCATCACCATCTCTAAATAAGGTGACATCAAGAAAATGTATTTCCTTCTTTGAATAACTCAAGTCAAATTGAAGGCGATTAGTAGTATCATGTGATTCCTGAACAAACATTTCAAGGGCATCACTATCTCCTGACCATAGGAGGATGACCATCCGCAAACCATACTGTTCTGTTCTGCTGTACCTCAGGCTGCTGTGCTGTAGATTTGAATATTACAGATCTGACTGTTGCTAATTCTGTATCTCAAAGTAATAGAGATACACAGAATATCATAGAAGCTGTTGATTCTAATGTTGGCATTTTTTAGAAACAGAAAAATACAATTGAAGCTGCCATACAGATACAAGGACCAGTACTACTGCACTACAAAATATCATGTAATGTAATGTAGTCACCCTGTGTATCAGGCACATATTTGTATGACCCTGCATCGATGGTATGGATGGCAGGGATGTGGCACAGGTATCATCACATGCACAGGGTGTAGTGTGGGGTTATCAGAGACCTTGGCTTTGGCAAATACTTGACATCATGTGTGTTTATCAGAAAGGGATGCTGGTCAGCTGGGCCATGAAGAGGTGCCATGTATGTCTGTTGCTGACATGCAAATGACAAGTGAGGTTTGAGTGTGTGTGCATACACAGTCAAGCCATGTGCTAGCCCTACACGTGGGTGTGTTGGACAGCTGTGGACCATACATGGCAGAATGGGCAGTTCACCATTTCTGGCCATGAACACAGGAACTGGCTCTGCCAGGAGTGGCAATGGCACCACCGAACCCAGGGTCAGATGCGGTACTAGTCACTGATGGTGACTGGTGTCTGCTGAGCCTGTGTCCCTCACGGGATCACCCAGAACTGCGTGCCCATGGCCTGCCAAATCCTGGTGTGGACAGCACCCTCCTTTCTGTAGTGCTGGAGTTACTGCCACTACAGGAACGTGCATGCGCATGGCCATGTGGACTCTCAACGGATGTTGTTGCTGACTTACGGCAACATGTCCGATGTCCTACTCCCACCATATGTTCTTGCACAGACAATGTGGGGTCAAGGACTGACAATGTCCACAATTCACCACTTGTTATCCACCAAAAACATCGAGTATAAAGTAAACAGACCTCCGCTGGCTAGACCATAAAGGGCTACCCTCCAAAAAAATTCCGAACCAGTGTCCAAAAATAGTAACCAAACTGTAGTAAATTATACTGTTGCATGAATCCACAGAAGTATGGACCCAATGCTTTGGTAAACGATAAAATTGTATTTAATAAAACACTCAAAAGTGACAAAATACATAAATTGCATAAATGAAACTGGGATTGAGCGCACTTTCATCTACAACGTATAGACTTCATCAGAATCCATTTTTTAAAAATAAACAGCTGCCTTATATACGCTGTAAAATTATAAATTAATTAAATAATTACATAATTACTTTAATTGTTACAAAAAAGTAATTACCATAAGGTATGGCACTAACCACATTCTCTCAGGTACCAGGATACTAACACACACCTAAACTTCTTTTGTTTCAAGAACTAACAATGTTTTAACCAAATAAATAATAAATTGACAATAAATGTGTATTAACAAATAAATATTTTGTTATATGAATGTTAAGTGTAACATTCGCTGTGCATATAAAACTTGAACATAAAACTGTAACCAATATAAAAACACATACACTCCAAACCAGATGTGCTTCATGAAGTGACACATGAAAAAAGTACAAATCAGACCCTATACAATACCTCATAACGTAATGCCTCTAAATGCAGGTATGGGCATGTGCATGAATCAGTAAATCTATCAAAAATAAAATCCCAATTAAAAATCTTGTTTTTATTTTATATATATATATATATATATATATATATATATATATATATATATATATATATATAAATATAAATAAATAATATATAGATTATATAGTATATAAATTTAATATATAAATAATTAAATATATAAATATATAAATACGAATTCCTAATAAAATTACTAATTAATTTACTAAAAAGTCATAGGTCATAAATTGGTCTTTTAAAATAAAAACTTCTATAATATGTTATTTCCTTTTAGGGTTGTTTGCTAGAAGTTTCAGTGCAGGTTTAATTGAGAGGTGATCGTTCATCCCCATGTGGCCACATACATCAAGCCTAAGCTGCTATATTAACTCTCTATATTCCAGTAGGGATTCCCAATCACCTCACCTGTCCCCCCCTTTAACCTCTTCAAGAACCCAAAATTTGATGTTGGCATTCACACATGTGATGGTGTGTCTAAATAGTGCATTGTTGTCATTCCTCTTGTTTATGTCCCTTATATGTTCATAAATACGTTGTCTCAGCTTACGTTCGGTTTTTCCAACGTAATATGCCTCACAGGTCAAACAATAGGCCAAATAGACCACACCCTGGGTATAGCAGGTATAATAACCATTACTTCTCAATTTTAAACCTATACCCCTCAAAAAAAGTTCCTTTTCTCCTGCGACAAAAAAAACACTGCGCACACCTACCTTTTGTTGTGTTCCACTCATTTTCAAGGGATTTTTCTTCTCAAATAATTTTTTGAAATTAATATTTCTTCTATAACCAAACCTCAAGGGTTGTTGAAATATAGAACAATGCTTATTCATCCTGGAGAAGATTTTCCATACCTCATTAATCCCCTTCTGTATCCAACCTACCCCCTTATAGTATGTAAGTAATAAACGGGGTATATCACAACCCTCCATAGTGTTGGTCTTAATTTTCCTAAAATCAGTCCCTTCTCTACTGGTAGTCATGTTATTCGTCAGGAGTGGGAAATATTGGGTATTCCGTTTTCTTAAGACTTCTCTCTTAACATTCTTAATAAGTCCTAATGGATATCCTCTTTCCATAAACAAATTTTGTATGACTTCCATTTCTTCTAAACACACATCATTTCCACTGGTCATACGTGAAGCCCTGATCATTTGACCCTTGATAATATTCCTTCTTAGGTACAAGGGATGGTCACTCTCAAAGTGTACATATGAATTTGAGAAACAGTTTTTTCTAAAAATTCTAGATTCATATTGCTTATCAATTTTATTTTTTGTAATTGTTACATCAAGGTAATTGACGTGGCCAGGGTTATATTGGAACATAAACTGTAAAAAAGTGGTTGTCGTGTGTAGATACTGGATTAATTCTTCAATTTGTGTAACAGTACCATCCCAAACAATAAAGATATCATCCAGGAACCGGAAATATTTTATAACATGTTCCCAAAATACTGATTTAAAAACATATTCCAACTCCCAGAAAAGCATAACAATATTTGCATATATGGGGTCACAAGAGGACCCCATTGCTACCCCCCCAATCTGCTGATAAATATCTCCTTGGAAGTAAATAAAATTATTTTTCAGAACCAACTCTATGTTTTCTAATACCAGTCTAAATTCTGCCGTATTTAAAAAATTAAATTCAATTAACATATGCTCAAACCAACTTAAACCAATGTCATGCGGTATTACTGAAAATAAATCTTTGACATCAATTGTAATAAAACTATGATTGTCATGGTATGGAACAGTATTAAATTTGGTTAAAAAATCCCAGGAGTCAATAAGTATATGATGGTAATCCTGGTAGAAATACTTTAACTTAGTATCTACGTAAATAGCTAAGGTTTGTGTCTTAGAACACTGGGATGTCACAATGGGTCTTAAGGGGGGGGGGTTTGGAACATCTTTATGTATTTTTGGAATGCCAAAAATCTCAGGAATGACTGGTTTTGGTACTTTAAAAAAGTTACACAAATCCATATCTAAAAGTCCTTGTAAAAGGTTGTCCTCCAGACATAGGTCAATTTTCTTGTAACAAATATTCATTTCATTCCTGGATGCAATCTGGTACCTTTCACCTTTATTTAAAATCTCCAGCATTCTCCTTGTATAATCCCAGTGGTCCATCAGGACCACCCCACCCCCTTTGTCGGGCTTCATAATTCTTGTTTTATCATTCCCCTGTAACATCTTCAAGATGCTAATTTCTTCCACTGTCAAGTTACTGTATTCCTTAAATCCATCCTTCACCTTAAAGCCTTCTCTAACCATATTCAATACGTATGTCTCAAAATTAAGGATATCATGTTGTAAGGGGGGGTTAAATATGCTCCTTCTTTTAAGCACATCTTTCGCCTTTATTTCCTCTTTTTTGGACATGAATTTCAAATGTAACTTCCTTGTAAATAATTTTATATCAAGAAAAACCTCATCAATTTTGGGTTTTTTAATAGGTATAAATGAAAACCCTTTTGTAAAAAGACCAAAAAAACAGGTGTGACCTCCAATTCAGTAAAATTATATATATAAAAATTGTTTTCAACACATACTTTACATGCACTTTGATTGATGTATTGTTCCTCACTACCATCCCTTTGTCCAAAAAGGTCAATATCACAATTCACGTCTCCACAATGAATAGTATCTGCACTAGATCTAAAACCATAACCTTCAACGTTATCAATAAAAGGTATTCCAGTATTATCTAATTCACAACCTATTTGTACTTGTTTCCCCCCTGTTTCCTCGGGCAATGGTTTCCTGTTGCCTCCGCATAGGAAAAAGAGCGATTTTGATTCCTTAATCTTTCGGACCTCCGTGGGCCCTCTCCCCCTTCCCCTAAAGGGTCAAAATGATCCAACTCACCATTACCTTCGAAATCAGCATGGTCATCATTAAAATTAGTGTAGCCTGGGGCTTTTTCCATAAACTGTGCCCTCTGTTTTTTGGGGGGGTTCATAATTTGACCCTCTTCCACCTGTCTCACTCGTCGGAAAAAAATTATTATTATTGTTATTAAACCTTTTCCTGTAGTGATAACTTGGGTCTGTATAAGCCCTACCTTCTTTGTAATCATGCAAATCACGTTCAATTTTCCCCAAATTTCTTTTGTAATTTTTGGACACATTTAAATCAACATCATGAAGCACTTTGCAGTAAATATTTTTGTATTCATGCACAGTAAAAAGCAAATCATTACTAATATCATGTTGTAATTTATCTATTCTTTTCTTACTATCCTCTAAAATATCTAAATTACTACGTATCATAGCCTTTAAAATTGAAATACCACAGTCATTGAGAATGTCTGATATAGTTTTAAACAGTTCAACATTTCCCCGTATATTGTTGGGGTACTTGTTCAGCCTGAGTCCCTTAGGTACAATATTACGTTCCACACATTGTGTGAGATACCAATTGTCCAGACATAAATTCCTATATTTATTTAATTCAAATTCTAAAAGCTTACATTTGTCCTTGTAGCAGCTATTGTCTTACCCCACTGTCTGTCCACTACAACAGTGAAATGATGCATGGTGTCACCAATGTGCTGGAGGGAGTCACAGATGTCAGACAGTGATGCAGCCATGATCCTGTGTATTCATCTGGTGTTGCATTCTGAACGTGCCTTTGGCTCCATGATGGACTGAAACATGTATCGAGAGATCTATGATGTGACACATGTGACAAGTCGTGGATGGGTAGCAGTTCTCATTTGAGCATACCTGTCAATCTGCCTGTGTGGGACCTCATCAGCTCTTTGGCTATGGATAGTTAATACACTCAATGATGCCATTGATGCTACTCTCTCCTGTTCGATGCCGTCACACTCTGACTGTCCGATATCTGTGGCCACATAGGACTGGATATGTGTGGGCATACTGACTGTGTGTAGGGACAATGGGGAAGGAAATGGGGTGTCAACCCATGTGACAGGTTCAGCTCCTAACAACACCACATTTGCCTCAATATGGTGACTATCATAATCAGGGTCCAATGTGACACTGACATCAGGTTGTGAGGAGGAGAGATTCCAACCCCCATGGTCACCTGTGAGGAGGAAGACAAAATAAGAACATTACTAGCTGTTCTATTATGTATGGTGATCCACACACACAGACATACATGTGAGGAGCCACAACTGCATTACACATACCATGTCTTATTTCTGATTCCATGCACAACACACACAAGCAGACTACAATATACACAGACAAGACAGGCTCTTTATAACATGCACTGCAGCTACATCCGGTTAATGTTGCCAGTGCTATACCCCCGTGAAATAAGTGATATGTCAGTGTCTGATAGACCTGCACCTAAAACACAGAGCACCCATCTTGAGCATACTATTGTCCCCTGTATAGCTGACTGCATAGACCTTTACAAAAATAACTGCAAATATGTCACTGCACTTCAGTTAACCCCTATGAAACTGAACATACATGTATTGTACTCTGGCTAAGCATATCAGTTGTGTCTACAGCAAAATGGCAGCCCTTAACATTCTTAGGGTATATGTGACCCATAAAAAAACAGTATCACACACAGCCCATACAGGACATTGGACTCTGGCCACACCTGATGTACCTATGGAAATGTGAGGGAGAGGTATTGTCAGCAATAGCAGATGTGGCATTGTTACAGGATATGTTCATATATCAACATATACAGTAGGTACGATGATACTGCCTACATTGTTGATATTCTGAGTATGTGTGCACAAGGGTGCATTGAAAAGTACTCCCCCAATGCAGACTGACCTGATATCCATGTACTGGTATGCATAGCCTATCATAATGACTGATACAGTATTACAGTGATGAACATAGGAGGCTTATCTGGACGGTCATCTGCTGTGGATGCTATGGCACCCACCTCCACGATGTATGGGGTAATGCATGCTTGGGAGCTGGTGGTTGGTCCCAGGTTCTCCAGGAATTCATCTGAGGCTGAGAGTGGTTGTTCTGCTGTAGGCCCTACACCAGTGGCAACATGGATCTTTGCCACAGCATCAGCCCTTTGCCGTACAGCATTTACCATATCTGCTGCCCAGTGTCGACCTTTTTGTAGCTTCTGTCCTGTAACCCTACATGGTTGACTGCTGTGACAAGGTCAGCCCACAATGATGCATGTTGTTCATGATTCTGGTGACTCCTGGACAGCAGAATGTTGTGATGCAGTCTGAGGCCATCCAGGATAACATTATTTTCAGCAACTGAAAATGGCAGGTGCTTCCATCTATACATCCTGTCTGAAATACAAGAAGAGGGGAACACATCACAGGACCACATACATTCCTATCCACTATATACAGACCCTGCACATCCAAATTGGTTTGCACTATCCACTGCTACCTACTATGCCAGACCCTACCTTCTATCAACACAGCATGTATGTGCCTATCAGCAACATAGCAGAAATACTGATTATGTCCCTGTATGCTGTAATGGAGCGTGCTGTATATTTCCACTCCCATCAATGTCATCTATTGTGATTTGTCCCCTATGAGCAATGTCACAGTACCATGTCATACAGCCACTATCAGACAAATAGGTGTGTGCTATTACAAGTATATGGGGACAGTCCAGCAACATCCATGTGCCACAATGACAGACAGCAATGCAAACATGCTGTAGGTTATCTGCCCTGTAGACATCCTACTTATCCAGTACACACATGATTGTGGAATGTGTACTTGTGCCTGATATATGTGGTCCTTTTGACAGAAAGATGTGGATGTCTGGCAAACAGTTGGACAATAATTGCTGGTTCTCAGAATGTAGAAAATCTGGCTGTCACATGCCATAACTCTCAGAAAAGAGTTATGCTACAGTAATGTATTTTGCTGTATTCATACCCTTACTTTCTATGACCAATATGTACATTCTGCTGCTGAGATTGGGCCTGTGTTCCCCCACTAATAATGGCTATGGCCTGAATTCCTACTGTAGGGGGTTGCCAGGTATGCTAGCCATAGCTGTCAAGTGATGAGATATGAATGTCGACAAAAGAGTGATCTAGCCAGTGTACATCAGGGACAGTGAGAGATATCTGTACAATGTCAGAACTATTTCTGGGTGACATTCCCAGACTGAGAGGAGCTGAATGACAATACATCATGTGATATGACAGCTGTGTCCACCCTTACATACTGTCACTATGTCTAACACATAATCAAGTACCAGTCGTACAGTAGCCAACCACTGTAGTAGGGAGTGAGAGGGCCAGAACTGTGATTTACGTCACAGCAGGCACAGTTGAGAGGCATGCCTGTAGCAGCTGTACAGCAGACTACCACCACCATGTCATTCCCAGAGATATACTACAGACCTACTGTTGTAATCCCCATTCCCCATATCTGCATCCTCCCATCTGCATCCATTTATATGGGGACTTGTATTACATACCTGGTAGAGTGATGTAATCCATTTGTGCATAAATCCTTAAGAAAAATGCTTCCAAAATTGCAGTCTGTCTTGGTAAAGCAAGTTACTGATCTGTTTTCGATAGGCAGCTGCTTGTCTTTTGTAGGTAATGCTCAATAACAGATGATTACCTGCACCCCAAACTGTGGCTCAGTCTTGCTAATTGCATCCACACCAGCTGGGTAGCACTTTCATTAGCCAATGACATATCACAACAGTTTAATATTTAAAGCCTTCATATTGGCCTTGGCGCCTTTCTTAGTCTGTGAGATGGACATTAATGAGGTGTGGAGACTGCAGCATCACAATGGGTAGGTACAAATACTGTCTACTGTTGAGATTTGTGAGGTATGTCCACAGTTTTGCATGCTATGTTTGGCCATTATCCAATAACTTTGTGATTATCTAGCAGTTCAGTTTTAAACATTGTGGGTTGAAGTCTGTAAGGGGGGAGAGACATGTGAGTGTCAAACATCCTACCCATCGGAGTATGCATGCTGCTGCAGTAGCTGCTAGTCTATTAGCTCTGAATGTTTGTAGGGGCAGACTGTGACACATATCTCTGTCGCTTGACCTTTGCCCCCCACCGCTTTATATATGGGTGTTGTGTGGATCCCGTGTTCTAGGGGTATGTGAAGTATGGTAGGTCTGGGGCAGGCAGCTTAACATACAGCTGCATATGTTGCAGTCTGCAGCTGCTGCTTTTTGCTTAGGACTCATATTGGAGAGTGTAAACACTTTATAGGACAGCAAGCTGTATGTGTCACTGAGGGAGCAGTGTCAGCTCTGTCATTACAGCAGAGCCAGGGTAAGGATACCCATAACAGTCCAGTCAAGGCATGTGGTTAAGGTACATCTGTTATGTAACAGTGCCAATCAGAGATTAGTAGGCGAGATATAGGTAAGCTCTATAAATATGTGCAGTGTGTCCCTACCTACAGACCTTTGTCTTGCTAACATGGGTGGCAGTTAATTCAGTAGCAACAACCTGTTTTGATGAAAATTGCATGACTCGGTCATTATTTGCTGTATTAAAAGATTGGAACTGAAGTGCAACACATTGGATTCGACCCCAGGAATGAGGGTGGCAAAATGTATGGCATGCAAGATATTTAGTAGTCTGAGCTACTGAGTCAGTGCTGCAGTAGGTGTATTTGCAGATATATAGGCATGCATACATTCTTTGACACTAGAATTGCATTAGCATGTGTTTTCTGATGGGTATGAGGTGTGACACTGAAATGTCTGTCATGATCTTCTAACCTCAATCTTTAATGTCTTGCCAGTAGTTTAGCAGACACATATGTTTTTATGAAAACCATGCCAAACCTAGGGGGCACAACTGTTGACATTCTGCAACAGTCTGTATAGCTGACAGCTATACCTGCTATCCCAGGCTTCACATATATCCATTATTATTTATTAGGCTGTGTAGTGGTGCAATGTTTGCATCATAGTCCCATGTACACTGCCAATTTCCCCATTATATGTACTTGCAGTGTGTCACTGGAAATCACGATATGTTGGTGGAAACAGATGCAATAATTCAGAGCTGAGTGGCCTAGTGAGTTAATGCACTATGATGTAACTGACAGGGGTCCGGGTTCAAGATGTGGCAAGGGTGATTATTTTGCAGATGTACCTAACACTGTCAGAAACACATAAGATGATTAAGACACTTTTAAGAAATTTTAAGTGGGTTTGCACAGCTCATCATGCTGTTTAGCTCCATTTAAACCCTTGCTAATTAAAAAAATAAATAAAAAAGGGGTAATGGGAAACTGGTGAAATGGGGGCAAATGGGGGAAAAACATACTGAAAGGCAGGTAGGGATTTGCAGGACCAGTGTAGGGAAGGACCATAGCTCTCCATTTCTTCTGTTGCACAACAGCTGTGCAGGTTGTAAAGAATTTGGAATTTGAAGCCTCACATCCCAGAGAGAGGGGTGAGGGTGACATAACTGTGTTGATTAATTCATGTAATAATTAATTGTGTCCAGTGGATGTGGGTGAAAAATGGAGAGCTATATATGCAGTGATTTTTTTTGTGGGGCAGGCACCCTTTTTTTAAAGAGAGTGGAATGTTGGGCAAGGGATATAGGTACATGTGGGGAGGTAAGGTGGGTAGGAGAGAGTGCATTTACAGACAGACAAGACAGCATATATGGGTGGTGTGTGATACATGAGGGGGGTAAACACCTTGGATGGGGAGGATGTTGTGGAATCAGAGATCCATGTGTCCCCAGAAAGCAGAAGTGCGACTGAGATCCCCACCCATTGGCAATAAACACTGCTCCTTAATAAGCAGTCTGTGTATTCAAAACCTGCACCCTCTGCACATAAGGCTGTCACTCTGACCATTTGGCTAAGTGGATGTGTAGAATTCTGCTATACTTTTACATATTCTTCTCTACTATGTTTAAGCACTGCTGAGCACTGCGGAGCACCACACAAACCCACTCAGCTATGCTTAAACTTGACCTTTGCATTTGTAATTACATGTATCCAGTTTTTATTTTTCAATGTCCGGCACATGCCAATCACTACACACCATGCTGCGCTGCGCAAACAAAAAAAAAAACTTAATTTAATACATATGCATACATTGAAATACTGCACTTTCAAAGTGCAGGAGGTTTGTTACTCATCTCCGGAAACAGTAGCACACTCCCAACACTGATTGAATAACCCTGTTACAAGGCTCTCCCTCAATAACATGCCTTCATTAATATGCATGGCGTGCTACTGATGGGGTACCATGTACATGGTCATGGTAACTTCCATATAGTCTTTACACTATGCCTATATGGATTTCAATAAATCTGGAGGAGAGTGAATAATAGATGTAATGGTACTAGAACAATTTATCATCCCCCTTGTGGAGCCAAATTCCTTCACATAACATTTTGTAAACATGTCTCTAATCTATTGTGTCTGATAAATTTTAGAATCTTTACGCAGTTTATCAATTTGCATGTCATAACTCCTACCACATCTTATGTATCTATAAAATGGTTTCCTATTATGCTTAATATCTTTATATAAATTGTCTTCAATTTTTTCTTGATCTTGCCTCACGCTAGGCTTAATTTGTCTGCCCAGCTTGTTTATTTCAGTTTTCAAAGTTATAGTTTGACCTCTTTTCTATTTCTTATATTTTTCTCTCCCACCTTAGTCAAGTATCTTATTATTATGGAAATATATCCTTTTGGTGTTGTCTGCCTAAACCCTGATTTTAAACATTTTTGATATTTTTGCATTCAAACAATTTCTCTTTCAAAACTTGCTACAGATATTCCTTCTGCAGTTTTTCAATGAGCACGTCACTCCAATTAGTTTTACTTAGTGACTGTTTTGCTTACATATAATCTATTAATTTTCTATGCATTGGTTTAGACTTCAAGTTTGATAAAATTATCTAGTAGCAGTTTAACCTTTGTAACCCCATGATCACTGCATATCAACGGCAGCAAAACTTGACATGAAGTAACAGTAATTTCCTTAGAAAAGCAAACAGTATCTAGTATGTTCAATTGCTTGGTAGGCTTTTTTACAATCTGAAGCAATTGTTGCTCCTGAACATACTTTGCAAATAATTTCCTTAAAAATGTTGTTAAACCAATATTATACAATGGTAGCTTGTTAGTATTCAAAAATGTGCATGGTCAGCCCAACCATTGTGCCCATTGTAAAATCAAGCATATCCTAACTGAAAAAAGTCCTGCTGGACTTTCTTCTATTAGTATATGCTAGGAAAGTATACTCAAGTGTCCAGATTTTCACAAAATCCTGAATTGTGCCTCATATTTTAGGTCTGTCACTCATAACATTTGTGGTTTTCTGGCTGAGGAGTGAAGTCACTAAATAATGAAAACACGCTTCAGTTTCAGAATATCCACCAGTCAATGCATACCAGCATAAATTTTGTTATTCTAACAGCTTTCTAAGTTTATAAGAGCAACATTTACATTAAAGACCTTTAAAGTCCCCCTTATTTAAAGCTTTGCACATTTTCTGAGCTAAGAGATCAAGAGGCACATATGGAGAGCAGCGAAAATACAAGGAAAATCAAGTACATTCTACAAAAACTAAAGAAATGTACCTGATTTTCTTTGTATTTTTGCCCCGTCTCTCTCATATCTCTAAACTGCCTGGATTTTGCAGGCAACAGTGATCTTCCTTTCTCCACTCTTTGCTTTACAAAGCACTGATGTACATTGTAAACATTTGAACTCAAGTCCCATATACATGCACAGTACATCAACAAAGTGGAATAATGTAGAAACAATGCAGAGGAGCACTACAGTGCCATTATACAAAGACATTATTTAAAAAAAATAATTTCTTTCTTAAATAATGTCAATGTATGATAGCAATAACTGACTCATGGATGTGGGTATATTGAAGATTTACCTAAGTTTCGCTTTGTTTAATCACTTGGGCTTCACCCTCATGATCAAACCATGCCAACTGTAGCTATAACTTCTATATACCGCACCCATTTGTCAGTTATTACTTAATTATTCCAGTCTGTTTTTGGAAATATAAATCCCCAACAGCTATTATTCTTCATCCCACATTTCATGCAAGAAAGTTATGAATCCCTCTAGGTCATCACCACTTGACTTTGGTGGTCTATACACTCCAGGAAAAGTTATATGTTCCAGGACTGTCTTTATTGTCATGAGCTACAGTATTAGTGTTGTCATTGAACATGTAACAATTCCAGGTCTCATATGGTCCACTACATAAAATACACATTATGCTCTCAAAGAGTATTCAGTGAAAATAGTTTGGTAAATCTGCATTCCAGTGGACTGCAAGCCATGCCAGGAAATATTTTAATGTCTAAACTGATTCAACAATCATCTCACCAGTTATCACCAATCCAGTATTTTCTTTGCTCTTTTGCCATTCCTAGGTTGGTAACAGGAGATATCTCTGTCTCAAAGCATGCTATCATAAAACGTAACCATGCTCTTACTACCATTTGCTAATATAATGGGACTAAACAGTAATTTTGGAATTGGAATATCATGTGCGATGGCCACACTTAGTTTCAGAAATAAGACAATATTTGATGTGATGCTTAAAGTATGGTTTTTCAGTGTTTTTTCAGAGATTTGAGTTCAAGGATTTAAATTATCAGGGGATTCAGCTTTCGTGATTTATAGTACAAGTACAACATGGTTGCACTCCCCACACACACTCATACTGTGACAGATGCTAAAGACTCATGCACATATACACACACAGACACAAATTGACATACACACACACACGCATGCGCACGCACACACACACACACACACACACACACACACACACACACACACACACACACACACACACACACACACACACACACACACACACACACACACACACACAACTTCCCAGTACTTACCCATAGTGTGCTAACAGTCCTCATCCTTCTACTGAAGCGAATAGGTATACTCCATATTTTAACAGCATACACTTCTGCTAGCATTGTCGCCTCATAGCAAGACGTTGTCCCATTCGATTCTCAGCTAGAGCGTCTTCTGTGTGGAGGCATACGTTAATGGGGCGTGCCTTCGTTGAAGGTTGCGCATCAGGGCTGGTAACCCGGTACGTAAAAATCCACTACCAATCATTAGCGGACCGGAGTTCCACTGTGCCGACCCCTAACTGGGAAAAGCCGAAAGACACAAACAAATACACTTCTGCTTCATGCTGCTAATAGCATGTTAGAACTATTCTCGGAATCACTCTGCTGTGTTATTCAGATGACAGATATATTTCCACAGGAAAACGCATGGCTCATTAGCTTTAGCTGCATCCCCTGATTGCCACATTTGGGTGCAGTTTCACCAGTGAGTTCTCTGCACTATAGGCTGGTATCTTCCTAGCACTGTAATGGTGAAGCACTGTCTGAATTGCTAAGGCATGATGCACTGCAAAAACCTGCAGATGACTGTAGAGTGCATTATGCTTGAATCCCAGGGTAAAGCTGTACCATCACTTCCACTTTTTTTGTAATGGCACTTTCAGTAGTTGAAGCAGTGTATTAGCAGTGAACCTTTAATGTTCACACTCCTAGCTTTGATTTCAGTACTGTTATTAAGCGTACAACATGGATTACTTTATACTTCACCCCTAAAATGAGTATATTAATGTGTATGTTATGTTTGGAGAGAGAAACACTCTCATTGTAGATAGATAGATACATGTATATAGACAGAAAGATAGATCTGAATATACAAAAATAGAAATAAATAAAGCTGTGTCACAGAAAGCATCCTCTGAGTCAGAGTACAGATATTGTCATTTGTCACCTCTCCACTTATGTCATAAACCACTAAAACTTCTTTTAATATCAGAGAGTAATGACCTCTCGGGTCTATATTATATATTCAAAGTGTCAAAGCTTTGAACTGCATATGTTTGACAACATATGAGCGAAGTTTGAAACATCAAAAATATAATAAAAAAAAAAAAAATACCACAACACTCTGAGCAGGGGGAGGCAAGCCCCCCTGCACCCCTCACGTGGGAGGCTACGCCCCCAACACCCCCCCCCACTTAAATATACCAACTCTGAGATCATACTTCAGTGCAGAAAAGGGAAATTCTCTCATTCTGCACTCTACGGAGCCATTGCATTTCATCTTTGAACTTTTTAAAGTTCGATCATATGGTGTCGACCATATGACATTCAAACTTTAAAATGTTTGAATAATTAATAGGGACCCAACCTCTCCAATAGTTATCATTAATCACTTGCAACTCAGCCCATTTAGTAAGGCATGATAAAGAAACAATACGCATTTTATACATAAAAAATATACTGTGAAACATTTTCAGAACTACTGCATACACCACAATCCTAAATAAGGAAAGTATAACAGCAAACTGTTCATTGGAAAACAGCATTAATGATTGAACAGATTTGGAACTAACAAATCTACACTAAAGTAAATTAAGTAAAACTCACAACAACACTTTATACAAACATATAATATAACCCCTGTGCATGACTAAAATCGTACAAGAAATAACAAAAAAATACAAACAACTAAAATTCACTAAAAAATTACTGTAGAAAGCCACCCAAAGAGTAGTATTGTCATAAAAACCTATATAGCCTATGCAAATACCTTTTTGTTGCAGAAAGTATAGAGATGTTTCATCCCTTTGAAATAAATGACAGCATTTCAAATAAAAAAAAAATACAATATTTATGAATGCAATAAGAGTGTCTTTTTGCCTGAAACTAAAATACTTTATTTTGTAGGATGAGAGAACATGATTTTTGTGACTTGTAGCTTTGTCACTTGCCAATAAGGTTGTTCCCAAAATATCTGTACAAAATCTGTATCACAAAGGTAGTCCATGAAATTCCATATAGCTTATTAAACATAAAACATATTGTAAAACAACAAAGAAATAACACATATCAGATATTGCTACAGGATATGTAGGGCCTAACTGCTACACACATAAACTATTTTTAAAAGTGGCCTACTCCAGTCGTGCAATGAATTCCTTAACCCTACAATACAAGCTATTTCATGAATCAGGCAGCAGCTTCTCACATATTACATATATATTTTTTAAACTGTCTCAAGTTATGATTAACTTTTCCTTCATTTCAGGAGTTAATGATTTTTTTCAGTCACTGACATGGAGGTTAGAATATTTACTGAAAATAGGCAGATTTCTGTAAATGGAGTTAGTATAGTAATACGGGCCTTAGTTTATCTATTTTTTTATTTTCTACATTTCTGATTAGCCTGTTCTTTCTCTACATATTTGGGGGGTGATTCCATTTCAAAATATTTCATTTGTGTTAGTGGCTGTAATAACACTTCAGTAGGCCATAGTTTAGTTAACTTTCTTTTTTACTAGATAGCTTTTTTCTTTCATTTCCTTGGCCTATATTACATTGGGTTTGTGGGCATCTGCTTCTCTTTAGTGCATATACTAGTACTGGCCCCATTTTGTGAAAGTTTAATTGTATATAGACTTTGTATGTCTTCTGATGGTTCTAAGATTTTTTCAATGTTCTGTGGATAATCTATCCATTTACTTCTGGTGGCAGTGGTGGTTATGTGTGTGTGTGTGTGTGTGTGTGTGTGTGTGTGTGTGTGTGTGTGTGTGTGTGTTTGTGTGTGTGTGTGCACATGCTTACAGCTATCCTTCCCAAAATTAGTTGCATTATTTCTGTATCTTCATGTAATCCAAAATGTAGTGTATACATTAGCCACATGTAAGCAATTAGGTGTCTCAAGTCACATTTTTTGTCGTTATTTTGTTGTGTAGTATTATTATTATGTCTATGAGTTTATCAATTGTATGGGACTTGTTTCCTTTTCCATCTTCATTATTTATATGTTTGTGTTTATTGCTGGTCTTGCTTGTATGAATCGTTCGTCCATAACATAGTTATTGCATTCATCTTTAGTTTCTGACAGACAATGCTACTGTTTGCTTAATAATTGCTACTTTTAATGGTTCTGATGTTCCACATTTTAATGTCATTGTTTTTCTTGTAATTTATCATTCACATGTCATTTTCAGTTTTAAATATTGAATTTGTGTTTAATGATCCATGCATAAACTACTGAATTCACAGTGTAACTTTCACATTTCTTCTTTTCATGTTTATTCATCATCTATGGTGGTAATGTTATCTTCAGTTATTTTTTTATCTCTGTATTGTTTATTTCTGCAAGAATCTTATCTATTTATTAGAAGATTCTTTTAATGTTTGTTGGTATTTTGTTTCTTGTTGCTTGTATTTCTCTGGTTGTAATTTTTAACAATGACACTTTGTTTTTCTGATTGTGTCCTATTGTAGCAATCTTTGACATTGTTGATTTTCTGAGTCTTTAGTGTATGCTTTGATTTTTTTCTTTCTTTCTTTCTTTTTTTTTTTTTTTCTGATTGTTAACCAAGTGATTCTTCTCAGCTAAAATAAACATGATAAAAGAAAAGGCTTTGTGTGGGGAAATGGGACATGATGCAAACATGTGATTTAAAATATTGTAAATGTAATCAGGTTTGGCATTTATGGATGCATTGTAAGAAATGAAGATTTCAATTTTCCAAGTAAATGAAGATGATAACAGTAGTCATGAGGTCAGTGTATCAGAAGAATAAGAAGATGAAGTGATATTAACAATAAATTAAAAATGTAGAGCTAAAATTAAAAGGAAAAAAAGGACTGGAAGGAAGTTCTGAAGTAAGTGATAATGAAGATTTAAGTTGGGAGATAGTAAAAAGTAAAAAAAAAATATTGACAAAAACGTAAGTGATAAGTAAAGAAAATTAAAAGGATGCAATGTGACAGAAGGAAATAAGGAAATATAGAAAGGAAATGGAAGACTGCAAAGTACCTACCTTAAATGTGAATAATATCATGGCTGATGTGAAAATATTAATTGTATACCAATTGTGTGAGAGTATTTAAACACATTTAATTTCATTAATTGATAGTTTGTTAACAGAGAAGAAAGAAGTTAGAAATATTTTTCAGATGAAAAATCAAATGGAATTTAGGTATAGAGAGATTTATCAGGATTGCGGTAATGTTTAAAAATGAGAATATAGTAATCTGTGACATAACTGTTAAAGCAGAGAGAATATCTGTTCTTGATATTAATATAAATGGGGTTATTTGGAATAATGGTGATATATGCATTTAAAAACAGTACAGAAAAATAAATGATTTGATATTTTAAAGTTATAGTTAGCATGAATATTATTTTGATGGGGAATTTGAATTGCAATGTAAGAAAGAGTAGGGTATAATTGGTAAAGATGTTAAGAAAATGAAGGGAATCATTAAGATAGTGGAATTAAATGTACAAAAAAGGGAATTTAGCAATAAAAGATGTGAATTGAAAACAGGGATATTTTGTTTTCAGAAGGGTTGGTGGAAAGGGAAGAAGGGATTTTATAGGCATTTATTCAGAATACAGGGCAGTGTGTGTTAGGTTTGGTAAAGCAATACAATGTATAAGAAATAAGAAAGGGATTAAATAATTATATAATGAGAAAGTTAAAGAAGAAAGTAAAGAAGCAAGGAAATAATTATAAAAATATCATTTTATTATTAGATTTATGTATGAAAATTGAGCAGAATGGTGTTTTACATATAAAAGAAAGGGTGAAATAAAATATGAATAAGCTGAAAAAAATTATTGATATAAAAAGAAGGAATATGGTAAAAAAGAGAAAATGGAGTTATTGAAAAAATAATACTGCGGAGTATTTAGCTAGACAATTAGAATTATAACATTAAAAAAGAAGAGAAGTGCAATTAACAAGACAGAGATTTTTGGTGCAAGGTAACAGGAGGAACTAATCATTTTTTGGAAAGCAATGTAAAAAGATTCAGTAAGGAAAACAATTTTAAATGATAAAGAAGTACTGGTGGGACAAAATAATATAGACGTTATCAAATTTACTGAAGAAAGGTACAACAATGAGGATGAGAATTTTATAAAGAAAGTGTATGATTGTGTTTTGTCTTTTACAAAAGAAGATAATTAATTATTACTTACAACATTACTCTTGAAAAAATGAAGTACTGTTAAGTAAGGTGAATGTGATATTGTTCCTTGATATAGATGGTTTATATTATGAATTTTATAAAAAAAGATGAGGAATTTAAAAAAATGGTGTTTGTAAAGGCCATAAATGAATTGAAAAAGTCATGTTATAGCAAAAATATTTTGTGTGTTTGAAGTAAGCTAATTTGGATGAAAGGAAAATGTATTGTTAAATAATTCAGACAGATAATCCTGTTAAATAAAGAGTATGCAATTTTAATGAAAATAATTCAGATTAGATTAGATAAGGTGATGGAAAATAAATGGTGTAATAGGAATTTATGTGTCAAAAGGAAAGAAATTGAGTAAAATGTTAATATTTATTAATGAAATGATATATTGTATAAAGATGGATGAAAGGAAGTAGATTGGTGGGTATGGATGTGAAAAAGGCATATGATAATCTAAATAGAAGACAGATATAGAATATTTTTGATACTTATGGTATTAATAATGAGATTTTAAGAATCCTAAAAAAGACTTATGATAAAATGATTACTAGCGTGTTAATCAATGGAAGAATTAGTAGAGAAATGAGAATACAAAATAGAGATAGACAATGATATCCTATGAGTAGTTTAATTTTTGCAATATGTATGAATGTTATTTCTAATGAAGCTTGTAGGAAATGAGTGATGCAGATTTCTTGCATGAAGATGAACTTGAGATACCATTAATTATGTTATATACAAAATTTGTAGTATTGATTGTAAAAGATATAAAGTGCTTGATAGAGATGATAAAATAGTTGAAAAATTATTGGAAGAGATGGTTTGAAAATTAATAAAAAATGAAGGGTGTGGGAAATTGTAAACAAAGGTGGTGCTTATTTTAAAAGTACAGATATTCAAATTCTTGGAATACAGTATGGAAGTTAAGATACAATGAAATGTCAGTTGTAGGAGATAGAGGAAGAAATAAAAAAAATGTTCATATTTTAGAAATCATATAATATGTTTTAGGGAAATGTGTTTCTTTATGCCCAGTGATGATATGCCCCGAGGAAATGGATAAAGACTGTGTGAGTATTTTTCTAAGTTTATTGGGGTATGGATTTGAACCCAGTTAAGAGAGGTGATATATACAATAAGAGTAAAAAGGAAGGCTTTGAAATAAAAATCCTAATGTATTTTGGTTTCATTTTATATGACATTTTGAGTGGAAAATTAAGGAAGAAAGTAACAGATACATTAATAGAGCTTAAATATAAAACCATGTGGGATGAATTAAGAGGAACTAAAAGAAAAATACATTTATTAAAATGAGAAGGCATAGAGTTGAAAAAGAAAGTAATAAATTAGAAAATGTATATAGTTTGGTAGAGAATATAGAAAGATAACATGAGAAAACATAGAGTGAAATGTGTTATGTTTATCCCTGGGAAAATGTAAATAAAGAAATACAAGAGGCTATTAAACAAAGGAAAACAGATTTAAAGAAAGGGAAGAAGGACATGTTTTCTTATGGAGGTTAATAATTAAAAATATACTGTTTAAAGCAGAAATGAAACATAAAGAAATTGAGCATAAAAAAATTGTTTAAAATGTGTAGAATTGAGAATTGGAATTGATACAACATATTTCCTTAGAATGTAGGAGGGTGAAAAGCTTATGGGATTTTTTTTTTAATGGGAAGGATGGGAGTGGTTTAAGTATATAAAGGTAGATAATATTTGTCATGGATGGTTTGGAAAAAATATAGTATAAATCATGAAAAATATATACAATTAGTGACATGTATATATCAAATATGGCAGGCTAGAATGCAAGAATTTTTAAATAAATCTGGAATTAAATAAAGATTTCAGATAAGATAAAATATATTTTTTCAAAGTGCAAATGTAGTTTATTTTAGTTTTTATTTGTAGGCGAAGGTGTTTGTGTATACTGAGATACTGAATTAATATGTTTCTTCTTTTATACATAAGGAATTTTGACTATGTTAAATATAAGAAGTATGGTAATGCAGTTGTTTTGCATTCTGGATGGGTTCATTAAGATCCCTTACTTTTTTGATAGGTGCCATGGGATCTTTTGCATCCACTCAAACTACCACCAACTCAAG
The DNA here is from genome assembly GCF_019279795.1 of Protopterus annectens. Classification (NCBI taxonomy): domain Eukaryota; kingdom Metazoa; phylum Chordata; order Ceratodontiformes; family Protopteridae; genus Protopterus; species Protopterus annectens. The sequence continues at coordinate 578,792,631 of NC_056725.1, forward strand.
CAGCTGTAATACTGGCTTATTTCTCATCTGAAAGACAACACCACTTTATGCTGCACTGCAGTGTCAGTAATCAGTATACCTTGTGTGGGAATAGAACACAGAGCCTTCTGTATTACAAGGCTAGTGTGCTACCTGTTGCACCACTGATACTTCTTGCTTTATAGGGATATGGTTTCTTTATTTTCTATACTACTATTTGCATCTTGTGATGGGTTTTAGGCATTGCTTAATGTTACTTTTTAAATGTGGGGTTTACACTTTTGTAGTCTATATTATCACTGTCAGAAGGATTTTGCTATTTTGAATGGTATACAGTAGTTCAAATAATTCAAATTTGAAACAGGCCATTTCTGTAGCATTGTCTGTTTCTTCATTTCTTCAGTACTCTTGTTTTCATAAATATTCTGGTAAGGATTTACTTTTATTGTTGTTTAGTATGCATATTGTTGTAAATGTTTGCTCTCTTGTTAGGGCAGATGTTACTGAGGAGCAACAGTTTCTGGGGGAAAAAGTTGTTGAGTTCAAGACTGTAAGAATATGGGCTTAGGGAAGTGATTTGTGATAGAATGTTTGGTTGGCTAGAGGTGGAGGTATTTAAGGCAAAGGCTGGAAAGCCTCTTGATGAGGTAAGCTTGGTGGCTTTAGGTTGAAGGTAAGTATTCGTGTTTCTTGAGGGATAAGTGGAAGCTATAGAGAATTGTGGCTTTGACTAACGGTTTATCTGTTATTTTTTTCTTTTCTACATTTCTGATTATCCTATTTTTTCCAACATAATTGGGATAATTTCATATCAAAATACTGGTTGGTTAGTTGGAAAAATGGCTGTTGATGGAAACAGGCAGTTAGCAGATATTGAAGCTATTAGTGGAATAATAGGTTTAGCGGGAGAAGTAGCTGTTAGGTTAGGACAGGACTTTAAAATAGGGGGAAGGTTTGATATGGAAGGAATATGCATATAACTATACTAATAAATGATAAAACAAATGGTCAAAATGTTTAATAAGTGATCCAAAAACATTTTCCAAAATACACTGGCCATTCATTATAGCAATGTCACACCAGACTGACATATAGCACATCAAATTGGGAAAGACATATCCTTTTTCGATGTACAGTCCATAACCCTGCCACACATTCAGTTCAATTTTGTCTTGAATTGTGATAGCATTATTTAAAGGGCTTTTTGTAAAATAGGTTGCATACTAGGGTTAGGAAAGGGTCAGGTTTATGGTTAGCATGCATTGCTAAGGTAGGGAGGGGGGTTTAGCGCTAGACACAGAAGAATTGCAGAAAAATGCCAGATTTAGCTGGGTGTTTCATACATCAGCAGCTGTGGGCTAATTCTATTAAGAAGGCTAGTAATTCATCTTTGAGATCATTTAGAGCTTTTGTGGGGGAGTTGCCATTTAATGAAATAGTATTGTCAGTTGGACTAGTTGCACTTATCTAGTTAATAATGGAAGCTGTGTAAGTCAATATTTTCCATTAGGGTTCATTAAGTCTCATCAAGTACAACTTCTAAGTTGTGTGGCTACAATGATTTTCATTTCCAGCATTTGCATCAGTGGGCAATTTCAACTTGTGAACAGACTTTATACATCATTCAAAAGAAATACTGCCAGTTTGCACATGCCTTCTCTTATCATCTTACTATGGCAACATGGGATATATCGTGTACACTCTATGAACTGCATAAATAAGTCTATATTGCCCATTTTGGGTTGTACTGGTTTTCTACATTTTGTCTTTTGCTTCTTCAGTTGTATATGACATTTTGTGTTCTGTGCAATTCTATCCTCATGGAAGAAATGTTTTGGTGTCTTCATGTGTGATCTGCTTAGCACCAGATTTGCCATTAATACATAATGAGAGTTTATAAGAGTATTGTTTGCTTGCCTTTGGTGCTTTGGCTTGTTTTGAGTTTAAATTGATTTATCTATATTATGTCAGACATGGAATGTTGTGTTTTGCTTGTTGTTTTTGTGCTTCATCTTGATATCATATGAATATTTTGGAATATATATTTCTTGGGCTTACAAATCTGTCTAAATGGTGAGGTACCAGGGTTCTACAGTGAAATATATATAGCCACCAGTAGTCACTTTGTTTTTATGGGTTGTTTCTTTTGCTATCATGTGCCTTTGCAGAATCTTTAAATTGAACCAGCTCATTAGATTAAGACAATTTTGTCAAGTAGAAGGGTTCATCAAAATTTATCACTTTCTATAAAACAGAGTTAGTACATTTAAGGAAGGTTGTTTAGGAGGCAATATCTTACACAGAGGACATAGAGGGCAAAGAGACCCACCCAAAAAGCCTAGGAGAGTAGTAGTATTTTATAGTGAGCAGTTTCAACAAGTCCTCCTACTTGTAATTGCCTTAAGAAATTACATTTAATCCATCTAAATTCCAGGGACTGGAATGACATTAGGACTTTGTCTTTATGTTTCTGCTTTTATTTTACCTAGATACACTGGTTAGACCCTGTCTATAATTCCCCATGGTATCTGCTTGTTACTTTCTAAACATTTAGATATTATCTACTTGGCATTAGATTTCATTTACTATTATGAGTGGCATTCATAGTCCAGGACTTCACAACTATGTAGTGGCTATCTGCAATGAGTACCACTATGTGTATATGCAAATTAGGCAAGCATAGGTTATTCACCCTGAATAAGGAAAAGAGAACGCATTTTGAAAAGCACTCCAATTTTTGGCAAAAGTGTAAATTTTCTAAAAGTAAGCATTAAGTACAAATGAAGTACTATATGAAAGCGGTAGACATTTTATTATTTCATATGTAGTTGGATACTATGTACATATGCAGCTATGCATAGTCATATTTGAAAGACATACAGCAAGCAGTGGACTGTGCAGCTTTTTATTATTAATAATTAAATAAAATATAGAGATTTAAAATGTTTTATATAGGGTATCCTTTTGTGGACACCATGTTAGTTACTTTAAAAAACAGAAATGGGGATAAAAAGATGGCAAAAGGGGAACACAGCAAAAAGAGATACACAGCAGGAATACATCAAGAGAGTTGCGCTTGGGGATGTCTGAGGGGAGTAGCATAATGCTTTTGTCAGGGGAGAGACCTCCCTTTTTTCATATATTTTTATAAAAGAGGGTAGTGTGGGTAGGAAATAGGTAAGAGGATGTAGGATAAGGGACGTAGGCATGATAAGGAATGGCATCAGTAGTAGACCCCAGTCCACAGAGCCTCAAATGTTTCTGCTACCAGATGGTGGTGCAGTGCAGAACCTTGATGTTGAAGGGGTAAGGGCCTGTGGTGGTGCAGTGGATGGGACAAACTGAGGTACTGTGTCTTAAACATGCTGAGAAGAAGCTTCAACTGGCTGAATCCATCTGTCCACAACCTGAAACCCCTGTTCAGTGAGGCTTGTAAGGCTGCCACATGCTGGGGTGCCTGCACGACCAATGCAACTACCCTGATCCTGCAAGGAAGTCTATTTGCAGGCAGATAGTGAATACTAACTAACCTGGTGATACCTGCCTGGCCTGCTCCATAAACAGGGGAGTAAGAAAATAAAAAAGGAGAAAAGAATGCTTAATTAAAATAAGAAAAACAGACACAAATGGAGAACAAAAGAGAAAATATATACAATAAATTCACACAGCATGTTACACAGCATTCACTTCCTTTCTTTATAGCATTTGTTTATTTTACAAATCTTTATTGAAGTAAAAAAATGTATGGAAAGTACTCATACAGACATGGGGCTACTGAAGTGTTTATGTGTACATGGGAAAATGATATGAGAAGTGCTTATGCATACTTGGGAGGAGAGCACATTGCTATCAAGTTTTGGTGAGCTTTATATTTTGCAGTCTACTATACAAACATAAATTATCATATTTGTGATTGATATGCATTTGTTTTCTCTACTGTATTATAAACCCTCTTTATATATACTTACATCTTATAAAATCAGTTAAAAACAAAATACTGTACTTATATATTAAAATATAGTTTTTATATTTGGTTGCATACTGAACTGAACGCACCATAGTGCTTCAATTACCATCCTTTATAAATTGTCTCCTGATATATATATTGATGAAATCATTTAAGCACACAATACTATGCACTACTTTATTTATGCTTACAAGGTAATTCAACCAGTCTTGCAGTTTTACTTTCCTGTTGATGCTTGTTATATTGAATTTCCGCATAAGACAATTGTTGTTTACCTGTACTTCACCTCTTTTTTCCCCAAAATTACTGATATCACTAGTAGTAATATGCCTCTTTTTTCCCCAAAATTACTGATATCACTAGTAGTAATATGCAATGCATTTCATTCACTGTTATACTCACTTCCTACATGCTTCTTTAAATATTTATTAACATTTGATTTTTCACAGTGTGCCAGTCTTCCTCTTACTGCAAGTTGTAAGCAAATTATTACACTTTTGGTGGAATGGTGTTTTAAAATACTATGCTTTGCAATTTAACAGTTCATGAATTGTGTTGAGGCAGAAGGTGTTCTCAAAAAGTAAAAATGTAGCTATTCCAGAAAGTTTTCAGTTCCTTAGCTGTGCACATTTGTGTACATTTGATAGCTTTTTGCCCAAGAATTCTAAGCATATAAGGATATGATTTAAAAATGTATAAAAAAGTAATACAACTGGTAATTTCTCACTGCACTATGTGCTGGCCATTCACTTGTCACTGCAACCTGTGCACAAATTCACCTAAATCCACTCTGACTAGGGTGTAGAGCTGACTGAGAGTTCAGCCATCTTGTGTGTGTAGTTAATATTATGGAAGAAATGGCCTTCCTATACAATTAGTATACAAAAAATATTTTTCTGGTCTATACAAACAAATTTCCATCCTTACAAAAACTGCCTGCTTACAGTTTACATACTACCCAAGATAATGCATTAGTAAATAGAATTATATGGAATTGCAATTGTTTATTTTATTATTGTTTTTTTTTTTGCTTTCTATAGAAATGCATGAATATGTAGTTATATGAGTATTCATGTAGGTGTGCATCTTTTATTTGTAGACGTATAATATATATATAAATATATATATATATATATATATATATATATATATATATATATATATATAGGTCTACTTCTAAATTTCAGCATTTCAAAACTTTGAATTTCTTATGTCCGAGACCATAAGATTGAAATTTCAAAACGTCAAAATATAAATAAAAAAATAAATAAAAACAAAAAATCTTTTTTTTTTACATTTTTGCAGGAGGGCAAGCCTTCTTGCCCCCTCCACACCCCTGATAATTAAATATACCACCACTGAGATTTGTGATTGATATGCATTTGTTTTCTATTCTGTATTAAAAACCTTCTTTATATATACTTACATCTTATAAAATCAGTTAAAAACAAAATACTGTACTTATATATTAAAATATAGTTTTTATATTTGGTTGCATACTGAACTGAATGCACCGTAGTGCTTCAATTGCAATCCTTTATAAATTGTCTCTGATATATATATTGATAAAATCATTTAAGCACAAAATAATATGCACTACTTTATTTATGCTTACAAGCTAATTCAACCAGTTTTGCAGTTTTCCTTTCCTGTTGATGCTTGTTATATTGAATTTCCGCATAAGACAATTGTTGTTTACCTGTACTTCACCTCTTTTTTCCCCAAAATTACTGATATCACTAGTAGTAATATGCAATGCATTTCATTCACTGTTATACTCACTTCCTACATGTTTCTTTAAATATTTATTAACATTTGATTTTTCACATTGTGCCAGTCTTCCTCTTACTGCAAGTTGTAAGCAAATTATTACACTTTTGGTGGAATGGTGTTTTAAAATACTATGCTTTGCAATTTAACAGTTCATGTATTGTGTTGAGGCAGAAGGTGTTCTCAAAAAGTAAAAATGTAGCTATTCCAGAAAGTTTTCAGTTCCTTAGCTGTGCATATTTGTGTACTGTTGATAGCTTTTTGCCCAAGAATTCTAAGCATATAAGGATATGATTTAAAAATGTATAAAAAAGTAATACAACTGGTAATTTCTCACTGCACTATGTGCTGGCCATTCACTTGTCACTGCAACTTGCGCACAAATTCACCTAAATCCACCCTGACTAGGGTGTAGAGCTGACTGAGAGTTCATCCATCTTGTGTGTATAGTTAATATTATGGATGAAATGGCCTTCCTATACAATTAGCATACAAAAAATATTTTTCTGGTCTATACAAACAAATTTCCATCCTTACAAAAACTGCCTGCTTACAGTTTACCTACTACCCAAGATAATGCATTAGTAAATAGAATTATATGGAATTGCAATTTTTTATTTTTATTATTGTTTTTTTTTTTGCTTTCTATACAAATGCATGAATATGTAGTTGTATGAGTATTCATGCAGGTGTGCATCTTTTATTTGTAGACGTATTATATATATATATATATATATATATATATATATATATATATATATATATATATATATATATAGGTCTACTTCTAAATTTCAGCATTTCAAAACTTTGAATTTCTTATGGCCGAGACCATAAGATTGAAATTTCAAAACTTCGAAATATAAATAAAAAAATAAATAAAAACAAAAAATCTTTTTTTTTTACATTTTTGCAGGAGGGCAAGCCTTCTTGCCCCCTCCACACCCCTGATAATTAAATATACCACCTCTGAGATCACACTACAGTGAGGAAAACATTAAATATAGCTTTTCGTGCTGTATGTTGATCTCTATTTAAATGGTTTGAAATTTCAAAACTTTGATCTTATGGTACACATGGGTCTATATCACATCATCAAGGAGGCATTGCAGAGAATGCCTCTTCATCTACACATACACAGCAAATACACAAAGCTGTGAACGCTGACATTGCTTGCCTCAAAATATAAACACATCATTACAAACATAACAAAGTGGGAAGTTGTGCCCTCTACACATGCCTAACTAAATATACCAACTCTGAAATCACATTACAGTGGGGAAAATGAGAAACTTACAGGGATGGTCAAGCGATTTCTTTCCTAGGGAAAGAAATCACTGATGTCAGCTTTCACAGTTTTGTGCTTTCGCTGTGTAAGTATCGATGAAGTGGCAGTTGCTGCAATGCCTCTTCGAGCATTTGATATAGACCCATCTATGCCAATTATTATTTTACTCATACATATATTACATTTGTATTTATACAGGAAATTAAGGTAATCACATAAACACTCCATGCCTTTGTATACAGATAGAGTTCTATGTACAAATATGTTTATGCTTTTTTTTGCATAATTATAATAACATGATACATATTTGCAGTTACACATATTTCTCCTAGCAAATACCTTCAATTATACAACCATCTTATATTTTTATCAACCTATTTTTAGTATTCTAAAAAAATCTTACTACAAAACTCTGGCCTTCTCACCACTACCTGGTCAACCCATTCAGTCAGCTGATTAGGCCTCCACTTCTGTAGGTTGTTATACCTGTGTCAGCAATGGTGGCTGTGGTGGGTGATCCCTGACAGGGATGACAGATCCTTACTCAACTCCTGCCAGCTGTCTATCCTTTTTAAATTCAGGACCATGAATGCAAGCCTGGGATTTATCCAGGTATGACTTGCTTATATGGTAGACTATAATTTTGATCTCCTTATCTGACCAGCTTGGAGCACTACCTCATGTCTTCACAGGTGCTGTCATCATTCAAAGTACCAGAACCAGAATGAAGAAAGTATAGGCAGGGCTGGGGTTTACAGGTTTAGAACCACTACTTCTGGGGTGTGACATCACCTTAACCAAATCCAGTTATCCAGCAGGTGCATTAGACAAGATACTATTATTATTGGCAAGTTTGGTTTAACCAAAAATGCTTTGTCACATACATGTTTTTTTAAAGGAATGCATTCATATTTCATTTATATGGTGGATAAAAAAACAGTATACAATTATCATTTTGTTTATATTACTTACAATTGTTGTGCATTACTATAGATAAATATTTTTGGAATATTACACTTGAATGTCATTTATTCATGCAATAGATGAGCAGTATTATTTTATATTTATGCATTTTTGGGGGGATTGCAGAAAGAAATATTCCTATGTTTGTGATTACCTACTTTTACTAAATGTCAGATGATGTTAGATGGGTAGAGATTATACTTTGTGGTGGTGCAAAGTCAAATGCATATAACTATTCCCTGAGATTTACAAACAAATATTTTCCATGCAGGAACAGTGTAGCCGCTCCTCCATGGAAAATGGCCACCTCGCGATCCAGGTACATGCCGTTTTGACGTGCACGAGCACTCTAACACTGTTCCTATACAGAAACTTGTGCAGGATGCTAATCACCTAATTTGCTGGTGAAAACCATGCAAATGAGGTGAATTACCAAGTCACCAACCTGCCGGGTCTCTGTACAAGAACAGTGTTGGATGGAAAAATGTATTTGTTTACTAACCGAATACATTTCTGCAAAAAACACATTGGAGGCATGTCAGCTCTCAATAAAGCATGCATTAGAGTGGTTATGCATGCCAATGGCCAAATATATGGCCATTGGCATGCAAAATCAATCCGTATGTATAAAAATAAACTTTTATTTTTGTTGGCCAATCTCAGCAATGGAATGTGTGGGAAGGGTCATGCAAATGGGAGGGAGCAGAAAATAGAAAAAAAGGTGGAAAATATGATTATTACTGAAAACAGCATTCTGCCATTATAATCAATGGCATGCAGAAAGTAAACAATTGCAGGGAACAGTGGTTGCTAAGGGGGAAGGCTTGTGTGTTGTGCAGTAACCAAGGTTTAAGCAGTAAGGTATGTTAATGAGGGGACTTATACTGAATCACAAATTTCTACTAAGTGTCACACTGCACCTAACCATGTAGGTGCTTTAACACCACCATGTAGACTGGAGGAGCAACTAACTTGAAAAGGGTGTGTGTCATGCTTGCTTTAACCACATTGGAGCTCTGTTGGCTGGGTTGGTGCTTAGCTAAGCACAGCTAAGCAAGGGTGTGTGTCTGAGGCGGTATAGTCTTATTCCATGAACTGAGGAGCATGTCCGCAGCCAGGGGAGGGCCATTTCTTGCTGTTTACACTAGCTAAATCAGTCTGGGTGGAGTGCTGGGGATTAAACAGGAAGTACACAGGAAAAGTAAAAGGAAATAGCAGAGCAAAGGAAATGCAGTACAAACAGCAATATGGGACACTGCAACACACAATGGGCTATTGAAAGCACACATTAATACAGCTGGCAGGTGGCTGCACAGCTGAAAATCGGAGGAGATGTAAAAAAATAAAAATAAAGGTCAACAGCACAATAAAGGAGAAATGAAGTAGAAGTCACTGATATGGGACTCTTGCAACTCACAATGAGCCAGGTAAAGCATACAATAATACAGCTGGCAGGTGGCTGCATACTGTAGCTTAAAGTGGGATGAGATGTAAGTAAAAAATAATTAAAAAAAGGCAACAGCAGAATTAAGGAAAACATGAACAAATTACCACTAATGCCTCTAACACTCACAGTGGCCAATTCAAAGCCATGATTAATATAGCTGGCAGCTAGAATGTATCATAGACCCAATCACACAGGCAGCAGTTGCAGCACACCACTATAAAGTATGCAAACACCCCTCAGTCTGGTTTCTCCCACAAACCTGGAAAATTTAACTGACAAAATGATAGGGGCTGCCATTGCTTTCATACATCAGTATGTGCTGGAGGCTGACGGTGGTGAGGAGGATAATGCTGACAACCGCCCCATACTCAGGAGGAGGAGGAGGAGAGTGTTCAGAACCAGGGTAACCTACCAGGGGTTACATGACCTGGAAATAGTAGAGTGCTACACGGTGGACAGGGACATACTGCAGCAAACTGTGGAGCTGTGCCGGCCTCATCTGACATCCAGAATGAACAGAGGGGAACCCATCCCAGTGGACACTAAGGTATGTGTAGCCCTAAGAATACTAGCTACAGGTACATTCCAAAGACCTACTGGGGATATCATGGGGGTGTCACAGGCATCTGCATCCAGAGTACTCCACCAGTTCCTGGATGCCATGCTACCAAATGCCCATGAACACATATACTTCCCCAACACCCATAAGGAATTGACCAGTAATATGCGTCTCTTCCGCCATGTCACTGAATACCTGGAGGTACTGGGTGCCATAGACTGCATGCACATCCACATCAAAGCACCACCGGGTGAGCAGGGTAGGGTCTATATAAGCTGCAAGGGCTTCCCCTCCATCAACTGCCAGGTTGTGTGCAATGCCCAGGGCATTATCATGAATGCATGTGCTGGCAGCCCTGGAAGCTATCATGACTCATACATCTGGCATTCCTCACAACTGTATCAGGGAATTGCCAGGGGGGACATTCCATATGGCCATCTGGTGGGGGATGGTGGCTATGCACTGGAGCAGTGGATGATGACACCCATCAGAAATACACATACACCAATACAAAAATGTCATAATGAGGCACATGCACAAACTAAGATCTTTATAGAGCATGTGTTTGGGATGCTTAAGTCATGGTTCTGCTGCCTGTACATATCTGGTGGAGGCTTGCAGTACTCTCTATTCACATATGCACACATGTTCATAGTATATGCCATGCTACACAATATGATCCTGTGGAAATAGCTGCAGCAGAAACCGAATGAGGAATGGCCACACAGCCCCCCACCATTGCCAAGGTCCCCACATGCTCAGAGGGACTCAGAAGAGGAACCACCTGAGGGAGCCCCTATAGGCAGATGGAGACATGTCCAGTATGGCCTAGCCTTGGAAAAGAGGCAATGCATAGCACACACACTGACACTGTAGGCACCCAGGGACTGACACCTCTCCCTACTCACACACACAGTAAAAAGGGATAGCACACACATCACACTACCTGTAACTTAACATGTATAGGCAGTGTACTGTATTGATCCAACATAGCCAGTCCTCATGCTCCATACACACAACTGCCACAGACACAAGGTAAGTCAGTTGCCTTAACAGTAAATTAAAAGTATCAGTATGTTCTGCTAGCATATGTATGGTATTGTTGCATGCATGCAAGGGAATGGGGTGGACTACGGGGATAGCAGCAGACAACCTGACATCTATGTGGGACAACAGGAAATGTCTGCCCAATTCTGGCCTTCCAACACTATACAGTAGAACCCAAGGTGGCAAATCCCACTGCAGTATTTGTGTGGGGCCAACTAACTGGGTTGTCATAGCTCACAGCCATGGATGTCAGTGTGGGGTCCCATACACACCCCTCAGACCCACACAGTAAGTCGGCTGTGGAAAACCAGAGAGAAATGTCTGGAAAAGCTCCACAAATGGCAGCAATGCTGAATCATACCCCTACATCCTCTGCGGATACTTATTATTGGGAGAACTCTTTATTAATATAATTATATAATAAGCTGCCTCTTTCTTATTATGTATTGTACACATATGTTGTATTGTACCTGCATTTTGCACTGTTATGTTTTCTGTCCTCCCTGAAAATTCTGTGTTAACCTGTAATGTGCATTGTATATATGACTGATTTTGTTATATGTTTTTTGCTGTGTGTTTTTTTTTTTTTTTCATGGAGCTTATCGCCCCAGGCCTCTACTGAAAATGGACATATATCCAGTTAGACTAGCCCAGTCAACAAATGCAAAATAAATAAATAAATACAGACACACACACACAGTCATAGCACAGCAGGTCTCACAGTTGCAGTAAGGCTCTGAAGGGTAACAAGTCTGACATGCAAATGTATGCCATTGCAATCTCACCTGTGCTTTTTACTGATATGCCTGTAGTTCCCGACAGGTGCACCCCCCCTCCATATACCCACAGAAATGCAGTAACATCTATGTTTGCAGGGAAATAGCAGCATAACATAGATTTGTAGGGCTGTCCCAATACACATGAAAACATGTTGAATGTGCTCAATATGCAGGGGTCAATGAGCTATGTCCATGCGTGGTCAATACTGTCAGGATCTGGCCAGCGTGTTCTCCTGGCTGTCATCTAGTACTGCCCTAGGTACAGCCTGTCTGTCACAGGACCATGTACAGATACCTACAGTGCCAACAATTATCCATGCCAGTGACACCTATTGCTCTGCCACTAGCACACCTGAAAGTCACAGTGCTATTTGGAATATACTACACATATAATGGACTTCTTGAGGGCTGTGTAGCCGAGGTGCTAGGGCTTTTGTGAATAATCATTCTTCTTGGTACGGTTGCCAGTGGTCATTGTCAATATGGCTTTTGTCCTTGTTTTATGCCTGCTTTTGTATATAATGGAAATGCCTGCACAGTACAATGCAGTCTGTACCCACACCCAAAACACCAAACCTCTGACAGCAACATGTCTGAAGAAGAGCACCAGTAAATGTGGAACAGAGGCACAATGATAGGCTTGTGTGGTAAATATTGCCCTGACATACTGAGAAAGTTGGTAGGGTGAGGGATTTTCAATAGCGGGAATTGTCTGAAGGCTAGGTATGCTGACACAACAATGTCTGTCAATAGTTTGTAACATCACTCTTCAATTATACTGAAATAACTTGCCATAAAAACATGTTAATGTAGACTGGACAAAACCTCTAGCCAAACACCTGGACAATCTGCTAAAAAATGTACAGCAGACAGGTATAGCCACACCAGGATATCACATCTCAGGTTACACAAATACCACAGAAGCAGGAGATCCCCAGCAAGTATATCAACAAGTTGCTGGACTATAACTCAACTGGCTGTAGCCACACCTCCCAACTGGTATTGTTTACAAGAATGTACATTGCTGCCATTATAATATCAGTCTACGCATCATACGACTAGTATTCCTCTGGTAAAGCACTGTGATGATTTGAGGATGTCTGAAACTAGGTAATGACACAATACATTGCACTGTCAGAATACAGATATGTCAGAAAATGTCTGCCAAAACAAACCATTACTCTGAGGAAAGTCGTCCCTACCTCTGAGAGGTATGTCTGTAGCACACAAAACCCTGGACTGGACTACACTTATCTTTGGAATGGGGTCCCACTCTAACTATACAAGGTCACACTGGGCATGCTTCTAGACTTAGAGAATCACAGGGCATGTTGTAACCTACATTGGTCTATACGACTATATTGTGTAGATATATCTGTGCATACAGACAGCTATGTACACATTAACTGCCCCTACACACACACACATCAGACAGGATTACCCCCAGCTAGCTGTAGGTGGCCCATATGTGATATATCTGCATCTGTTGTGTGTGATACACATGCAGACATATATGGCCAACAGATAACTATATATGTTAAGCATACGCACACATAGATGTGGGGAAGTGAGAGACAGACAGTGATAGACAGAGAGACACAGGGGGACAGACACAGCAGCATGGGTCACACACTTGAGTACCTGCATGGCATACAGTGATGTTCTGCTGTGGACAGTGGCATACTGGTGTTAAACAGTGGCACATGCAAGCATAAAAGGTGAGCCCCATTGTGTAATAGTACTGAGATTGGGGTATTAATATAACATCACCTGCCTGTATATGTGTGTGTCTCTGTAGGTCTAAGTATTAGCAGACTGTTCCCACTCAGTAGACTTCACATTGCCCAACTGCACAAGATCTGCTGCTGTCAATCACCTTAGAAGTACCATTGGACACCTGCTATCCCTGTAAGCTCTGTAGCACGCACAATAACTGCGTAACACTATAGTACAAGGAACTAGATAGATAGGAGCTCTATACCCAATACTGGAAACTGTGTATGTGTGACAGTTGTGTGTGCAAGACTGAGGGATTTGTTTGTTCATTTGTAGGCAAAACAGTTTTATGCCATTCCCACCCACAACACTTCCCATTGCCACACTTTATCAGTCCAGATAATGTCATTCCCTTCATCAGCAACTTTGGCCAGCTGTCAGTCCAGCAAGCTCAGTTGTGTGTGTAATAAACACATAACAACATAGTGAAAATAACTAGTTAGAGAGGGGTTCTATTCTCGTATCTGCTAAATGTGTATGTATGTTTGTAGGCAGAAGCATTTTGATATATATCCCACCCACTGCCTTACTTTATCAGTCCTGTTGATGTAATTCCCCCATATCAGTACCTTTGGCCAGCTGTCAGCTCAATCAGCTCTATAGCATGCATGATAACTGTGTAGCACTGTGGTACAAATGGCTTGTTAGGTAGGGGTTCTACTCTCACATCTGGCAAGTGTGTGTGTGTGTGTGTGTGTGTGTGTGTGTGTATAAGTGCATCTGTTTGGAGGGAAAAGTATTTTGATAAGTTTAACACTCACTGCACTACTTTACCAGTCCTGCTGATGTTATTCCTCTTATAGGTTCATAGGTGTTTAGTAGGCTAATGGCCCAGGAGCCTTTACAAGCTTAGCCCATAGAATGGGCCATGCCATTGTGCCACCCAATGTTACTTCTCAGTGCCTGTATCAAGTAGAGCCACTGCAGTGATCATTGGGTTGAACTGTCTATTACCCATCCAATCAAGATTTCCATGAAACAGGGTCAGCTAGGTTCTCTGCATGACATGTATGTGAAGTGTATTCCAGGGCATGTTCAGTCTCTTGGTGAGGGACCTGTCTCACCAGCATGTTATGTCAATTATAGTAATTAAGTAGAAGTCTCTGCAATGTGTGGTGTGGAGGGATTAGGGTGTCTTCATATGTAGCATTTCTAAAAGAGCTGGGCGAGGCATGGCTTTGTAAGTCATGCACAGATAGCCTCTAACTAGGTGATATGACATACAGAATAGCTGGCGTCTTCTGAGTTTGTTTGTGTATGACATGTGTTTAATGCCTAGGGACTGCTTTGTGAGGTACTTCTGCGGCCTCCCCAGCTGTTGCATGTGTCTAGTGAGGTGCATGCCAAATGGGCCATAATACTTGATGAGTGGTCTAATGAAGGAAGAGTTGATAGAGATGATTATCTTTGTCTTCCTGGATGTAAAACTCTTGGAAATGTGATGTGCCACATAGAAGGAATTAACCTGTCCACAGTGGCAGTGTTGTGGTTGAAAGAAAAGTTGCTGTCAACCTGTGTCCCCACAACTCTTATACCACCTACACTGTTCATTGGTCTCCCATTGATGTGGTACTTGCTGGGAACTGAGTGGTTTAGCAAAAGGGATGATGATACATTTTGTGGTGTTAAGCTTCTGGCCATGGTTTCCACACCAGTCATTGGCTCAGTGAGGCTTTGCTTTTCTGTAGGATGTCTGCATCACTTGTGGCATTAATGATGGCACCCAGCTTGCAGTCCTCTGTGAACTTGGTCAACCAGAGTTCCCCTGTGTTCGGCTGGACTCCTGGGAAGTAGATGCTGGGCAGTAGACTGCCCAGTTCTGATCCTTATGGGACTCCACTCATTACTGCTTGCCAGTCTGACTTGGAGTTTGCCACTGTCACACTGTGTCTTCTGTGAACCAATTTGCAACTCACCTACTGATATAGTGGTTGATGCCTAGTTTGGTGGGTTTATCAATAATTCCTGACTGAGGAATGGTATTAAAAGCCTTGGCCAGATCAAGGTAGGCTATATGCAGTGTCTTACCATCATACACAGCCCTGGTGACTCACTCAAAGAAGTCAACCAGGTTGAGCAGGCAGGATCTGCCATTCACAAAGCCAAACTGTGGGGTCCAGAGTTAGAGGATTGCCAATATCTTTGTCAATCAGGTCCCTGATGATGTAGTCCATACCTGTACATTATAGATTCATCAGGCTAATGTGCCAATAATCCCCAGGGTCTGTAGTTGCTACTCCTTTGTGGAGAGGGATGACTGTAGCAGTGTGCCATTTTGGAGGGACAAAGCCTGAGGTGAGGCTGTGACTGAACAGGGAACACAGATATGGTGCCAGGTCTCTTTGTACATCATGTAGAACACAGCCACAGATGTATTTGGGTCCCAATAAACCTGTATTCTTGCCTGTGGAAAATGCAGGTCTAACCTGGGCTGCAGTAATACTGGGTGCCTGGCATTAATCTGCCATTGTGATTTTTCCCTTGGGGGTGAGGGGTAAAGCTGGCACTGAAAGTGTTGGCAAGACTGTTGCCAATATCTGTTGGCTCAGGATAGGAGTTAGCATTGTGCAGTAACTCACAGCACTTGTGGGTATTGCTGTGGAGGTTCTTGGTATAACTATCAAAGTTTTTGTGATTGTTGTCAGTGTCTGCTGCACTTTTGCCTTCATAGCTGGCTGTAGATGATTCCATGAGGGATGTCAAGTTGTTTTTGAGACTAATAAGGGGGTTTACCAGTTTTGGGACACCACCTTTTTCTGCAACAGTGTCTTTCTTCTGCTGTACACTTTAGTAATGGCAGGGGACCATCACATTGGCTTCCAGTGGTTGGAGGACAGAATCTTGGTTCTGTTGGCTCTCTAGTACCATGCATTCATGTACATGTTTGTACAGTGTATCTGTGTATGAGTCGACAGTCATGCAGCTATTTTCCATTGGAATGGGTGCAGTGAAGTCATCCACCCCTGTTTTTATGACTCCAAAGTTAGCTTTGGAGAGTTTTTTCAAGGTGGTTACCTTTGTGGGGTGTGTGGGTGAGATGTGGATTGTCATGGTGATTACATCATATTTGGAACTGACCAGGTAGGGATTGACTACTGTTGTCAAGCATCGGCTCATATGTAAGTAATCAACACAGGTCAAGGTTGTTGCATCCTTTAATGGAGGTCATTATGAGCCAGTCCCGGGCATTGGAACTGATGAATTTCAGAAAGTGTTGAGCCAGTCTATTGGTGCTTGACTACTTTTCCCAGTTGAAGGAGGGGTAGTTGAAGTATCCTACTATATTAGTGCTGGGTTGGACCTTGACAGATGCCATGGTGTTGAAGAATGCGGATTGACAGTCTAGGGACATGGAGGTGGACCCATAGCAGGCTATAACCTGATTGCACTATTACCCAAAGTCAGTTGTAATTGAAGTATCTCAGATGAATTATGCTGGGATACTAGTCTGGAGGTGTGCATATCTGTTATGAATATGGAGACACCCCCACTTGTGGAGCTGTGGTCCATGTTTTGGGGCTGACAGCTGTAGAATGCATCATAGCCTGTTAGGGCAGGGCTGCTGTCTGCTGCTGTAAACAAGGTATTCTTTACTGCATAACTGTCGATGTTCTTCATTTTGAGGAGTGCGTTGAGTGACTGCATCTTGCAAGTTAGATGTCTACTATTGAGCAACATGACCCTCATATTGCATTCATGTCTAGCTGTTACGGTGGTAATGTGATTTGGAACACTACTTAAAAATGCACTATAGGGGTGGCAAGGGACTTAGCCAGTACCTGGAAACCCAGGGGTGACAGATGCAGGCCATCTCTGGCAAG
Source organism: Protopterus annectens (assembly GCF_019279795.1). NCBI lineage: Eukaryota > Metazoa > Chordata > Ceratodontiformes > Protopteridae > Protopterus > Protopterus annectens. The sequence goes on from NC_056725.1 coordinate 578,810,027, forward strand.
GCATTAAGGTCTGTCAATCATGTTATCATAAGAAGAGAGAGAGACTGGATCCCTGAGAATGACAAACAGCATGTAAGCCAATGTTGAAGTCAATCATTTGTTGATAGTACTACAGCATCATTCTGGGTGATGGTAGTATACTGCTCAGGGCTACTGTCATACCTGCCTGGTCCACATAATCCGAGAGCTCAACCATGGCTCTTGTCAGGTAGTCCTGAGAGATGTGTCTCAGTTCATTCACACCCGCATGGATGATGACGGAGTGATACTTGTAGTTGTTGTGGAGTGACCTGACTAAGTGTGTCATGTGATGAATGCTAGCATGTGATAGACAGCTGGCTGTTACCTTCTCCATAATCAACCTAGTGAGTCAGACATCTGTGTGCCTCAGTACTGAGTCACCCATGATTATTGTATTGGGCAAGGTGGTTAGCCACAGAGGCTTAGGTTGAGGGGCACACTGTGTAGGTGACATATTTCTCCTTTCGCATGTGCTGTGTTGTGGTGGCTGAGTGGGTGCTTATCTTGCTGGTCTGTGCTGGTGGCATAAATGTCCACTGAGTGCCTCTGTGTAAGGTGGGTGTGTGGTTTGTGAGTGTATGTCATGGCTGTGATAGTGGGTATTGTGGCAAGCTATCCCAAGGATTCATGAACACTCCATGCAAGAATAAACTACTCTTGCATGGAGTGTTCTGTGTTCATGTAGAGAAGCAGCATGCCTTGCATATTCATGAAGGTGCTCTGCTGTACTCTCTACATGGACACAATCCATGTACAAGCTCAGGGGGCATGTCCAAGCAGTGCATGGACACTAAACACACCCCTTGCACTCAGAAAGTGCTGTATGGAACTTTCTAAGCCATACTGGCATAATATTAGAGCTTAGCTCTAATAT